>NC_141874.1:511947981-512251012 GCF_056163025.1 Triticum urartu
TTTGGGCCGTCCATGACGGAAAAAAACCGTGGTAGAAGTGAGGGCGAGGAAAATTTCAGGGAGTTCTTGGTTACGGTGGGAGGTCGGGGGCCGAGCGATGCGCGTTTCTCTCGTACACGTACGCGCGTGTGTGAGAGGCGTTGGCTCTAACTGAACCCAAGCGAGGCACTGGGCTCTAACTGAACCCGAGCGATTGCACTGCAGGCTACGCGTTACTGAACCCGAGCGATCGATCGATGGCTGTTAACTGAACCCGATCGAGCGATTCCTTCGCTACTGCTGCTAACTGAAGCCGATCGATGCCGCCTCTGGGATGAACAGTGAGCATTGCGGGGGGGGGGGTTGGATGGACAGTGAGTGGTGGTGTTGCCTCTGGATGAACAGGACCCCGTGGTGTGGTGGAGGGCTGGATGAACAGTAGACGGTGAAGGGTTGCCCATGGAGGGGTGGTTGAACAAGACCACGTGGTGTGGAGGGCTGGATGAACAGTAGATGGTGGAGGGGTGCCCATGGAGGGGTGGTTGAACAGTAGCCGGTGGAGTAGCGCGCGGTGGAGGCTGGATGAACAGGAGCCCGTGGAGGCTAGAGGAGGTCGACGGTGGAGATGAACAGTATCCCGTGGAGTCCCGTTTTGCAGTACGCCACACCCCTCCCGATGAACAGGACCCCCGTTTCGACCGTAGGAGGTCCGTTTCGTCCGTTTTGCGGTACGCCACACCCCTCCGGATCAACAAGACCCCCGTTTCGACCGTAGGAGGTCTATTTCGTCCGTTTTGTGGTACGCCACACCCCTCCCGATCAACAGGACCCCCGTTTCGACCATAGGTGGTCTGTTTCCTCCGTTTTGCGGTACGCCAGACCCCTCCAGATCAACAAGACCCCGTTCTGAATGTAGGAGGTCCGTTTCCTCCGTTGTGTGGTATGCCAGGCCTCGTTTCCATCGCCTGTTCCGTCCAAGCCCTCCCGTTGAACACGACCACGCATTCCATTCTGACCCAGCCGGTTGGCTCCCATGCGTTCCGTTGCCTCCCGATGAACACGACGCATTCCGTTGCCTCCCAATGAACACTGTGCATTCCGTTGCCTCCCCATGAACATGACGCATTCCGTTGCCTCCCCATGAACACGACGACGACGCTGTTTGTCCGTTCCGACCCAGCCATGTACACGAGCCCTGGCCGTACGTATGCGCAAGTAGGCGTTCGAGACCCTGCCCGTATATACACATACGTGGCCGTATTTTCTTTCTTGCACCCTGGCCGATGTACGTATGTGTACATGCTACGTGCGCGCCTCTACTACGACACGTACGCACCTCTACTACGACACGTGCACGCCTCAACATCCACCAGTATATATGTACGTACACGGTCGCGACCAGAATGACAACGCTACGTACGCTTCGACCAGGTGGGTCCCGACTGTCAGGCACTTCCTTGCGTGCGAAGATGTAGCTGGTGGGTCCCAGCAGTCAGGGGGGCGAATCTTTTTTTTGCCCGGACGCACTTCCTTGCGTGCGAAGATGTAGCTGGTGGGTCCCAACAGTCAGGGGGGTGAATCGTTTTTTTGCCCGGACGCACTTCCTTGTGTGCGAAGATGTAGCTGGTGGGTCCCAGCAGTCAGGGGGAAATGTTTTTTTCACGAAATACGGTGACCCGTCCGGTGGGTCCCCGCTGTCAGGTGGAGGAATCATTATTTTACGCGTAATAAGGAGGCACTTCCTTGCTGCGGTCGTGGACCCAGCTGTCAGCCTCTCCATGTACAGTCCACGTCTGATGGAAGTCGTTCCTTGACCACGTTGACCATGCTGCACCGAGAGCACCACGGCGGTGGACGACGGCGAGGACTAGGAAGGGGACGACTCGGAGCCGGGGAAGACGCGGTAGTGGATGCCCATGCAAAGAGTACGAGGGTTCACTGGTTCGACTGCGGTATGAGGCTGCTGTTGCCGCAGAATAACAGGGTGTGTGGGTGAGTAGAGGGATGGCCTGGCCAGCGGTGGGAGTAGTAGGGGGCGGTGAGGCCTCTGCGGCATCACAGCTGGCCACGGGAGGTAGGACCACGCGGCACAACCGGCGCTGGTTTGGGCGGCTGGAGCAAGAAGACCAGAGGTTGAAGAAGCACTATGGCCGTTGGATGAACATCGTACGGTAACAGGAGCTAGAATCGTTCATATTGACTAAGTTGACAAAGCCCTCTGAGGGAGTTCTGGATTAGGGGGTCTCCGGACAGCCGGACTATTGGACTATGAAGATACAAGATTGAAGACTTCGTCTCGTGTCCGGATGGGACTCTATTTGGCGTGGAAGGCAAGCTAGGCAATGCGGATATGTATATCTCCTCCTTTGTAACCGACCTTGTGTAACTCTATCCCTCTCCGGTGTCTATATAAACCGGAGGGTTTTTAGTCCGTAGGACAACATACAATCATACCATAGGCTAGCTTCTAGGGTTTAGCCTCTCTGATCTCGTGGTAGATCTACTCTTGTACTACCCATATCATCAATATTAATCAAGCAGGACGTAGGGTTTTACCTCCATCAAGAGGGCCCGAACCTGGGTAAAACATCATGTTCCTTGCCTCCTGTTACCATCCGCCTTAGACGCACAGTTCGGGACCCCCTACCCGAGATCCGCCGGTTTTGACACCGACATTGGTGCTTTCATTGAGAGTTCCTCTCTGCCGCCGCCAGAAGGAAGGATGTCTCGTCTCATCTTTAAAGACGGTACTACTGTTGGGGGAGCTTTGGCTGTCGGCCAAACTCCGGCTAGGCAGGTTCATCATGACCGCCCGTTCGGCCGCCGCGCCGACGATGAATTCTCGGATCATCGAAAACAGCCTCCACGTCAAATCAGCACTCGCCGAACAGATGGATCCAATGGAGCTCTTCTCCTTAAACGAGCTCTTGGATCGCATCGCCACCTTGGGAGTCGCTACGGACTATGATCGGATTGGGCTTAAACCCGATCAAAGGGAGATTAACTCTCCACTGGTCACCCATCATATTGCAGTGGTGGAGGAACAATGCGGCGACCTTTCCTCTATCCTGAGGACCAAATATGCCCGGATTCCCGAGCTCTCTGAGCCGGACGCCTGTTCGCGGGAGGACAACATCCAATCCCCGAACTTAGAGTCAGGCAGCGGACCAGGATTAGCGGGTAACATCCCAGAACCAGAATTTCCAAAATTGGAAACTCCTCGGCCCCTGGATCCCAGATCGGGTAGGGGTTTGGATTCAATTCCACCCACCCACCCAAACACAAGCGACCTTTCCCATATCAGGCAAATGCCCCATGAAACAGTACATCACTACTGGGCCAGATTCCTCCTTGCGATGAACAAGGTTAAAGACTGTCGCGAGGAAGACGCAATCTTATTTTTCCGCAATAATTGCACGGACAAGGGAATCCTTAACACCATAAATCGCCGTGAGATAACACGCTTCGCTGACTTGGCGTCCATAGTACAAAAGTACTGTGCGATGGAAAGTGCCTGGAAAACCGAAACAAACTTTTGGGATAATCCGGCCCTGAACACAAACCCAGTCCGAAATAAAAGGGTGCATTATCACAATACACCCGGTTAACTACCAAAAAGAAAAAACCCTCTACAGGGCAAGGAACCGTACTGGAGGGATGGCTCAACGGACCCTGCAAAATTCATAGTACAGCGGATACAATACCAACGCACAGCCTTAGAGCATGTTGGATACTCCGACAGGTGGCCAAAAGTGGTGAGGATCTACTTCTCCCAAATACCACAAAGCACCATCCCGTGGACAACAATACGGTGTTAACGGTCTTTGAGACCTTCGCGTCGAATAATAGACGCAAGCGAACACTCCGCAGCATGGCCGGAAATCTGCAACGTAGCAGCAATAAATCCATGGAGTGACACGGCTATTACCTTCAATGCCAGTGACGAACCTAAATTCCGAACAGCCCGAGCACCAGCCGCACTGGTCCTCAGTCCAATCGTGAACGGCTTTTGACTCACCAAGGTACTCATGGACGGCGGCAGCGGACTAAACCTCATCTATGAGGAAACTCTTCAAAAGATGGAAATAGACTGGAGCCGCATTGAGCAAAGTAGCACAACCTTTAGAGGAATCATCCCCAGTCGGGAAGCACGCTGTGCTGGGAAACTCACACTAGATGTGGTATTCGGCACGCCGGATAATTACAGGTCCGAAGAAATTACATTCCAAGTGGCACCGTTCAGCAGTGGTTATAACGCTCTTTTAGGACGGGAGGCATTCACAATCTTCCAAGCCGTACCCCATTACGGGTACATGAAGCTCAAAATGCCTGGGCCCAACGGAATCATCACTCTCGCCAGCGATCCGGACATAGCACTCCACGCCGAAAAGAAAACAGCCGCATTGGCCCTCGACGCATTATCTGAAGCCCTCTCGGCTGAGGAATTAACTACGCTACGCTCCACAGTGGACATGGACGATGTGATACTCGACAAGAGATCCAAGTCCACCTCTTTTAAACCAGCGGATGAAATAGTCAAATTCCAAGTCCACCCAACGGACCCTACAAAAACAGCCTCCATCGGGGCACAACTAAGCCCCGCTGTGGATGCCGCACTACGAGAGTTCCTACGCGAGAACTAGGACATATTCGCCTGGCATCCCTCAGACATGCCAGGAATCCCACGCAGGCTGGCCGAGCATAGCCTCAATATCCTAAAGGGATTCAAGCCGGTCAAGCAAGCTCTTCGGCGTTTCTCCGAACCTAAGAGACATGCCATGGGAGAGGAATTAGCCAAGTTATTGGAGGCCGGATTCATCAAAGAAATAAAACACCCAGACTGGCTAGCAAACCTGGTGATGGTACCAAAGAAGGACAAATCCTGGCGCCTTTGTGTCGACTTCAAAGACCTCAATAAAGCTTTCCCAAAGGATCCCTTCCCCCTCCCACGCATCGATCAAATCATTGATGCTACAGCAGGACACGAGTCATTGTGTTTCCTCAACGCATACTCTGGTTACCACCAAATCAAGATGGCGGAGTCTGACCAAGCCGCAACGGCATTCATCACACCATACAGTCCCTTCTGTTTTAACACAATGCCTTTTGGGCTCAAAAATGCTGGCGCAACATATCAGCGCATGATTCAGACATGTCTGGAGAAACAAATCGGCAAAACAGTAGAGGCATACGTAGACGATGTGGTCGTCAAAACCAAACACGTCGACTCTTTGATAGACGACTTGAGGCTCACATTCGACAACCTCCGAACATATGACATCAAGCACAATCCAGAAAAATGCATTTTCGGCGTACCAGTTGGAAAGCTCCTGGGATTTATTGTCTCTAGTAGAGGTATTGAAGCTAATCCGGCCAAAATCTGAGCGTTGTCACAGTTGGCTACCCCAACAGACCTCAAACAAATCCAGAAGCTAACTGGATGCGTGGCGGCTCTAAGCCACTTTATCTCCCACTTGGGAGAAAAGGCTTTACCCCTTTATCGCCTCCTTCGGCGCACCGAACACTTCGAGTGGATGGACGCGGCCACAGCCGGATTGGAAGAAATAAAGGCCATTCTGGCAACCAACCCGATCCTGGCCGCACCAAACATCGGCGAACCAATGATGTTATACATTGCGGAAACTCATCAAGTTGTAAGCGCGGTGCTCGTTGTCGAATGGGAAGCGGACGGACACAAATTCCCTATTCAAAGGCCGGTATACTATATATCCACTGTCCTCACTCCATGCAAATCACGGTACCCGCATTACCAAAAAAATAGCATATGCGGTATTCATGGCATCGCGGAAACTGCGACACTACTTTCAAGAGTGTTCGATTACAGTAGCCTCAGAAGTGCCACTTAATGATATTATCAACAACCGCGACGCTACGGGCCGGATTGCCAAATGGGCCATTGAGCTCCTCCCATTCGACATAACATACAAACCTCGCCAAGCCATTAAATCGCAAGTACTGGCCGACTTCGTCGCCGAATGGACGGAGGCCGAACTCCCTAAAGAGTACAGCGCATACTCCAATTGGATCATGCACTTCGACGGTTCTAAAATGCTGGCCGGTCTAGGGGCTGGCGTCGTCCTGACGTCCCCAACCGGAGATACCATTCGATACATACTGCAAATATTGTATACAGATTCCAACAATGCAGCCGAATACGAAGCTCTGTTGCATGGTCTTCGGACGGCAGTCTCCATGGGCATTCAACGCCTGGAGGTGCGTGGGGATTCAAACCTCGCAATATCCCAAATAAATGGAGATTTCGACGCCAAGGATCCGAAAATGGTGGCCTATCGAAACGTCGTCCTAAAAATGTCAGCTTGGTTCGAGGGACTTGAATTTCACCATGTGGCTCGGGAAAACAATCAGGCGGCGGATATCCTCGCCCGCATCGGTGCAAAACGCGACGCGGTCCCCCCAACATATTTCTGGAAAGGCTCTTCAAGCCATCCGTATCATGGGAAGGGGACACTGGTAACAACAGCCCAGACCCGGCCAAAATACCCGATACTGAACTCTCTGACACAATCGGAGGCTCCGCCACCGAAATAACACCTTCATCCCACGAAATAATGGCCATTATTGCCCCATGGACAGAACCATTCCTGGCCTACCAAACTAGACAGGAACTTCCAGAGGACCAAAATGAGGCATGCCGCATAGTGCGGTGATCCAAGGCCTATAGGGTCCATGAGGGAGAATTGTACAAAAAAAGCACTACCGGAGTCCTTCAAAGGTGCATCTCCGAAGAGGAAGGGCGGAATCTTCTGGCAGAAATTCACACCGGACTCGGCGGTCATCATGCCGCAGCCCGGGCTCTTGTAAGCAAAGCCTTCCGTACATGATTCTATTGGCCAACGGCCCGGGCAGACGCACAGGACTTGGTCCAACGTTGCGCCGGTTGCCAGCTCTTTGCAAATCAAAGCCACATGCCACCCACCGCCCTCCAAACAATCCCCATTACATGGCCCTTTGCGGTCTGGGGGCTTGACATGGTTGGACCCGTTAAAGGGGGAACCCACAAGAAAAAAATACTTATTGGTCATGGTGGATAAATTCACCAAATGGATAGAGGCCAAACCGGTTAAAACAGCTGAATCCAGACCGGTGATAGATTTCATATCCAGGGTTGTACACCGTTATGGCGTCCCCCACAGCATCATCACTGATAATGGCATGAACTAAACAGCCGACGAGGTAAAACTCTGGTGCAGCAAAATGGGAATCAAGCTCGATTATGCCTCAGTCTATCACCCACAAACCAACAGTCAAGTCGAGCGAGCAAATGATCTTATAATGAGTGGCATTAAACCTAGATTAGTGCGTTCCTTAACGGAGTCCAACATGCACTGGGTAGAGGAGCTCGACTCCGTACTCTGGGGGCTGCGGACCACGCCGAATCATAGTACCGGATATACACCCTTCTTTATGGTGTACGGCGCAGAGGCAGTCTTGCCCTGTGACATAATTCATGACTCACCTAGAGTGCGCATGTACGAAGAAAGAGAAGCTGAGCTCGATCGGCAGGATAGTCTGGACACCTTGGAGGAGGAGCGCGACGTAGCCAAAGCCTGTTCCGCATTTTACCAGCAACAGGCTCGTAGATACCAAAGCAGAGAAGTACGGGCCAAAACTTATAACGTTGGCGAACTAGTTCTACGCCTGCCGGATAAGAAAAAGAACAAGCTCGAGCCCAAATGGGAAGGTCCCTTCATTATTGACCAAGTTCTGACCGGTGGAGCGTACCGACTGCGGGATGCATCGACTAGTTGACTCGAGCCGAACCCATGGAACGCGGCCAGGCTCCGAAGATTCTACGCCTAACACCGGACTCTATGTTAGTCCCCTCCCTTTGTCCATTTTTTTCACAAATACATTATCTGTCTTGTTTTCCTTTCTTTCTTTCTTTTCTTATTTCTCTAGGCCTTCAAGGGTCACCTTGTGCCCTGTTTGCACATTACAGATGCGCTAGCCACACTCTTCATACCTGGGGGCTTCCTTCACAGAAGCTTAAATTATTTAACCGGGCTTCATGCCAAACACATGTGTTCTACTTCCACATGTACCTTTTTTCACCATTATATGCATCGATATGACTTAAGTTTTGGCCAAGATGGGTTGTCTGGCTCTTGTATTTATGCCCTACATTCCCGTTAATTCGGCTAGGGCATAAGGGGAGCACCTCTGCGATTGTTACTGTCGGGTCAGCCGGATGTGTACCTCAGACTGGGTGAAGCTGAAAGCTAGCGTTCTTAAGGGAATATTCGGTCGGTGAACAAAAGATGATTTTTATTTATTGTCCATATCTGCCCCCAGATGCTTTTTCTGCATTTCTTATCGCAGTCTGGACATGCACTTTAGGGCATGCTTACCCAGGGAAAGGAACCCTTAACGGAATTATTCTCCCTGGAAGATGTTTCTTACTACCCATGTAATATAACATAACTTGTTGGGCACTTGTCTGATGAAGCACTAATGACCCCTACGCCTGGTCTCCACGCATACCCCGGTTTTATATAACTTAGCGGGTATTCGGATTCACTCCAGACTATCAGGCCCGGAGGTTGAAGCGAAAAGGTCCGCAACGACAAATGATCTACAATCCGGCTAGAAGGCATTATACATGTCACTGTAATTACATAGTCACGCAGACTGACTAAATTCCTCCTCTATACCATCCAACAGGCGGTCCAGCTTACAATCCTGTTGAGAATACTTTGCGGATAATTCTACTTGCCCATAAACTAAGCTAACAGGGATCTCTTTTCCCTCGGGCCCCACAGGTCCGACCTCGGCCATGTGATTCGGGTCTGCCTTGGTATACCATGTCTTCACCATGGCCCAGGCTTCTCTGGCACCCTGTCGGTAGGCTGATATCTTCCATAAACGGAAGTGCCACCGTGCTCCCTTCAACTTCTCCGCAAGCTCTGCAACGCCTTCTGGCAGGGAGACGGACGGCCACAAGGCCTGGGCAACGCCCCGCATCACCTGCGGAACTTGTTCGTGCAGATGTGACAGCTCGGACAGAAGATCACCCGCAGACCCGGGAATTTCCTCCGCGGGACGACCCGTCAGCATACCTACAGACATAACGTTGTTAGTCAACTTCTTCGCCGAACTCCTTTAGCAGGATTCGTTCAAGCACTTACTAAAAATGTCGTGCCGAAGCCGCTTATTCTCCTTCTTGGACTCCGCAAGCTGGCCCCGAATGTCTTTTAGTTCAACGCTCAGCTTAACATTAGCATCTTGGAGACTATTTTTCTCCAGCATAACCTTACTCAGCACGCATTTGCCAGCCTCTAGCTGTCGCATAACATGCTCGTCCCCCAGACTTTCTCCGGACTCATCTGCAAAATCAATTGTTAGATCTGCAGACACGCCGCACACTATATGGTAACCACCATTCTTTAAAGTAAATGTTACCAGTGGGAGGCTTTTTCTGTTCCTGCAATGCAGCAAGAGCGGCCCCCAGTTGGGTCTTGCATTCCTCCAGCTCCTGGGACAACCTAGTATTCTTCTCTGTAAGAACCTGCACATTATAGATGATCCTTAAATCAGTTCTGCTAACTGTTTCAAGTCTCAGGGGCTACTGATACATATAAATCGTCAGATTTACTCACCCGTACATCCTTTACATACTGATCCGTGGCTCTGGCTACACCATCTTGAGCAGAACGGAGGTACGCCTCTCCAGAATTGAAGGCGTCGAACGCCTCTGGTGAGAAACAAGCATCGCGGAGTACGGCCCAGCGACGCCTATGATTCATGGCGCTTTCCACTTCTGAGTTTGTAGCGGACAACCTATCCGCATCCTCTGTCGGGGGATTATCCGGCGTCTGCCCCATATCGCCTTCCGCCTCTATGTCCGGTCCTGGCGCCCGACTGGTGGAAGCTTGATTGGCAGCATCGCTGGACATATTCCGGCGAGCGTTCTTTCTATTAAAGAAACGCGGGCATCATTACATTTTGAGAAAGACGACAACCACGGAGCGGGGTTTTTCCTATACCTTTGCGCCGGCGTCTCCATCCTGACCGCCTTCCTTTTTGGCCTACCCGGCGTCGGCACCTCTTATTGGCGAGTTGCCGCGGGGCGTCCCGAATGCCTTCCCTGTAAAAGATGCCATGTGTATATGGTGGGTGAAGTGCCTAAAAGGGGATCCTAGTTTTGGAGTTGGGACTTTTTGATTTTTCTTACCTGCGATGCAGGGAGAAGTCCGGGATAGTCGGCCGTAATGGCCACCGGGGCATCGTCACAGCTTAACTGATAGAACTGCCGGTCTATCAGTTCCACGGAGATAACCGGATCTTCTTCGAGTCCGGCATCGATGGCCCGGTCAGGGTCCTCTAGTTGTGGAGAAGGGCTGCTGACCTCCTTTATGGCTTTTCGCAGTTCCTGCCGCAAGGTGGCAAGGTGAATACTTACGACTAAGAATGCGGGAAAAATGGGAGCAGGGAAATATAACTTACCTAGCTTGGAGGATTGTACATAGAGAATCCATCCCGTGGCTTGATGCAGGTGAACTTCTCTTCCTCGCCCTTGAACAGTTCAGACAGAATCTTCGCTAGAGCGACAGCATTGTCCGGACCCTTACGCCCGCAGCGGGTGGCGTCATCCGCCCCGTTATAACACCACAAGGGGTGCCCACGATATTGGAGTGGCTGCACTCCCCGCATTATGCAAATCGACATAACTTCGATTATTGTCAATCCGGATCGGGCTAGTGCTTTGATCCAGTTCATCAAATAGAGGACTTCTCCGTTGTCTTCTGCCTGGGAGCTCCGTGGGCGCCAACTTCGGCGCTTCTTCAGAGGAGCATTGTTGAACTCGGGTAGACCTCGCCGAACAGGGTCCAGAAGGGGGACGTCCTCCATATAAAACCATTCTGAAGGCCAGTCTTCGGATGGCTTCTTCGGGGTACCGGACAAATATCCGGTATCGGCGATGCGCCATACTTCGGCTTCGCCCACTTGATAAAGTGATTCCCTATGTGTGCGAGGGACAAGGCAAAATAGCCTTTTCCACAACTCGAAATGAGCCTCGCAGCCCAGGAACAACTCGCAGAGAGCGACATAGCCGGCGATGTGTAGGATGGAGGCAGGGGTGAGATTGTGTAGTTGGAGGCCGTAGAACTCCAGGAGCTCGCGGAGGAACGGATGAATTGGAAATCCGAGTCCCCTTAGTAAGTAAGGAACAAGGCAACCCCGTTCCCCCATGGAGGGATAGGGAAAGTTCTCCGCTTGCTCCCCGCCATTGTAGGTGGCGAGCTCGGCTCGAACGGGCACCATGTACGCCGGAGGGAGAAATCCCTTAGTCTGCAGCTCGACTAATCGACTGTGCGGGACTGAACACCTCTCCCAATCATCGGGCTTAGGGCTACGGGGGCGGGAGGAGGAGCTGCGGAGGTCGGCCATGCTGGAATGAATCTTTCCGAAGCACGCTCTGATAAATTCTCGCTGGGGGGATGATATGGATTGGATCTAAGAATCCCCATCCCTTTAATAGACAATTTATTTATCTGGCTAGGGGGGCGAATGTAAAAGCGCCCTGGCGCCTCGTATTCATTCGACGCGTGGGAGATAGCCCTTATTGGGCACAGAAGCCAAGAGGTTCAACATTTATGGAGCCAGACACTGCTTACGAACACTTGAAAGTTGGAGAAGAACCCGCCTTGCAATGCCGAAGACAACACTGCGCGCCGGACTCATTGTCATTGAAGCCTGGTTTGGGGGCTACTGAGGGAGTCCTGGATTAGGGGGTCTCCGGACAGCCGGACTATATCCTTTGGCCGGACTGTTGGACTATGAAGATACAAGATTGAAGACTTCGTCTCGTGTCCGGATGGGACTCTATTTGGCGTGGAAGGCAAGCTAGGCAATACAGATATGTATATCTCCTCCTTTGTAACCGACCTTGTGTAACCCTAGTCCTCTCCGGTGTCTATATAAAACAGAGGGTTTTTAGTTCATAGGACAACATACAATCATACGATAGGCTAGCTTCTAGGGTTTAGCCTCTCTGATCTCGTGGTAGGTCTACTCTTGTACTACCCATATCATCAATATTAATCAAGCAGGACGTAGGGTTTTACCTCCATCAAGAGGGCCCGAACCTGGGTAAAACATCGTGTTCCCTGCCTCCTGTTACCATCCGCCTTAGACGCACAGTTCGGGACCCCCTACCCGAGATCCACCGGTTTTGACACCGACACCCTCCGTCCCCGTCAACTTGGTAGGCCCACAAGTCAGCCTCCCACTATGCTGGGTTCCAGCTGGCAGGGGGAATATTCATTTTTTGTGCGTAATAAGGAGGCACTTCCTTGCGTGCGAAGATAGCTGGTGGGTCCGACATGTCAGTGGGGGGCACGTTATTTTCACGAAATACAGAGGCCCTTCCGGTGGGTCCCAGATGTCAGGTGGAGGAATCATTATTTTGCGCGTAATAAGGAGGCATTTCCTTGTGTGCGGCCGTGGACCTAGCTGTCAGCCTCTCCATGCACAGTCTACTTCCGATGGTGTCGTTCGTTGACTACGTTGACCACGCCGCGCCGAGCGCATCCAAGATGGTGGATGACGGTGAGGCCCCGGACAGCAACGAGCCGGAGATGGGAAGACGCGGGAGTAGAGTCGCAGACGGAGAGGTGTAAGAGGGTTAACTGTTTCTAGTGCGGTGTGGTTCGGCAGTCGGTGGAGAAGAACAGGAGGTGTGGAGGGGTGGAGGGATGGCCTGGCCAACGGTGGAGTAGCGCTTCATAGCGAAGCGTGCTAAGCAGAGCTGCTAGCAGCAGGAGGCGGGAGGTGGTCCCGGCGGCGCTGGAGGAAGAAGACGAGAGATTGAAGATGGATGCCGGTCGTTGGATGTAAATCCAACGGCTAACATGTCAGAATCATTTGTTGACTAAATTGACAACGACTTGCGTTGGCTTCGACCTATTGGCCCACATTTCAGCCTCCAAAAATGTGGCACGTATTCAACCCATTTTTTCAGAATTTACAGTCTTTTTTTGCGCGGTAGAATTTACAGTCAATTTGATCTTTTTTTTGAATTACAACCATTAGCTGGGTCGGGTGAACAAATAATGTAGCGTCCATGCAGCCCATTTATTTTATTTCCTAAAAAATTACAGGCCATTTGCACTTTCTCGAAATACACAATTTTGCTGGGCTGATTCTAATTATAATGTTGGGTTGGGCCAGCAATGTTATCAAAAAATAAAAAGGGGCTGAGCATTTTGTTATAAATATATTTAAATAATAAGTGATATTATTACATTCGTCTTTAAATCTTACCAAGATTTTGTACACAATCACTAGGATTTTCATGCCAAAACAATCCAGGATTTTATTTGTTAAAAAATTATTTTTATAAGTTAATAAGATGTGGGATATTGTTTTCTTACATATGTAAGTATCCGTTAAATATATGATGACAATAAAAATAATATATAATAACATATAAAATATATTTTTTATAAAAACAGGGAGCATCTCCCCGGTTCCATTGCTGAGAACGAAACCACAACATATTCTGATACAGCAGCTCAAAGAGCAGTTCGAAAGCAAAGGTAGAAAAGCTACAAACTAGGGGGGTGGATGAACAAGTTCTCTAAAAAACACAAATCACCCAAGCGATGCCAAAGGTAGAGCGGATAGAGCACTCAAATGACACAAGGAGGGTCCAGCGAAGCCTTCATGGTCTTCAGCCGAGGGGCCGTGTCAGCCTGTGGCGACCAGTAAGCAAGCGGAGACACCGGGCTGGAAGGCGTAGCATGGTGGATGTCCCTCTTTTTCGGCGCCAGGTGCCCATCATCTTCATCAGAGATCTTGAGACAAGCCCACGGGTCCAGCCCCAGAGCAGGTCAAGCCTTGTTCAGCCACAAGTGATCGCCAACGGTTTCTGGTGGGATCTTGTTAGGGTTTCCACAAAGCTCATCAACTTGTCCTTGTTCGATCCGGAGGAAAGAATTGCCCAGTTCCTCACCATGTTCCTAGTCAACCTCAAGACCTACGGAATGGAAATCCAGGAGGTGTTACTAGAAATCATAGCATTTCTATATTTCCAGAGGCACCAAAGGACAGTTGAGCTAACAATATTTAAAACAGAGCACTTTTTGGTAGCAATCCAGAATCTGGCGACAGATTCGAAGGATGAGCCAATCTGACTAGAGAAATATTCCTCAATGTGGGCCCAGAGATGTTTGGCAACTATACATTCAAAAAATAGGTGAGAACAAGACTCTTGGTCCAAGCAGTAAACACAATCAAGGGGTTTGATGATGTGTCTCTTCCTAAGGTTGTCCCTAGTCATCAATTTGTTTTTGGAGAGAAGCCAGAGAAATACATGAATTTTAGGGGGAACTCTCAATTTCCAGACAATAGGGATAAACACGGGTTGAAACCCTCTAAAGTTGATAACATGATAGAGGGAGCTGGAGGAATACTTCCCCTTATTATCCAGCTGCCAAATCAGGGCATCCGGCTCGGCAGTAAAGGTAATGCTTTTGGCAATTTCCTCCAACTGGAACCATTGTTCCATGAGACTATCACTAAGTTCCTTCTAAAAGAGAGTTTTAGGCATTGACCGTCCCAAACTTCATTAACACTTTTGTTAAGCTCATTGCAGACAGAGTAAATAGGCCAAAATTGGACTGCTAGGGGGGATGTGCCAAACCATGTATCTTCCCAGAACCTGGTTCTGCTCCCATCCCCTATGTTCCATCTGTAGCCAAATTTCACAGCATGCATAATAGATTTTAATCCTTTCCAGAATCTAGAGGTCTTAGGGTTGGAGGAAGGGACAGAAATATTAGGTTTATTTCCTAGGTATTTATGGGCAATAAGAAGCTTCCAGGGTTTCAGGTCTTCCTCATAGAATCTTTTAATCCAAGACCCTAGAAGACAGATGTTAATTTCTTGGAGGTTAGGTATGCCTAGGCCTCCAAAATCTTTTTTCATAGAGACTAGGGCCCAATTAGCAAGGTGTAGCTTCCTATTTCCCTCAAAATCATTCCACAAGCAATGAGACATCTGAGAATTGATGAGGTTCACTCCCCATTTAGGGAACTTGAAGAAGGAGAGGAGATACACTGGAATGCTAGCCAAACAAGCTTGTATGAGGATCAATCTACCTCTGTAAGGGAGAAGTTTGCCCCTCCACCCAGCAATCCTTTTAATGATTTTATCCAGAAAGGGTTGGATATCCTCTCTCCTTAGTTTATCATAGTGGAGAGGGATACCTAGGTACTTAATGGGGAAGTTAACTTTATTACATACTAGAATAGAGAGGAAGTCAGCTAACTCCTGATCATCCATGTTGATAGGGATGAGTTCACTTTTAGAGTAGTTGATTCTCATGCCTGAGACTTGTTCAAAACATGTTAGAACAGTTTTCAGATTGCTAGCATGTGTGGAGTCGTTGTCTAAGAAAAGGATGGTATCATCTGCATATTGAAGGCAGATGATGCCACCAGGGCAGACCTCAGGACAGAGCCCTGCAATCAGACTATGATCAGCAGCTTTGCTCAGCATTTTAGTAAGAACGTCCACTACTAAATTAAACAAAAACGGGGAGATGGGGTCACCTTGCCTAAGGCCTTTACCAGCAAGGAAAAAATCACTTTCATAGTTATTTAACTTGACCCCAACAGACCCCCCATGAGTAAGTTGCTAGATCCAACTGGTCCATTCACCCCCAAAACCTCTAAGCTCTAGGAGTTTCATAAGGAAATGAAGGTCAACTTTATCGAAGGCTTTATCATAATCCAATTTAAGGACAAGTCCTTTATCACCTCCTGAGTGGACTGAATGAAGAACTTCATGAGCAGCAACAACACTCTCTAAAATGTATCTCCCTTTCAGAAATGCAGATTGATTGCTAGCAATCAACCTCTGCAGGACTTTAGAGAGCCTAGTGGTGAGGACTTTAGAGAAAATCTTAAAACTGCAGTTAATAAGGCTGATAGGACTGAATTTCTTCATAGAGGTGGCCTCAATCTCTTTAGAAATAAGAGAGAGCATAGCAAAGTTGAGCCTGTATATGTCCAACTCTCCTCTATGAAAGGCTTGGAAAAGATCTAAGAGATCATTTTGCACCAAGTCCCAAAAATGCTGGTAAAACAAGAAGGGAATCCCATTAGGACCAGGAGCTCCATCAGGATAAGAGCTAAAAATGGCTTCCTTCACCTCTGTCTCTGAAAAGGGGGCTTCTAGCAGCTCATTTTCAGCAGGAGATATTTTTTCAGAAGAAGAGAAAAAAAATTGTAGAGAGAACCCAGAAGGGTTTTCTTTCTTAAATAGGTCTTTGTAGAAGCCACTAGTCACTTTCAGCATCTCATCTACCTTAGTAACAGGGCCGTTAGGGCCATCAAGGGAGTGAATGAGGGTTTTTCTCCTCCTCTTGTTAGCTACTGCATGGAAGTAATTAGTATTTCTATCACCCTCCTTAATGTTCCTATCTCTAGACCTTTGTTTGGCTTTGATTTCTTCTTAAAGCCAGATTTTCTTGAGCTCTCCATGGAAAAAGTTTAATCTATTAGTCTCAGCCTCAAAGAGGTCAGTGGTTTCTGCCTTAATATCTAGAGAATCAAACTCAAGGAGGAGAAGCCTTTTGTATCTTCTAAGATTAGCTTCCTCATTGGAGTTCCACCCTTTGGTAGTTCTTCTAAATCTCCTGATTTTGATCTGCCAATTTTCTAGGGGGCAGCTGCTCCCAATAGGCTCATTCCAGATTTTCCTGACTAGCTCAGTAAATTCTTCTCTAAGCAACCACCACTTTTCAAATTTAAAATTATTGCTCTTTGGAGTTTGGTTAAGACCAGAGTCCCGGAGCAAAGGAGTGTGGTCACGACCACATCTGGGCAGAGCTCTACAACTAGAAAGGGGAAAGAAACTATCTAATTCTGTGTCACAGAAAATTCTGTCAATGGTGGACATAATCAAGTCTATTTGATTATTGGCCCAGGTAAATTTCCTAGAAGAAAGTTTAATTTCAAGCAAGCTCTAGATCTCAATCCAGGCATTGAAGCAGTCACTCCATTTATGATCAATGGAACCATTGCTTTTATCTGCAGCATTCCTAACTAAATTAAAATCCCCTCCAATCAGGATGGGAATGTGAGTATCTAGAAATAAGGTATGAAGTTCAAAAATAAAAGCTTCTTTGCCTTCCTCATAAGGAGAGCCATAAACAGTGATAATCCTAAAGGTTTGACCAGTAGTTTTCAAATTAACTAAACAACTAACAGAAAAGTCTAGGTGTGACCAAGCAACAGCCTCAAAAATGCTTAAATCTATTCCCATCAGGATGCCTCCAGCAGATCCTTTGGATGGAAGAACATGCCAGTCAAAATCTCTGTTGCTAATGAGAGATTTAAGAAAAGAAGAGGAAAAAATCCTCTTTCTTAGTTTCCTGGAACCCAAGGATGGTAGCATGGGTTTTGTTAATGGTATCAATAATAAGGGATTTCCTACCAGGAGCAGCAATACCTCTAATATTCCAGAACAGAGCATTCATGGAGAAATGTTGTTCCTAGGGTGCTTGCCCCATTTATGTCTACAAATAAGAGACCAGAGACCCTCACTTGGCTCAGTAGGGGGGTCAACGCAGTCTAAACTAGAACTACCATCTAGAGAAAAATTCTCACAAATAGAGCCTTCAGATCTGTTTTGGTGAGGGTAAATAAAGGAAGAACATTCAATGCCATCATTAAGAGAAGTAACATCTACACCAATCTTAGCAGCAATGGCATTGAAGGAAGGATCATTAAAGTTGGAGAAGGAAGTGTGTTTCATACCCTGGGGTTTTTGCACTTCCAGGTTCTGAACCTCTTTGAGCTGTGGAGCCTTTTCAATAATGGTTCTCTTATCACCAGCTACCCTGGCACTGGTTCTGGTGGCTTGAACAGGACCCCATTTGGGAAGGTGCTTCTCCTTAGGAAGGGCAGGGAAGTCAGAGTTGTGTTTTGAGTCCAAATTGTCTGGGAGTTCAGTTGTTTCAACAAGTGCCTCTTGATCCTCTTGTAGATCTACAGAACCTTCTAATTCCATCAGATCATCATCTTCCAGGAGCTCCATTTCCCTAAGGAGGTTGAATCCATCAGTTTCATCAAGGACAGAATTCAAGATCTTTTCCTGGATGCTGAGTTGAGGAGTTTATGGAGAATCGGGGAGGTGTGTCTTGAGGACTGAAGTGGGTGTAGTTTCTCCAAGCATCTGACTGTGGCCAAAAGATTGTCCTTTGATGTTAGGAGCCCCAGAATTGGCAGCAGACCCTTTATCTGATTCAGATCTAGAGCTCCTGTTGGATTCGGCATCTTCAGTAAGATTTGTACCAGTTTCAGCTGCAGAGACATATGTACCAGCAGAGAGGTTGGTGGAGGTGCCAGTTTCAGTGGGGGTTAAGGACTCCACCTCAATGAGTAGCCTATAGATTTTGTTCCCAACTCCAAAAAGCCTTTTAGCAGGGATTTTGGAGGGATCTTTACATAAGATTTTGACCCTAACAGTTTCATAGAATGACTTGAAATTATGCTGCCAATCCACATCCAGTAAGACCCCCAGAGTGGAAGTGATTTGATCTAGCATAGTCCAGTCACACCACTTGGGGGTTCAGTTTCCTGATCTTGATCCAAGTTTCCTGGAGGTCCTCTTCAGCCTCAATCCTGCCTTTCCAGACTTCAACATTGACTATAACATTGTCTTTTTTGAGACCAAAACAGGGGTATCCAGCAACTTGAACTACATCTATTTCAGGAGGGAATTTGACCAAGAATGTCCACTCATCTAGGGCATTGATTGGCCAGGGCCAGTTGGTTTTGTAAATGTCTGCAAACTCAGTGGCAAGTTCCTGCTTGGTCACTTCACCAGATTGTACCAGAACAATCCCCACATTCTTCAAGGAGCCATGATACTGAGCATTTCCATCAGCTGGGTCTATGTGGTAGAACCCTAATCCTGGAGCAGCACTTCCAACATATCTAGCAGAACTGTGGGTTTTCCTTCTAACAGGGCAATTCTCAACTTTATGGGTAACCATTTTACAGATAAAACAACTCTTGGGCTTGACACATTTATCCAAATGATGCTCTGGTTCCCCACAGTTGTAGTAGATCACCTCAGAGTATGCCATAAGGCCCGAAGCAGGGGCAGTAGCAGTTTTCTGGATGTCCTGTCTCTTCTTTTGCTGATTCTTGCCTTGAGATTTCCCACTGATCTGAGAGTCAGAACCACCAGCAGATTGATCTTGGGCAATTACAGGAGCCTGCCCAGATTGTGCCCCCATTTGGGGCGGAGGTGGGCCGTACCACTGCCCAACCGGTGCTCCCTCCCATTGTGATAGGGGAAATTCATCGGAGTTCCTGGTTCATTCTCATCCTCCAGCCAGATGTTGTCTCCCAGGAAGTAGAAATAACCACCAGACAGCCCAATTGAAGCAGATTGCAAGCCCAATTTCAATCTTCTGCAGGTTTGGGGGAGAGATAAGGTAGGAGATCCACCTTCTCCGGCTCCGGTGGCGTGCTGGTGGGCATGAGTCCAGTCATGCATTCCCATCTCGCAGCACGACGTGGATCTCCTGAATTCACTTCTCCTTTCGCCCATCGAACGAACGCAATCGGCGGCTCCCTGGGTGGGGCATCCTGTGCTTCTCCGAGAAATCTCCTTCAAAGTAGATCTATAGGGCTAGATTCAGCAGCTCCCAATCCACAAGATCCTTGCACATCCAAGCATATCTGCGCGAGTGAGAGAACGGATTCGATCCCTCCTCGGCTTCCTCCCTCGCAGCTACCTCTGCTTCCCTCCATTCACGCGTGCACTGGGTCCAGGAGAGAGCATCGTCGCAGATCCGCATCGCCCGCACCCTCCATCTCCTCCCTCGAGTCTCCCACAGCACCGCCGGCGCGACGGAGTTGAGCGGCTGGAGCATTCGCGGGAAGGCTTTGTAGACATGTGGGAGATGCATCTTGTACATCTGCCTATCTTCCAGCCATTTCCCCATGGATCTGGCCGGCAACTCCATGGGGCGCGCGAGCAGACTTGCTGAGGGGGGCAGGCGCGCCCGGAGTCAGGAGGCGGGGGGTGGCGGCGAGTTCTATGGCGGCGGCGAGGGTGGAGGTAGTGGCGGCGGCGGCGGCGAGGGTGGAGGTGGTAGCGGGGGCGAAGGGGATCGCGAGAGCGGTCATGCGAGAGCGGTCATCTATTTGCCAATTATGTGAACTAAACAGTCAACATATAAAATAATTTAAATATATATAATATAGTTAGAAGGGAAACATAAGTTGGACCTGGCGTTCCTATTCTTATACAGAAAAATAGAACAGACCTCTGCGTTTTCTTCAAAAAAGTACATAAATTGGGCTGCCAAAAATAAAACCTCGGATGGGAGGTCCATAGGCCGGTCGATACATGACGGCCCTAAGAAAATACAAACAGGCCTATGGACCTCCCATCCGAGGTCGTGGGCTGCGCATGTTAAAAATGAAAGCCTAGACGGGGCAGCCCAAAACCACGTCCAACACTTGCCAAAACTTCGTCCCTCGTTTTCTCTGTGTTTCGCACACTCGACATTGTGTGGGCATTTTGACTGTGCATCATATGAAGATGTGCTATGCATGAATGTTGATCAGCATGATGTTAACTGGCTGGTAGTTCCATTTTCAACCATGAATAAAACTTCCAACATGATGTTAACCCTGTTTGAAAAGGCCGTGTTAATATAAATGCTTTGCCTCTGAAAGTTGCAGTTTCTTATCTGAAACTAAACTTGCAGTTTCTTCTCTGAGAATCACATCGTCTGCACTTTTATACTTCTATGAAACTATATTTTTTAAGTGCTAAAAATAGATCTCTAGAGTTCATAAGATACTTCATATGCTCAATACTGCAAATCTAAAATTCAAAAGACATTCATATCTGAAAGTACTCTAAAAATACACAACACAAAATACAATTCACAACCTGCAAATACTGACAACCCTAAGCTCCTCCTGACAATTCACAACCTGCCCGACTATTGGGCTGGGGGGCAGCCCCCTCCTATTCCTCGGCGGTAGACAGCCACCCCGTGAGACGATGTGAACGGCGAGGGAGACGATGGCGGGGAAGCGTCGTCGGGCCAACTGCTTTTCTCCTCTTGCAGTTGGGTTCGGTCGATGAAGACTCCACCGGCTCGCTCTGGTAGGACACCCTCACAAACGGCACCCTGTAGATGCTCGATCCTTCAACCTCTGGTGGATGCTCCATCTGGGATCGATACTCCCACCACCGCTCCCTCACGATCAGATTCGGTGAATCTGTTTGCTCCATGGCCCAGAGGAGCAGCTCTATGTACTCCGGCGTGACTCCCTCCGGGAGTATCGCCGCCTTTTCGCTCTGTTGCAGATATTTGGCCATGGATGTCGCCGTCGCCGCTGGTTGGTCCTTGTTGTCAAACCAAGACTGTATCTCCAACATCCTAGCTAGCTTCACAGGGTCGCCATCTGCCATCCTCACGTATCAGTTGTACTCCTCCATCGATCTACTTCTCCACAGCACCTTCACTCGCCGGCGGTGGTTTTGAATGGAAGAGGAGAGGAGCAGCGCTGGTTTTGGATTAGAACGGGAGAGGAGCGACGCTGGTTTTGGACTAGAACAGGAGAGGAGGGGCGGTGGTTTTGAAATGGAAGAGGAGAGGAGCGGCACTGCATTTAGATTGGAACAAGAGAGGAGCGGCGGTGGTTTAAGAGGAGAAGAGCGGAAGAGCGGCGCTGGTCTTGGAAGTATTTTTTGTTGTTTTGCGTATTTTGGGTCAAAGTTTGACCACGTACTGTATTTGACAAGCAAAATGTGAATACATGTCACCAAAAATTGTATCGTTTGGTTCGTATCTGAATGTACGTTCAAATTATATTATTTTTGCAACATAGAACATATATTTTATGTGCGAAAATCATGGTCAATTATGACCCAGAATAAAAGGGAGACTAGTTAATGTGGGGTCGCTTTCTTAATTGAAGGGTAAATTGATTTTGATTTTGATCCAGTCACAGCGCGCCGGACCTCTCGTCCAATCCTAAATCGCTGTCGCACGCTCCTCTCCCTCTTCTCCATTGCAAAACCACCTCCTCTCCTGTCCATCATCTCCATTCCAAAACCACCATCTCGCCTCTCCCTCTTCTGATCTTCTCCATTGCAAAACCACCTCCTCTCCTCTCCATCATCTCCATTCCAAAACCACCGTCTCGCCTCTCCCTCTTCTCTATTGCAAGACCACCGTCTCTCCTCCGTTTTCTAGACGCTTTGCTCCATGGCACAGGCACAATCCATGGATACAAAATTAGTATATTGTATACTATTTAAAAGTCGAGGGCGGGGCTTTTCCTGCGCGGTAGGCGGCGGGGCAGTTCCGCCTAGTCGGTTTGACAGAGATGCGAGAAGACGAGGGAGTAGGCTGCTGCAAACGTAGGGCTGTGTGGTTTGACAGCGAGTTACTGCTGGACAGGTGGGGCCCCGTGATTTGACTTGCCATTATCATTTTAACTGCGGCGCTACGATCGGCGTGAGTCTCCCGATTCCTGACCACCTCCATACAGGTGCCTCTCCCAATTCTCCACCATGTAGTAGAGGCTGGCTCTTGCATGAGAGCCCACTTCTCCACTTTTTCCTTGCCTCTCTTTCCTCCACATATGCAAAAATGCCATTTAAAGCGCACTATTGTACTTACTTTTACTTGCTCCTACAGGTGCTTAAGCTTGCCACATAGGCATAAAGTCTGATGTGGCAAGTTAATCAAGAAGAGAGAGTCTAGTTTGGTGACCCAAGGAAGAAACGGTGCTAAGCACGTGTACCTAGGTGAAAAGACAATTTTGAGTCTATAGCTAATTAAATGAAGCAAACTTAGCAACACCATTTCATTGAAGAGGTCACTCCTTGGCAAAGGCAATAAATACTAGTACTCCCTGTGTCCCATAATATAAGAACGTTTTTGGCACTACACTAGTGTCAAGAACATTCTTATATTATGGGACGGAGGGAGTACGAAGAAAGAGATAGAGAGGAGTAAAAAAAATACACTTATAGCCAACCTTATAGCCAACCTTGTTGTAGTATGAGTGACTAAGTGATGACTATGTATGACATGCCAACATCAGATAGCCTAACGCATCGTGTTAAATCTCCAAGGGCGCGACCGCGGGAGCGACGCGACGGTCGTGGTAGGCGCGACCATGATACGGGCTGCTGGCAGCCCTGGGATCTGAGATCAAACGGTCGCATGCTAAGTTGCTGAAAATTTGCAGAATAACCCTCCAGGATAGGATATTCACCCATAGGTCTAGAATCACGCCATGCAACCGTTCGATCTCAGATCCAAGGGCTCTCGGAAGCCCGTATCATGGAAGAATGGAAAGCCACTACCCTGTCGTTCGCACGCTGGCAGTTCGCTCCTACTCGACCCCGCACGTCCTTCAATACTACGGCGGTTCGCTCCTAGTCGTCCTGTCCATTCACATTACGGCAGTTCCACTAATCCTAACCCTCCTCCCAAATCCATGGCGTCCCAAATCTCCATGATCGGCGGTGAGTACAAGGTTAGAACCATCATTGGCGATGAGTTCGACGTCATCTACACCCGTTCTTCCGCGACGGTGAAAGGATGCCTTTCTCGCTTCAGAGGCATGTTCGAAAACTCAGATGATGAGTGGGTCACTGGGCTAGATGTTGAGTACATCACATTCCTTGGACCAGAGAAGGATCTAAAGGACGAAGAGAGGAAGAAGCCCGCCGTGATCCAGGTTTGCGTACATAATGTTTGCTTGGTCTACCACATATGCCATGCCGACGATGAGTGCTAGGATTTTAAGAACTTCCTCAAGGACAAAACAGTGAAATTCGTTACTGTAGACTTTAAGAACGACAGGGATGTCCTGCGTCGGATAGGTCTCATTGTAGGCAACCCCTTCGACCTCCAGAAGAATCGGCCGGTGTCCTCTCATCAGCCTTCAATGCTGACCCTGGCAGGAGCCATGGTTCATCCTTCGTGCGGTAAACTGGAGAAACATCCATACACGTTTCATCGTCATGCATGGCAGCGAAATGTACTAGATATAGACCACATCCACTATGCTGCAATGGATGGCTACCTTTTCTTCAATATCTACAAGGGTTGGATGAAGAGCAACAACCAAGTGTGCGGTTCAAGAAAAGAAGTATCGGCCATGAGGAAGAGGGACAAGGATGAAGTCAAGGACGTGGACGAGGACTCCGAGTAAGGTGGCAGTGTCGTTGCTCATGGTGGTTCTAATGCAGTGTCTACCGGAATAGTTGCAAAGTTTAATTTCAGGTGTGCTTAATTTAATTTGAGGGGTGTGTTGTGCTGAGCCCCCAGTAGAACTATGTTATGTTTCTTGTCGTTACTTTAACTCTTCAGTACGTACATACTAGTATTTCTTACGTTTCATCTTTTAGTTGGTATAGTACTACCACTCGTTTCTTCACATTATGTACGTACAATATATATGGCCAACATCATATAGCCAGCAGTTTAGTTGTCAAAGAATTTTAGGGTGCTTAGTTTTGTCAAAGAATTCCAGGATGCTTAGAGGGTGCTTGGATCCAAGGGACTTATTTTAGTCTGACTAAAAATAGTCTCTTTAAGAGGCTAAAGTTCCAAGCACCCCTGACTAAAGAGGGGCTAAAACTAGTCTGGGGACTAAAAATTTTTAGTGAGGGGTACCCCTACTAAAATGTGGATTAGTCCTCTCTCTACTCATTAACTCCTCTCCTTTAACATAGGCGAGTTCTGGATTGGAGGGTTTGGAGGATAATAAATGCTCATTAACTTGATTTTAGCCTTTTTAGTATTTGGATCCAATCATGGGTGAGGCTACCATGTTTTAGTCCCACTACTTTTAGTCATGGGACTAAAACGTATCCAAGCACCCTCTTAGTTTTATTTGAGGGGTGGGTTGTGCTGGACATCATTATTGTGACTAGCCTTTTTAATAGTACTATATGCATAATTTGGCGATGAGCGCTCTCTATATGTACCACCTTTTTTTAATTTCAAGTTTTGCTCCATGGCGCAATCCATCGATACTACTATTGTACAAAAGTATACATTTTTAAAAGGCTAGAGGGCGGGGTAGTCTAGCTTGGTCGGTTTGACGAGAGGCGAGGGACTTTGTGATTTGACGGCTCATTACTGCTGGAAGGCGGGGCCTTGTGATTTGACTGCTCGTATAAATGCGCCGAAGACCTGATCGAGGAGGAGCAAAGAACCGTGCGGTATACTCAAGTTTTCCACTGGAGTAGTACTGCGACGGAGGAGCACGAAACACGGCAGCCCAGTGCCATATGGCGATAAAAAATGATCTAATTTGCTAGTCATCTCATTGTTAGCATTGTTCTATTCATTCCCTAAAAAACATTGTTCTATTCATGCCTCGCAGAGAACGTGACACGTGCGGCGAAACACCCGAAGCAAAAGATGAAACACGGGAGCAAAATAAGAAGGAAGATTATCACCCCAAATGATCTAATTCGCCACGTAGTCGTAACTGCTTCTTCATCTCCTCCATGACCTCCATCTCCTTGCGCGTCTCCTCCACCATCTTCTTCATTCTGTCCATGACGCGGGATTTCTCGACGCGAGCCTTCATCATCTGTTCCACGGCCACATTACGTACCTTCACAGCAGTCGGGTGCTCGATGCGGAGCTTCGCCAACTCCTCCTTCTGTTCCATGACGAGGGCCTGCAGCATCTTCATCGAGGAACTACTATTCTCATGCAGCTTCTTCTAGCCGGCGTTCTTCTCCTTCAACAGGTCGATCTCGTGGCATAGCTTCGCCTTGTCCTCCTAAAGTCATAGGATTTCGCCGGCCGCCTTCTTCTCCGGGGCAATGCTCTTCTTCAGCAGCATCACCAAGCCGGCGGTCAACTCCCCCTGCTGATTGAGCTCAGCGGGCATGTCGTCGAGGCTCTCCTTCAGCAACTCCATCAAGCCTTGGATGAACTCCTTCTGCTTATTGAGGTGCTTATTGAGCTGACCGGGCAGGCCGTCGAGGGATAATGACTCCAGCTCCGCCGGCTCGTCATGTTCGCCTCGGCGGCTAGGGCGCTCCTGGGAGCCATCGCTTGACTGTGAAAGATCTTTCGAGGTCTTTGCGTGGCGGCGAGCCCTCTCTTTTTTTCGCAGCCTTGGTTGCTGCTCCCTTGTTACGAGTAGTTCTCGACCTAGAGCTCTGCTCACCGGCCATGGCAACGACGGACGAAGAAGAAGCACTTATGAGGAGGAAAGGTAGAGTAATTTTCGGTTAGGTAGTTCCCCTTTTTATAACCTAAGTACTAGCACTAGTACTAATACCTGCATAGTGGGAACACGTTCAGGTTTGGTACGTACTAGTAGGTGTGAGCAGGCTTTCGAATGTGATGGGAACAAGGTAAAGATTAATTGTTGGTTTTGGATTCGAGGCCCAAAACGGCTCCCGATGAGTTTAGCGGAACATAAATTTCAAGTACTACACTGCTCAAATGCGTAAATATCATGTTACTGTCAAAAATTGGCACAAAATATGAAGGAGACCAATGGAAGTACTACTAGCAACCCACGATTTAACTACTCGCATGCGCGCAGTGGAGTAATAATGTCTTTCTTCCGCCCTCACGTCCACTCAATTTGCATGCGCTTTATTAATTGACCATCAATGAAGTGAACGACTTTACACGCGTCAAATTATCACATGGGGTGGATCTTGGTACAAAATTGCGTCCGCCCGTGTACCCGCGTGTGCGTGCGAGGGAATGAGTGCGTGCAAGGCATGCGTGCACATCTTCGCTTCGTGCATGTACCGCCAGTATGGCTCAGGGAGGACGAGTACATTCTTCTAGAACCAGCAGCACGTCATTGTGATCAATTCACGCAAGGAGGTCGCGACAACGCCTCCACATGTGCCACGTGGCTTCATGAACTGTAAGAGAGACACTGTGTAGCGTGCCATTGGTATTCTAATTTACGTGTTTTGCACATACTCGAAGTACTAGTAAGGTACACGTGCATTGCACGCATCAGATTTTGCAACCAAATTATGAATAAATACCACACTATAGCATGTAAGCTCTGAGTCATATATGCTTGATGTAGCCCTTCGTTTAATTCTTATCGTTTATCTCATTCAAAATCAATTAGTTTTTATAAAAAAGCTAAGAACGCGGGAATAGGAAAAACATGGGATTATAGTGGAATGTCGTCTTGAATCCTACAGGATTGTACGAGTGTTTGGTTGTGCATAGAAAAAACGCAGAATTCTTTCGAAGAGGTTTGAGTGGATGGGATGTTTCCTATGAAATATAGTGCAAATGAATCACATGGAAAAATTCTTATGGTTTACAATCCTACGAATCAAACAACCAAGATAGGAAAAATTCCTAATGATTAGAATCCTCCAAAATTCCTTTGAGTATCCTTTGAATCAAAGAAGCCCCTAATCTATTTTATGATTCATGGAACTGTGCATTGTAAATCATAAAGTAAAAACAAATAATGGCAATTCAACTAGAGAAAAAGTTTGGGCAGTTATGATACGGAAGATTCTAGAACAAAAGAGAACCACTGTTGTTTTGAGGTTTGTGCATTATGCTTAAGTTCAACCATGGAGTCTGCTAGATTGTGCATGTGGCAAAATCCGGTGGGGGGCTAGAAGATGGTGCGAGGGGCCGAGTGGAGGGAGACTATGAAGGAATGCACAAGTGCAAGATCGATATTTAGAGAGAGGGGCGAACACGTGCGCTGTTGCGCGCAGTGGCGGAGCCATGAAAAATAAATGAGCTAGGGGCCAAGCATTGCTAATCCTTTACGAGGAGGGTCAATTCATGAACTTAAACCATTTTAGCAGCAATTGTCTAATGATCACATTCATATTAGCCTCGATATATAGTGATGTTAGGGGGGAGGGGGCAGGGCCCTTACTGCCCCCTGTCTTCGCCATTGTGCACGCGTCTGAGAGATGAAGCGAAAGGCATGGATGATGAGAGGGGGACATTGGATATATAATTAATGTGGGTGTATTAGCTATATATGTTAATCCTATATAGAGAGGTATAGATTGATCGATGTGGACGTGGGAAAGAGGGTGAGACCTCACTAGATATATCGATTGATCGGTTTGTGTGGAAAACTATGAAAGACCTAGCTATATACACACATACATAGAGGAACATCGATCGTTGCGCATGCACGCGTGAGAGATAAAGAATGCCCGATATGATGGAGAGGGGGATGTGTGTGGGTGTGTGCCTTCATGGGAGACCGACCTGAAGAAAAAGAATGCATGCGTGCGATGGATAATGCCAACTGGTAGTGTGTGTGCATGCATGCACGAGAGAAAGTTAGTGGTACAATTATAAAGAGAAGACTACTGTGTGGGTGTAAAAGAATAGGTAAGGTCATAATCAATGTAAAGTTGAATTCAAATATTTGAATAAGAGATCATGATGTTTGAAACCCATGCATGCATGAATATAACGGAGATCTGCGTGGTGTGGTTTGGAAACGAGCATGTTGTAATGTATACACATTGAACAAGGTCAGACTGATTTGAGTTTGAGATACCGATGGCAGACATCATTTGGCCACGTCGCATCCGTGCATGGACACACTATTCTAATTGGAGATGATGGGCGGCTTCCGCATCACATATCTATATCTATACACCTATATATATTATATTTTATATTTTTTTATATTGTGTGCGGGTAACTTTAACTTTGAAAGATGGTCGTTGAATGAGGTGAATCCGATGGTCCAAAGATGGCAAATTTGAGCACTACTGGCCGTTGGATATCATCTAGATTCCACCAGATTTTGCCACATGTATAATCTAGAAGACTCCATGGTTGAACTTAAGCATAATGCACAAACATCAAAACACAAGCACTTCTTATTTGTTCTAGAATCTTCCGTATCAGAATTGCCCAAATGTTTTTCTACATGATTTGCCATTATTTGATTTTACTTTATGTCTTACGACGCACAATTCCATGAATCTTAAAATAGATTAGATTTCTTATAAAAACTAGATGATTTTGAATGAAATGAACTATAAGAATTAAACGAACATCAACATCATGCATATATGACTCAAAGCTTGCATGCTATAATGTGGTATTTATTCATAATTTGGTTGCCAAATCTTATGCGTGCAATGCACCTGTACCTTACTCTAGTCTAAATGGTGTTTGTGTGTGTGTTGTGCGTGTTGAGGTGCAAATTGTCTTTTTTTGGGTACACGTTAAGCTTGTTCTTCTGAAATTTCAAGCCGCGCCTTGTTATGCCGAAAATTCAAGCTAGTGTCTCTGTCTATCTTGCTGCGAAACTCCCGCCTCCTCAACCTGCGCCTTGTTAGCCCGAAATATTTAAGATATATCATTGTCTCATTGTGCTCCGACAACTCCCTCCATCTCAACCCGCGCCTTGCTATTCCGAAATTACAACGCGCGCAAAAACTCCCACCTCCTGTGAAATCCCGACACGCGAAATGCCTGTGGTACCCCTGAACCAAAAGAACCGCCTCAAATCGGTGGGGGTACTTTGGTAACTTACCCCACATTTCGGACAAGCGCGTCTCTAAGCCATGGTTCCCCACTGCCATCCCATCCGCCCACCCATTCGTATACCGAGGCCGCGAAAACCCGCGACGAAACCCCACACCCTGCTCCGTCCGCCACCCAGCCGGAGCCTCTTCCCCGATGACGTCGTCCACAGCAACACCTCAACGCCCCTCATCCACCATACCAGATGAGGATCCGTCGTCGATCTCATCGTCCCGCCGGTTCAGCCACCCCGTCCTCCACCTCCAAGGAGTTGCCCTGACGTTCCCCTCGTCTTTTGCGCCACCTCCATTCCCACACTGCCGTCTTCACCTGCACCACCGGAAGAGCATCATCATCACCGTTTCCTCGGATGAAGTTGCAGCCTAATCGGCGCCACCAAAGAGGTTGTACACTAAGAGCCACATTTTCTTCTTGATTCGATCTCACGGTGTTGCCGGCGCTCGGTCCCAAGCCGACACGGCGCGGCTCCATCTACGGCGGTGTCGCCGGCCACTTCCTCCACAGCGTCGCTCCCTCGGCGGAGACGTCCACATCAGTATGACCTGCTGCTGCTTTAGCTCTCGCTCGCTCGCACCGCTGCTCTACTCTTGCTCTCGGTCCCCTGCTTGGTTTGCTCTTGCTATTGCTCTTGCTCGCACTGATGCTCTCGCTCTTGCTCTTGCTTGCGATGCTACTCCAATTTAGCTACACTTCAGTCGACTGAATCGACTTTTGGGTCAGTCGATTTTCAGGGGGTGGGGGGTTCACCGAGGTGAAAGAAGAACCAGCCGCAGCGGGGAGGGGGGCTCGCCGGAGAGGTACCCCACTATCTATCTTAGGGTTCAGGATGGGGGCGGTGGTCGCCGGCGGTGGCGGGGCGTTGGCGGGACGGTGGCGTGGGGATCACCGGAGAAAAAGCTTGGCACGGGGGGGGGGGGCTAGAGGGATGGCCGGGGCGGAGGCGAACCGGCGGTGGGGAGTGTTTTCGGGGCGGGCTGGACGGCGCACCGCCGGCCGAGGGCGGCGGGGGCTGCTGTTTGGCCAGTGGTGGCTGGAGGCTCAGGGGGGTGGAGGTTGAAGATGAACCGCAGGCCCTTGATTTGTATCCAACAGCTGCAAAATTGACTGACCAGAGATGAAAAGGTCAGTCGACCGACGTGTAGCCTCACCTTGCTAGTGCGTTCAGCTTCGACAGCAAAATTCAGTTTCGACAGCAAAATTTAGTTTCGACAGTTAAGTTCAGTTTCGATAGTTAAGTTCAGTTTCGACAGTTAAATTCAGTTTCGACAGTTAAGTTCAGAGATGAGCGGCTGATGTATTTTACATCTAGAACTTTGTGGTTATGTATTTCATGTCATGTATTGGAGATGCTATTAGAATTCTACTCAGATTAACGTTGTTCATTGTCTCTCTTGTCCTGCTTCAGCCTCGGCATCGTACAACTCACCGGAGCTGCTGCAACAACGAAACCCCCCATCACAGCGGAGCAGTACCTCGGGCTCCATCTCCAGACGCCAAAGATCTTCTTCCCCTCCTCCGACAGCCAAGTCAGCCGAAGCATCCTCACCGGCCAACCCAATCACGCTGAGATCGACATGGCTTCTCCAAAGAGGTTGTACACTTGTTGCATATCTTTTTTACTCTACATGTTATATATATTGTCCACAGAGCACTCATAGTAACGGAAAATACGATTATTTTATCCTACTATATGACAAGCAGTGAGGTACCAGGCAACTTAGCTATCCGTGATGGACTCTCTTGAACGCCATCATTATTTATCTCTGCGCGTTTGAGCTGTGCATTTTGTCGATGGGCCTGGGAGTTGAGCTAGTATGGCAGTGGCCTGGGTCCAAAGTAATAGAAGTAGCACAAAAACATTTTTTCAGTGTAGGATTTTCCTTGCTCAAGCCTGCTTACTAGAATCACCAGTGCTTGAAAGGAAAAGTGAATGAAAAACATCAGGATTGGAAAGTTTCCTATGGTACTACTTTTCATGAATTTGGTGCAAAGGAATGGAGCAAAGGAAAACTGTAGGATTTGTTCCTTTAGTCTCTCCTTGAAAGAAAAACCATAGGAATTCTAATTTCCATTTCTCCTCCTTTTCATATTCCTATTCATCAAGCACAAGACTAAGAGATAGTAGCATAATAGCAATATAACCGTACATTTTCTTGTGGTTTGACTTAATCTCACCATGCTTTTTTGCATCCTGTGATCTTCTAATTGTTGTGAATCAAACACCCAGATTGACAGAAATCCTGTGTTTTTAAATTCTCTATTTTGCACGTGCATTCCTATCCTATTCCTGTCTATTTCCTATCCTTGCATTGTTAGAATCCTCAAATTCAAACAAGCCCTTACTCAATTACTTCTGTTACAGATATGTGTCAAAGAAAACCTTGTGTGGTTTGTCCTGCTCCTGCGGCGCTGTGTTCCACCCCAGCTCAGCTGCTCCAATGATGGAAGGGTTCACCACAGCAGGGATCCGCTCTCCAGACTGTCTTTCGCCGCCTCAGATCTTCTTCCCCGCCGCCGGCAGCCTCGGCAACTGCATTACCATCATCAACTGAGCAGATGACCTTGAGGACTACACTGGTCCGCAAGAGAGGTCGCACTCCTCCGTGTCTGCTTACGTTATGTGTCGCTTAATATGATGACACGCTACATTATCGTCGTGTTCACCTATTAGACTCCGAGTCAGGTCCAAACTAATGCTGAAACTTGAGTTTTTAAATGGTTGTGGGGTACATATTGGGGCAGCAATCAGTACTATCTGTCTACTATCTGGTTAATCTCCGGTGTCTACTATGAGTTTCATGTTGGGTGCAAACAAACATTAAAGGAGCCATTATCTGTATTTTTTAACTAAAGCTATTATCTGCCTGCTATCATTGGTTTTGGGTCTATCCACAGTTTGCTACAATCACTCTAGATTTGTGCATGCACTCCTTACATAATCTCACTATGTTTTATTCCTATGCATGCCAGTTATTGTACACAATGGAACTGATCATGTAGAGCAAAAGAGACGAGCCTTGCGTGGCAATAAAATTTCATGTAGATGTCGTTCCATGGTGGGCGCAAAGGCAGACCCCCTCCACCCATTTCGGATCGTAATCAAGAGGAAGATAACTATTCTAAGGGGGATTCAGAAGGAGAAGACCACTCCTATTTACCCCATGAGGTCTTCGCTCTAACTTGGCATGCTGATGTTGGTAATATCATGCATATGGTGCCTTGCATTGCTTACTATATACATTAAAGATTTCATCTGCTTAGTTTAGACATGCTTTGTGTCAATGCCATCTATTTAGTTTCTTTATCGTATATTTGAATCATGCAATGCCATCTTGTCTAGCCAGGCATCATATATGTGAATTTTGGAATGCCACCCTGGTTAGCCAGTCATCTTATATGTGAATTATATCATGCCATCAATTTTTTATTATGTGTTAAATTTGTCAACAATTTTAATACATTCAATTACTCTTCCTGTGCATCAGCCATTCGGCACGGTCATGGAAAAATCTGGAGTGGAAACAAGGTCTTGAGAGCAAACAATGCTATTTGACGAAGTGCATGTCTTGCTGGTTACCGATAGCTCCTCAGAGGAGGATTCAGAGACAGATGACTAGGCATATACCCCCCCCCCCCCGAGGTGCATGCCCTAACTTGGCAGGGTTATGTTGCTCATATCGTGCGTATGGTATCTTGCATTGCTATGTCATTTGCTTAGTTTAGACATGCTTTGTGTGAATGCCACCGATTTAGTGTCTAATTACCATATATGTGAATTATGCAATGCCATCTTGTTGCAAGACATTATATATGTGAATTATGCAATGTTATCTTGTTGCAAGGCATTATGTATGTGAATTATGCAATGCCATGCTGTTTAGGCAAGCGTCATATATGTGAATTATATCATGCCGTCCTTTTTTTGTATTCCTCATTGCTTTTGTCGACAATGTTTGTATATTGAACTGCTCTTCCTGTGCATCAGCCATTTGAATTGGTGATGGAGAAATCTGGAGTGAAAACAAGGTCTTCAGAGCAGACAATGCTACCTACTGAAGCAGATATCTTGCTGCTTACAGATAACTCTTCAGAGGAGGATTCAGAGGCAGATGACCAGTCCTATTATCCCCCTGAGGTGTATGCTCAAACTTGGCAGGGTTATATTACTCATATAATTCATATGTTGTATTGCAATGCTTAGTTTTTACATCATATACACAATATTGAATGCCATCTCCTTAGTTGACACATCATATATGTGATTGCCCTCTGCTCACTTCCTTAGTATATAAACCATATATTTGAATTATGTCATGCCATGATGTTTACATAGATAGCATGTATCTGAATTATGGCATGCCAACCCATTTTCTAAAGACATATTATAGTTATATCATCTCATCCTGTTTACATAGTCATCATATTTTAAATTATGTCATTTTATCCGTGAATTATATCATGCCATCATGTTTCCATCGATGACATGTTTGTGATTTATGGCATGCCAACCACTTTAATAGACACATCGTATAGTTATATCATCTCATCCTGTTTACATAGTCATCATATTTTGAAGTATGTCATTCTATCATGTTTAGTTAGCCATCATACATGTGAAATTGTGTCATGCTATCCTGTTTAATTAGCCATCATATATGTGAAATTATGTCCTGCTATTCTGTTTGCTTAGACAACATAAATGTGAATTATTTCATGCCCTGTTTTCTTCCCTACTATCCATTGCACCTGTCTATCTTACAATGTATGTACATTCAATTACTTTTCTTGTTTATCAGCCATTTCAATTGGAGGGAGTGATGGCAGTATCTGTGGGAGTAAAAACACGGTCTTCAGAAAAGATTGTGCTACCTGTCGATGCAGATAGAACCACGGTTGTACTTGCCCAAGAACCAGCCCCACCACACATAACCCACACTCATGCAGATTGTACCCCTATCCAGTTGGACAGAGAACTAGCTACACCCCTTCTAACCCCAACCCCAGCAGATAGACACCCAGTTCCCATTGACACAGCACCGTCTCCACCACAGAGCACCCAAACACGAGCATTTAGTAAGGCAACTACAGTGCCCAAATCACGAGTACCACCACTCCGAACCCGAAGTCAACGCTTAAAGCAGAAGAAGAATTGTTCTCAGGTCAGGTTCCGTAGCTATGGTTCATACTACTTTGCTCTTGCATCACTATATTTACTGATACCAACTAATTTCAAATTTGAAGGATGCAATTGAAACTCCAATGGCGCAACAGGTATGTTTTAAACTGTTTCTTCAATGTGTTTGGCTGTTTGCTGTTGTAACTTGCTCTATGTTGATTTAAGTTTCAATTGAATAAACAATTATGTTCTCATGCCATGCACATTACAAGTGTTGTTATTGTTGTGTAGTTTCCCACACTTATATTCTGTCTATGCTGCTTTGTCTTAAATAGATATGATTCGAACTGTATCTATCTTGATTTGGCAACATAAACTAGAATGATATAGACCATACAGTGACCATACTACATAGATATATGTTTGTTTCATGCTATTATCCTGTCCACCTTACTACTGAACTGGTTTACCAAAATGAGTTTCATATACTACATTGTAAACCTGAGATGTGTTTGTTTGTTTCTCTTTCAGAACGCGGATAAAATATTGGAGAAGAGTACCTTGTTATGCAATGGTAAAGGAAGTAATGCAGATAAGGTTCAAGATAGTGAGACATCCCTATTGGTCTCCAAGAAAGCTGATAAAAACTATATGGAAGACACTGAGACAACCCCAAAGTCCTGTCTTGATGTAGTGTTCGAGTTACTGGCTACCACTGCTGGCACCAGCTCTTCGAACTCGTTGCCTGAATCAGTTCGACTTCTTGAGTCTCAACTTCAAGTTGAAAGACATCGATCAGATGTTATGCGACAGGAAGCCGAAGGACTGAGGAAGTCCCTACAGAATTCAGATGCATACTTTCTGGTGCAACAGCAAGCGCTGGAGGACTTAAGTGCCAAACAAGAGAAAGTTAATAAGCTTGCTAAGCATCTTGCCAGCATTATGGGTACCCAGGATATTGTTTCTTCAGCTCTTCTGAAGTGGTTTCAGTTCTGGACTTGTTTTGCTGCGGCGTTTATATGCTGTTGTGTTCCCTATATTTGCACTGGTGGCGAACTTTGATGCCCAGTGGATGTAATATGTGTAATAGCCGTGATAGCCTAGTGTAAGTTGCTTGCTTATTTATTTCCTTGTTGTCTTGTTTATTTGTTTGCTTGTAGTCAGTGCAGTTCTTTTTCTGTGGTTTGCTAGTGGCTGCAATAACCTATTTTTTAAAACTAGGCCACAATAACCATGGGCTAATATTTACTGTAGTGACATTGGGCCTCCTACGGGCCGTAGAAATAGTGGGCCTTCTACAGACCGTATAAACAGTGGGCCTTCTACGGGCCGTAGAAACAGTGGGCCTTATACGAGCCATAGAAATAATGGGCATTCTACGGGCCGTAGAAACAATGGGCCTTCTACGGGCCGTATCATCAATGGGCCTTATAGGGGACGTATGATCGATTGGCCAAACATGGGCCAAACAGACCGCATTCTGGCCGTAAACGGGCTAGAGTTGGAATCGTCCGTTCATGGGCCGACCATAACGGGCCATCGTTAATAGGCCGTATTTGATGACGCTATGAAAATGGCCCAACGTATTAATAGACCACAAACGGGCCGACTGTAACCACGGGCTGAATTTGGCCCACAAGCAGAAAATGACAGTAACGGGCCATAAGTAAAATAATGCTGGAAAATAGCCCAAGAATAAATGGGCTCTGAGAAGGCCGAAAGATAACATGGGCTGGAAACGGCCCAACGGAATAACGGACCGTTAATGGGTATAAAGTGATACACTGTTCTTTACGGGCCAGTTTCACCACGGGCCGTTAATGGGTGTAAAGTGATACACTGTTCATTACGGGCCAGTTTCACCACGGGCCGTTAATAGGCCAAGAGTTACATAGGGCCTCATATGGGCCAAAAGACGTCATGGGCCATACATGGGCCAGAAGTGAAAACGGGCTGGAATCATATTGGATGGCCCAGATGACGCTACTGGGCCTAATTCGAATAGGGCGTAACGGGCCTTGGGTTAGCGGGCTGTAAATGGGCTATATGTGAACAGGCCGTTAACAGGCTTTCCACGTGCCGGCCCACCACCTTTTGACCAAGTCAAACGGGCCGACCTTTTCACAGGAATGGGCCTCTGTTAGGCCGTGCCACGTGTCAACGTATCATAGGCGCCTTCTGTCCAATGAGTGGATGACATCTGTCCCAGCGATGAGCCGGCACGTGTTTCCTCCAGCCAATGATGATTTTACATGTGGAAAATCCTCATTGGTCGGGGCTGTTAACGGGTTATCGGATCAAAACCCGACCCGATAGCTTAACGGCGTTCCGTTACGATGGATGCCACGTGTAGATCACCCTTGATGAAAGCACTTCAGTGACACGCGATTTATCGTCATGGAAGTGGACACTTCCGTGATGATAATTTTGGTAATGTCATGGAACACTTCTACGACAGCACAGGTATGACTATCTTGATTCTTTCATAAAATCGTCATGGATGTACATGCATGACAGAAAACGCGACCTACTGTGACAAACACGTATCATCACGGAAGTGTATTTTTTTGTAGTGCCTCTATGTTCTCTTTCCCACTGCTCTTACGCCCTCTCTTTCTTTCTCTTCCTAGCTCGCTTTTGAGATTTCTCATGGAATATGTGCAAACATATAGTTGATTTCTGAGCTAAAGCGAATGAACAAGCCAAAAAATAAAGAGGAACGAGTGCCTTAGAATAATAGGAATGGGAGGCATCGGAAAACACCACACTCAGTTCTAACCTCCGATACTAGAGGTGAAAACCGAGTAAGTTAGGGTTTCCTCCATGTTCCCATTCCCACTACTCTAAGACCATCTATTCTTCCTCTTTCAGGCTCGCCTTCATGGTCTCATGTTATCTAAACATGTGGATGCATGTATATGGTTTCTCCATCAGTGTTATCCCATAATCCAAAAGGAAGAGGAAGGAGTGCACAAGAACGCGAGGAATGGGAGGCATCCGGAAAGGATCCATCTGAAATATCTGCACCCCCAACACTAGAGGTGCAAATAAAAAAGAGGGTCTTTCCTCCATGTTCCCATTCCCAGTGCTCTTGAGCTCTCTTTTTCTTCCTCTTCCCGGCTTACTTTTAGTGCCTACAAATGTAACTAAACAAAAACTCTCTTACAACAAGCTTGATATGCTGGACAACGTGTTTCAGATTTGAAATATAAATAATGGGTGGTGCAACATATCCAAGACATTGAAGGATAAAGCAATGAAGACACCTGGTGCAGGTGGGCACCATTCTATAGTCAATGATAATGGGGCCACATATTCACCAACCCTATACTATGGTCCTTAGCTCTTAATTTTGGGCACTCACGTAGAGATCTCTTCGACTTACTATTATTACCGAGATCCGAAACTGGTACATAATATCAATACCAACCTTATTTTAGATTAATATCTACATATACCTCATTTATAATGTCAAAATATGTTAGAATAATAAGTTATGATCAAATAAATAATATGAAATTGAAAAAATAGACCCTCCTATGTAAGCTTGGAAAAAATACACAACAGTGGAAAAGAACTACCGAAGAGATAATAAATTGGAACATAAGGTATTTCAGACATGAGCCGCACTATTAAAGATGACAGAATGTGATTAACACGTGATAAGACATCACTCATATCATAAAAACGAGAATTTATTTAGTATTTTTATCAAGATAAAATATGTATATTCCTATTCTTCTTTAAGTATTTTAGTATCTAGATTCTATGGGATGTACGCAACTTCACTTCACCAGAAAATACAGGGGAAACATATCTCCAAAGAAACCATCACCTTTGATCCAAGGTGGAAAACACATGCAGGTATAGTAATCACATATTTTGTCGAAACTCACTATACACATAGTATTTTCATAACAAGGTTCGAGGATAAAGGAAGAAAAAATTCTCGAAGAGAGGATGGTATTTCTTCCACCTGACGAAGTACTTCTCAGTTCAACCTTCTAGCTTGGACACAATCCGTCCAAGTATTAAATCACCAGGTTGATATGTGAATTGCCAAGAAGGTTCGAGAGACGAGAAATAAGCCTTATCCCGCACAATGAAACAACATACAAAAGAACAACACCATTTTATGATCAAGTGTACAAAATCCATTGGAGTTTACAACTTTTGAAGATGCGGATATATCTTGTTGCATTCAAGGTTGTTTGTTGCTAGCTTTCCTTTAGTTCGCTCTCACATGTGAACTCATTAGGAATTGATGATAAAAACAATCTGCAATGCATATATTGTTACATGTTTTGTGTGCACATTACCATGTTTTGCACTTTGATTTTTGCTCGTACTCTTAACTACATTGGTCAATAGTGGTGTGTCATTGATGTGATTTAGTCTCCACCATGAGTTCAACATAATGAACTACTGTACCATTATTCTATGTGTTAAATTTTTATGCCTCTTCTTGTTTACTCTAAAAATGTGCTTGTATATATTTCTACAAAGGCTCTCTTTCAGATAGAGATGTATATTTCATATACATTAACCTAAAAGGTAGATTGATTGTTTTTACATGATAAGAACCAATTTCCAAAACAATATGGAACTTAACATGTGTGCCCTTTAACAACAAAATTTGAAATCTGACTATGTAGGGTGAATGAACTTCAACCTAATCATCTTAATCTATGAATCTGTTTCATGTTCTATAACCAAAAAAAGAGCAAGGAGCAGCAAAGAACAATAGGCATGGGAGGCATGAAGAAAACTCAATGGATGCCTCTTTCTGCGTTGCACTAGGAACTGACAGAGCTTTAGCATTCCGTCATTTTTCCATGTCCACTACTCTTAAGTCCCATTTCTCATGTCTCACAATGGACCTCTTATATCATATAATTATATGCATATGTATGTTTTCTTTTATTTCCTAAAGTTATTTAGCAAACAAAGAGGAAAAGGAAGGACTGCCTAAGCATAATAGGAACGAGAGGCATCAGGAAATGCCAAACTAAATTTCCACCACAAAAAAGACGTAAAGAACTAGTAAAGTTAGCGTTCCTCTACGTTCTCATTCACACTGCTCTTACGCCCTATCTTTCTTCCTCTTTCTAGATCGCTTTTGAGATTTCTCATCAAATATCTGCAAACATATAGTTGATTTCTGAGCTAAAGCAAATGAACAAGCCAAAAAAGAAAGAGGAACGAGTGCCTTAGAATAATAGGTATGGTACGCATCGGAAAACACCACACTCAGTTCTAACCTCCGATACTAGAGGTGAAAACCGAGCAAATTAGGGTTTCCTCCATGTTCCCATTCCCTCTACTCTAAGACCATCTATTCTTCCTCTTTCAGGCTCGCCTTCATGGTCAAATGTTATTTAAAATGTGGATTTATGTATATGGTTTCTCAATCAGAGCTATCCCATAAGCCAAAAGAAATAGGAAGGAGTGCACAAGAACGGTAGGAATGGGAGGCATCAGGAAATTATCCATCTAATATATTTGCCCCCAACACTAGATGTGCAAACAAAAAAGAAGGTCTTTCCTCCATGTTCCCATTCCCAGTGCTCTTGTGCTCTCTCTTTCTTCCTTTTCCCGGCTTACTTTTATTGCCTGCAAATGTAACTAAACAAAAACTCTCGTACAACAAGCTTGACATGCTGGACAACGTGTTTCAGCTTTGAGAAATAAATAATTTGTGGTGCAGCATATCCAAGACCTTGAAGGATAAATCAATGAAGAAACCCGGTGCATGTGGGCACCATTCTATTGTCAATGATAATGGGGTCACATATTCACTAAACCAATACTATGGTCCTCAGCTCTTAATTTCAGGCACTTGCGTAGAGATCTCTTCTACTTACTGTAATTACCCGTATCTGAAACTGGTACATAATATCAATACCAACCTTATTTTAGAATAATATTTGCATATACCTGCATTTATAATGTCAAAATATGTCAGAATAATAAGTTATGATCAAATAAATAATATGAAATTGGAAAAATTAGATGCTCTTACATAAGCTTGGAAAAAATACACAACGGTGGAAAAGAACCACCGAAGTGATAATAAATTGCAACATAAGGTACTTTAGACATGAGCCACACTATTAGAGATGACAGAATGTGATTAACACATGATAAGACATCACTCGTATCATAAAAACCAGAATTTATTTAGTATTTTTATCAAGTTAAAATGTCTATATTCCTATTTTGCCTTAATTAATTTAGTATCCTTATTATAAGGGATGACACAACTTCACATCACGAGAAAATATAGGGAAAACATATCTCCAAAGAAACCATCACCTTTGATCCTAAGGTGGAAAACAGATGAAGGTATAGTAATCACATATTTTGTCTAAACTCACTATAGACATAGTATTTTCATAACAAGGTTCGAAGATAAAGGAAGAACAACATCTTGAAGAGAGGATGGTATTTCTACCACCCGATGAAGTACTTCTCAGTTCAACCTTCTAGCTTGGCCGCAATCCATCCAAGTACTAAATCACCAGGTTGATATGCAAATTGCCAGCAAGGTTCAAGAGACAGGAAATAAGCCTTATCCCACACAATGAAACAACATAGAAAAGAACAACACCATTTTATGATCAAGTGTACAAAATCCATTGGAGTTTACATTTTTGAAGATGCGGATATATCTTGTTGCATTCAAGGTTGTTTGTTGCTAGCTTTCCATTAGTTCGCTCTCACGTGTGAACTCATTAGGAATTAATGATAAAAATAATCTGCAATGCATATATTGTTACATGTTTTTTGTGCACATTACCATGTTTTGCACTTTGATTTTTGCTCGTACTCTTAACTACATTGGTCAATAGTGGTGTGTCATTGATGTGATTTTGTCTCCAGCATGAGTTCAACATAATGAACTATTGTACCATTATTCTAATTTTTGTGCATCATCTTGTTTACTCTAAAAATGTACTTGTATATATTTCTACAAATGTTCTCTTTCAGATATACAGATGTATATTTCATATACATTAACCTGAAAAGTAGATTGATTGTTTTTACATGATAAGAACCAATTTCCAAAATAATATGGAACTAAACATGTGTGTCGTTTAACAACAAAATTTGAAATCTAACTATGTAGGGTGAATGAACTTCAACCAAACCGTATTATACTATGAATCTATTTCATGTTCTGCAACCAAAAAAAGAGCAAGGAGCAGCAAAGAACACTAGGCATGGGAGGCATGAAGAAAACTCAATGGACGTCTCTTTCTGTGTTGCACTAGGAACTGTGAGAGCTTTAGCATTTCATCATGTTTCCATGTCCACTACTCTTAGGTCCCGTTTCTTCCTTTTCATGTCTCACAATGGACATCTTATATCATATGAATATATGCATATGTATGTTTTATTTTATTTCCTAAAGTTATTTAGCAAACAAAGAGGAAAAGGAAGGAGCGCCTAACAATAATAGGAATGAGAGGCATCGAGAAATGCCAAAGTAAATTTCCACCACAAGAAAAGAGGTAAAGAACACTACAAAAAAAAGACACATCCGTGACATTTTGGGCCGAACGAATTTTTTTCCTGTCATGCTTATGACACTTTATGACGATAATTGTGACAAAACCCGGTATCATTATAGATGTGGTGGGATCCTAGTTCCATGACAAAAAATCATGACAGAAAATGGGCTTTTCATCCTGGGCCGGCCGGAGATGCAGCTGCATGACATTCTTTGGGCCGTCCATGACGGAAAAAATCATGGTATAAGCGAGGGCGAGGAAAATATCGCGGAGTTAACGGTTACAGTGGGTTGTCGGGGCCGAGCGATGCACTGCAGTTTGCGTGTTTCTCTCGGGTACTTGCGTGTGTGCGAGTGCTACCTCTTTTAGTACTGCGTTGGTTTTCCCCAAAGAGGAAGGGATGATGCAGCAAAGTAGCGTAAGTATTTCCCTCAGTTTTTGAGAACCAAGGTATCAATCCAATAGGAGGCTACGCGCGAGTCCCTCGCACCTGCACAAAACAAATAAATCCTCGCAACCAATGCAAATAGGGGTTGTCAATCCCTATAGGGCCACTTACGAGAGTGAGATCTGATAGATATGATAAGATAATATTTTTGGTATTTTTATGATAAAGATGCAAAGTAAAATAAAAGCAAAGTAAATAGCAAAGCAAATAACTAAGTAGTAGGAGATTGATATGATAAAGATAGACCTAGGTCCATAGGTTTCACTAGTGGCTTCTCTCGAGAGCATAAGTATTCTACGGTGGGTGAACAAATTACTATTGAGCAATTGACAGAATTGAGCATAGTTATGAGAATATCTAGGTATGATCATGTATATAGGCATCACATCCGAGACAAGTAGACCGACTCCTGCCTGCATCTACTACTATTACTCCACTCATCGACCGCTATCCAGCATGCATCTAGAGTATTAAGTTAAAAATAGAGTAACGCCTTAAGCAAGATGACATGATGTAGAGCGATAGATTCATGCAATATGAAGAAAACCCCATCTTGTTATCCTTGATGGCAACAATACAATACGTGCCTTGTTGCCCTTACTGTCACCGGGAAAGGACACCGCAAGATTGAACCCAAAGCTAAGCACTTCTCCCATTGCAAGAAAGATCAATCTAGTAGGCCAAACCAAACTGATAATTCGAAGAGACTTGCAAAGATAACCAATCATACATAAAAGAATTCAAAGAAGATTCAAATATTATTCATAGATAGACTTGATCATAAACCCACAATTCATCGGTCTCAACAAACACACCGCAAAAAGAAGATTACATGGAATAGATCTCCACAAGAGAGGGGGAGAACATTCTATTGAGATCCAAAAAGAGAGAAGAAGCCATCTAGCTACTAACTATGGACCTGTAGGTCTGAAGTAAACTACTCACACTTCATCGGAACGGCTATGGTGTTGATGTAGAAGCCCTCCGGAACAGGCCCCAAGATGGGATCTCATGGATTCAGAAAGTTATGGCGGTGGAATTAGGGTTTTGGCTCCGTATCTGATCGTTTGGGGGTACGTGGGTATATAGAGGAGGAAGAAGTACGTCGGTGGAGCAACTGGGGGCCCACGAGGGTGGAGGGCGCGCCTGGGGGGGGCAGGTGCGCCCCCCTACCTCGTGGCCTCCTGTTAGTTGACTTGACATAGGGTCCAAGTCTCCTGAGTTGTATTCGGTGATAAAATCACGTTCCCGAAGGTTTCATTCCGTTTGGACTCCGTTTGATATTCCTTTTCTTCAAACCCCTAAAACAGGCAAAAAACAGCAATTCTGGGCTGGGCCTCCGGTTAATAGGTTAGTCCCAAAAATAATATAAAAGTGGATAATAAAGCCCAATAATGTCCAAAACAGTAGATAATATAGCATGGAGCAATCAAAAATTATAGATACATTGGAGACGTATCAAGATCCCCAAGCTTAATTCCTGCTCGTGCTCGAGTAGGTAAATGATAAAAACAGAATTTTTGATGCGCAGTGCTACTTGGCATAATTTTAATGTAATTTTACTTAATTGTGGTATGAATATTTAGATCCGAAAGATTCAAGACAAAAGTTTATATTGACATAGAAAATAATAATACTTCAAGCATACTAACAAAGCAATTATGTCTTCTTAAAATAACATGGCTAAAGAAAGTTATCCCTACAAAATCATATAGTCTGGCTATGCTCTATGTTCACCACACAAAATATTTAAATCATGCACAACCCCGATGACAAGCCAAGCAATTGTTTCATACTTTTGACATTCTCAAAACTTTTTCAATCTTCACGCAATACATGAGCGTGAGCCATGGATATAGCACTATAGGTGGAATAGAGTGGTGGTTGTGGAGAAGACAAAAAGGGGAAGATAGTCTCACATCAACTAGGCATATCAATGGGCTATGGATTCCCATCAATAGATATCAATGTGAGTGAGTAGGGATTGCCATGCAACGGATGCACTAGAGCTATAAGTATATGAAAGCTCAAAAAGAAACTAAGTGGGTGTGCATCCAACTTGCTTGCTCATGAAGACCTAGGGCATTTTTTAGGAAGCCCATCATTGGAATATACAAGCCAAGTTCTATAATGAAAGATTCTCACTAGTATATGAAAGTGATAACATGAGAGACTCTCTACTATGAAGATCATGGTGCTACTTTGAAGCACAAGTGTGGTAAAAGGATAGTAACATTGTCCCTTCTCTCTTTTTCTCTCATTTTTTTTATTTTTTTATTTTTTTTATTTGGGCCTTTTCTCTTTTCTTTCTCTTTTTTTTATTTGGGCTTCTTTGGCCTCTTTTAGTTATTTTCCGTCCGGAGTCTCATCCCGTCTTGTGGGGGAATCATAGTCTCCATCATCCTTTACTCACTGGGACAATGCTCTAATAATGATGATCATCACACTTTTATTTTCTTACAACTCAAGAATTACAACTCGATACTTAGGACAAGATATGACTCTATATGAATGCCTCCGGCGGTGTACCGGGATGTGCAATGATGCATGAGTGACATGTATGAAAGAATTATGAACGGTGGCTTTGCCACAAATACAATGTCAACTACATGATCATGCAAGCAATATGACAATGATGAAGCGTGTCATAATAAAGGAACGGTGGAAAGTTGCATGGCAATATATCTCGGAATGGCTATGGGAATGCCATAATAGGTAGGTATGGTGGCTGTTTTGAGGAAGGTATATGGTGGGTCTATGATACCGGCGAAAGGTGTGCGGTATTAGAGAGGCTAGCAAGGGTGGAAGGGTGAGAGTGCGTATAATCCATGGACTCAACATTAGTCATAAAGAACTCATATACTTATTGCAAAAATCTACAAGTTATCAAAGCAAAGTATTACGCGCATGCTCCTAGGGGGGTAGATTGGTAGGAAAAGACCATCGCTCGTCCCCGGCCGCCACTCATAAGGAAGACAATCAATAAATAAATCATACTCCGACTTCATCACATAATGGTTCACCATAGGTGCATGCTATGGGAATCACAAGCTTCAACACAAGTATTTCTCAAATTCACAACTACTCAACTAGCATGACTTTAATATCACCATCTCCATATCTCAAAACAATTATCAAGTATCAAACTTATCATAGTATTCAACACACTCATAAGAAAGTTTTATTATTAATCTTGCATACCAAGCATATTAGGATTTTAAGCAAATTACCATGCTATTAAGACTCTCAAAATAATCTAAGTGAAGCATGAGAGATCAATAGTTTCTATAAAACAATTCCACCACCGTGCTCTAAAAGATATAAGTGAAGCACTAGAGCAAAATTATATGACTCAAAAGATATAAGCGAAGCACATAGAGTATTCTAACAAATTCCAAATCATGTATGGCTCTCTCAAAATGTGTGTACAGCAAGGATGATTGTGGTAAACTAATAAGAAAAGACTCAAATCATACAAGACGCTCCAAGCAAAAGACATATCATGTGGTAAATAAAAATATAGCTCCAAGTAAAGTTACCGATAGAAGTAGACGAAAGAGGGGATGCCTTTCGGGGCATCCCCAAGCTTTGGATTTTAGGTGTCCTTAGATCATCTTGGGGGTGCCATGGGAATCCCCAAGCTTAGGCTCTTTCCACTCCTTGTTCCATAATCCATCAAATCTTTACCCAAAACTTGAAAACTTCACAACACAAAACTTAAAGTACAAAATCTCGTGAGCTCCGTTAGCGAAAGAGAATAAAAGATCACTTCAAGGTACTGTAATGAACTCATTATTTATTTATATGTGTCTTATACCTACTGTATTCCAACTTCTCTATGGTTTATAAACTAATTTACTATCCATAGATTCATCAAAATAAGCAAACAACACACGCAAACACAGAATCTGTCAAAAACAGAACAGTCTGTAGTAATCTGTAGCTAGCGCAAGATCTGGAACCCAAAAATTCTAAAATAAGTTACTGGACGTGAGGAATTTATCTATTAATCATATGCAAAAAGAATTAATTAAATATCACTTTCCAAATAAAAATGACAGCAGTTCTCGTGAGCGCTAAAGTTTCTGTTTTTTACAGCAAGTTCAACAAGACTTTCCCCAAGTCTTCCCAACGGTTCTACTTGGCACAAACACTAATTAAACACAAAAAAACATAACCAAAACAGAGGCTAAATAATTTATTTATTACTAAGCAGGAGCAAAAAGCAAGGAATAAAAATAAAATTGGGTTGCCTCCCAACAAGCGCTATCGTTTAACGCCCCTAGCTAGGCATAACAAGCAAGAATAGATCTAGGTATTGCCATCTTTGGTAGGCAATCCATAAGTGGCTCTCATAATAGATTCATAAGGTAATATAATTTTATTTCTAGGAAAGTGTTCCATGCCTTTCCTTAACGGAAATTGGAATCTAATATTTCCTTCCTTCATATCAATAATAGCACCAATCGTTCTAAGGAAAGGTCTACCAAGAATAATAGGACATGAAGGATTGCAATCTATGTCAAGAACAATAAAATCTACGGGCACATAATTACTATTTGCAACAATAAGAACATCATTAATTCTTCCCATAGGTTTATTAATAGTGGAATCCGCAAGGTGCAAGTATAGAGAGCAATCATCAAAATCACGGAAACCTAACAAATCACACAAAGTCTTTGGAATCGTGGAAACACTAGCACCCAAATCACATAAAGTATAGCATTCATGATATTTAATTTTAATTTTAATAGTTGGTTCCCACTCATCATAAAGTTTTCTAGGTATAGAAACTTCCAATTCAAGTTTTTCTTCATAAGATTGCATCAAGGCATCAACGATGTGTTTAGTAAACGCTTTATTTTGACTATAAGCGCGAGCAGAATTTAGCACGGATTGCAACAAGGAAATACAATCAATCAAAGAGCAATTTTCATAGTTAAATTGCTTGAAGTCCATAATAGTGGGTTTAGCAACATCTAGGGTTTTAATTTCTTCAATCCCACTTTTATCAAATTTAGCATCAAGATCAAAAGATTCAGAATTCTTGGAACGCCTTCTAGGTAAAGGTGGATCATATTCAGTCCCATAATTATCAAGATTCATATTGCAAAACAAGATTTAATAGGGGACACATCAATAACTTTTAGATCTTCATCATTATTTTCATAGCAACTAGAAGAACACACTCTTATAACGGCATCTTTCTTAGCACGCATCCTAGCGGTTCTTTCTTTGCACTCATCAATGGAAATTCTCATGGATTTGAGAGACTCATTGATATCATGCTTAGGTGGAATAGATATAAGTTTCAAAGAATCAACATCAAGAGCAATTCTATCAACGTTCCTAGCCAAATCATCAATCTTAAGCAATTTTTCTTCAATCATAGCATTAAAATTCTTTTGTGAAGTAATACATTCTTTAATATTAGAATCAAAATCAGAGGGCATCTTATTATAATTTCCATAGGAATTGTTGTAGGAATTACCATAATTATTAGAGGGATTACTAGGATAAGGCCTAGGATTGAAATTTCCTCTATAAGCGTTGTTACCAAAATTGTTCCTACCAACAAAATTCACATCCATAGATTCATTATTATTCTCAATCAAAGTAGACAAGGGCATATCATTAGGATCAGAAGAAACACTCTTATTAGCAAATAATTTCATAAGCTCATCCATCTTTCCACTCAAAACATTAATTTCTTCTATCGCATGCACCTCTTTATTAGTAGATCTTTCAGTATGCCATTGAGAATAATTAACCATAATATTATCTAGGAATTTAGAAGCTTCTCCTAAGGTGATTCCCATAAAATTGCCTCCCACGGCCGAATCCAAAAGATTTCTAGAAGCAAAATTCAATCCGGCATAAAACATTTATATAATCATCCACAAATTTAAACCATGAGTAGGGCAATTACGTATCATTAATTTCATTCTCTCCCAAGCTTGTGCAACATGTTCATGATCAAGTTTCTTAAAATTCATAATATCGTTTCTAAGAGAGATGATCTTAGCGGGAGGAAAATACTTAGAGATAAAAGCATCTTTGCACTTGTTCCATGAATCAATACTATTTTTAGGCAAAGACGAAAACTAAGCTTTAGCACGATCTCTAAGCGAAAAAGGAAATAGCTTCAATTTAACAATATCATTATCCACATCTTTCTTCTTTTGCATGTCACACAAATCAACGAAGCTATTTAGATGGGTAGCAGCATCTTCACTAGGAAGGAAGGAGAACGGATCTTTCATGACAAGATTCCGGAAAGTAGTATTAATTTCACAAGATTCGGCATCGGTAAGAGGAGCAATCGGAGTGCTAATAAAATCATTGTTGTTGGTATTGGTGAAGTCACACAATTTAGTATTATCTTGAGCCATCGCGACAAACAAGCAAACTAACACACAAGCAAACAAAAAGCAAGCGGACAAAAAGGGGCAAATAGAGAAGGAGAGGGAGGATATAGAGAGAGGGCGAATAAAACGGCAAGGGTGAAGTGGGGGAGAGGAAAACGAGAGGCAAATGGCAAATAATGTAATGCGGGAGATAAGGGTATGTGATGGGTACTTGGTATGTTGACTTTTGCGTAGACCTCCCCAGCAACGGCGCCAGAAATCCTTCTTGCTACCTCTTTTAGCACTGCGTTGGTTTTCCCCGAAGAGGAAGGGATGATGCAGCAAAGTAGCGTAAGTATTTCCCTCAGTTTTTGAGAACCAAGGTATCAATCTAGTAGGAGGCTACGCGCGACTCCCTCGCACCTGCACAAAACAAATAAATCCTCGCAACCAACACAAATAGGGGTTGTCAATCCCTATAGGGCCACATACGAGAGTGAGATCTGATAGATATGATAAGCTAATTTTTTGTTATTTTTATGATAAAGATGCAAAGTAAAATAAAATCAAAGTAAATAGCAAAGCAAATAACTAAGTAGTAGGAGATTGATATGATAAAGATAGACCCGGGGGCCATAGGTTTCACTAGTGGCTTCTCTCGAGAGCATAAGTATTCTACGGTGGGTGAACAAATTACTGTTGAGAAATTGACAGAATTGAGCATAGTTATGAGAATATCTAGGTATGATCATGTATATAGGCATCATGTCCGAGACAAGTAGACCGACTCCTGCCTGCATCTACTACTATTACTCCACTCATCGACCGCTATCCAGCATGCATCTAGAGTATTAAGTTAAAAATAGAGTAACGCCTTAAGCAAGATGACATGATGTAGAGGGATAGACTCATGCAATATGAAGAAAACCCCATCTTGTTATCCTCGATGGCAATAATACAATACGTGCCTTGCTGCCCTTACTGTCACCGGGAAAGGACACCGCAAGATTGAACCCAAAGCTAAGCACTTCTCCCATTGCAAGAAAGATCAATCTAGTAGGCCAGACCAAACTGATAATTCAAAGAGACTTGCAAAGATAACCAATCATACATAAAAGAATTCAGAGAAGATTCAAATATTATTCATAGATAGACTTGATCATAAACCCACAATTCATCGGTCTCAACAAACACACCGCAAAAAGAAGATTACATGGAATAGATCTCCACAAGAGAGGGGGAGAACATTGTATTGAGATCCAAAAAGAGAGAAGAAGACATCTAGCTACTAACTATGGACCCATAGGTCTAAAGTAAACTACTCACACTTCATCGGAAGGGCTATGGTGTTGATGTAGAAGCCCTCCGTGATCAATGCCCCCTCCGACGGAGCTCCGGAACAGGCTCCAAGATGGGATCTCGTGGATATAGAAAGTTACGGCGGTGGAATTAGGGTTTTGGCTCCGTATCTGATCGTTTGGGGTACGTATATAGGAGGAAGAAGTACGTCGGTGGAGCAACAGGGGGCCCACGAGGGTGGAGGGCGCGCCTGGGGGAGGGGAGCAGGCGCGCCCCTACCTCGTGGCCTCCTGTTAGTTGGCTTGACGTAGGGTCCAAGTCTCCTGAGTTGTATTCGGTGAGAAAATCACGTTCCCGGAGGTTTCATTCCGTTTGGACTCTGTTTGATATTCCTTTTCTTCGAAACCCTAAAACAGGCAAAAACAGCAATTCTGGGCTGGGCCTCCGGTTAATAGGTTAGTCCCAAAAATAATATAAAAGTGGATAATAAAGCCCAATAATGTCCAAAACAGTAGATAATATAGCATGGAGCAAGCAAAAATTATAGATACGTTGGAGACGTATCAGCGAGGCGTTGGCTAACTGAACCCAGAGAGATCGCACGTTACTGAACCCGAGCGATCGATCCCTTGGTTGTTAACTGAACCCGAGTGATTCATTCGCTGTTGACTGCACCCGAGCAATTCCATCGCTGCTACTGCTAACTGAACTCGAGTGATCTATCACTGCTGCTGCTTACTGAAGCCGATCGAGCCCCTGTGCGAGACATAGCCAGCCGGTGTTGGGTTGCCTCTCGATGAACAGTGGTCGTTGCTACCGTGCGTGCGATACGTAGAACGAGTCGAGAAGTGGTGAGTCGAGCCGGTTGGTTGGCTATGGATGAACAGTTCTCGGTGGGGGTGGATGAATAGGACCCCGTGGTAGTTGGCCGTTGTCGCGGGATGAACAGGACCCCGAGGAGTCCGCCGCACCCCAGCCAGTTGGGGGTGGATGAAGAGGACCCCGTGGAGGCTCTATGAACATCAGCCGGTGGAGGCTGCATGAACAGTAGTCGTGGATGAACAGTAGTCCGTGGAGGCCACAGGAGGTCGACGGTGGATGAACAGTAGCCCGTGGAGGCTGGAGCGAGGCAGTAGACGGTGGATGAACAGGACCCCATTTCGACCGTAGGCACTCCAACACAAGTCCATTTCCTCCGTTTTGCGGCACGCCACACCCCTCCTGATCAACAGGACCCCTTTTCGACCGTAGGCACTCGAACACAAGTCTGTTTCCTCCGTTTTGCGGTATGTCAGATCCCTCCTGATGAACATGATCCCGTTTCGACCATGGTCGGTCGAACAGAAGTCTGTTTCCTCCGTTCTGCGCTACGCCAGACCCTGATTCAGCTGTTCCGTCCAAGCCGGTTGGCTCCCGTTGAACAGGACGCATTCCAACCAAGTCGGTTACCTCCCGATGAACAGGAAACTGTTTCTCCATTTCGACCTACCGGTTCGCTGCCCGATGAACAGGACGTTGTTGCTGCCGTCCATTGCCTCTCCATGTACACAATCCCTGGCCGTCCGTATATATGCGCGAGTACGCGCTCGAGACCCCGCCTGTATGCACGTACGTGGCCGCATTTTTTGCCCTATGGCTGTACGTATGTGTACAGGACTTAGACGGGGCTGCGTGAACTGCTATGTCGGGTGCTCTACAATGACAAGTGCCGCTACTTACTCGGCCATAGTTCATACTTGCAGAGAGACCGATCGACCAGTATGTACATACACGTTCATGATCAGACAAACAACGCTACATACGCTTTGACCGGGTGGGTCCCAGTGGCCAGGGAGGATAAGGACACACTTCCTTGCGTGCGAAGATATAGCTGGCCGGTCCCAACTGTCAGGAGGAGGAATCTTCTTTATTTTGTGAGTAATAAGGAGGCACTTCCTTGTATTCGAAGATGTAGCTGGTGGGTCCAGCTGTCAGTCTCACCGCTAAAGTCCCCTTGTGATGGTTGTCCTTCGTTGACCATGTTGACCACGCCGTGCCAAGATGACCAAGGTGGTGTGCGACAGCGAGGCCTAGGAAGGGAATGACACGGAGCCGGGGAAGATGCGGTAGTGGATGCCCACGCGGAGGGGAGTACGTGGGTTGACTGCTTCGGCTGCGGTGTGAGGCTATCGTCGCCGGTGAATAACAGGAGGTGTGCGTGAGTATAGAGGGATGGCATGGCCAGCGGTGGCAGCATACCCGGACACGGGAGGCAGGAGCAGGCGGCACGGTCGGTGCTGGTTTGGGCGGCTGGAGCAAGAAGACCAGAGGTTGAAGAAGCATGACGGCCGTTGGATGGACATCGTATGGTCACTGCAGCTAGAATCGTTTATATCGACTAAGTTGACAAAGCCCTTGGTACGCGTCAACTTAGTAGGCCCACAAGTCAGCCTCCGAAACGGTGTACCCCAGATGTCAGGGGGAGGAATCATTTTTTGGGAGGCTGAAGCAAGAATATTCAAGATTGAAGACGAAGCACGACATCCGTTGGATGGACATCCTACGACCACTGCTGCTAGAACCATGTGTTGACTATAAGTTGACAAAGCCTTGCGTACGCGTCAACTTAGTAGGCCCACAAGTGTGTGGCAGAGAACATATAGCCCATTTGCGATTTGTAAAAATGTACAACCCATTTTTGAATTCTAATGAAATTTACCACAGCCCACTTTCTAACTAGGGCAACGATTAATAATTTCAACCAACCACTCAAAACCGAATTCAATAAATTTCCCACATTTTGATGGGATCCGAAATATTTTTATCCCAAAATTTCTACTCAAATTAAATATAATTTCAAAATAAATTTGTATTACGTAAAAATCCAACGAAATATTGCACGCGCAACAAGTAATGAAATTAAAAAAATTCAAAAATAATATTTTAAAACTAATTACGTGTTTGGTGCATTTTTTTATAGTTACTGCTCTGTTTTTATAATTACATCCCATTTATTATTTCTTAAAGCCCATTTTCTTGTTAAGCCTAATGCATCCCTCCTAGGCAAGATTTGCAGCCCAGCGGGGCGGAGAATAACAAGTTGACCAAGATATTGTGTACAATTGTCGGCCCAGTTGCATTGCTGATGTTCAAAAAAAGGCATGTGTAGTACAATACAACTTTACATGGCTACTCAGCCCACATTCAGCGACGCCGGAAAGGCCCAGGCTTCTGTACAACTTTTCAAAGTCACTGAGCTCAACTGATAACTTAAGAAAAAAATTAGAGTACAGTGGAACCTAATTAAAAGTCGTCACGAGCGAAGAAATAGTTCAACGGGTCCCACTTGTGCGCGCGCGTGTGTGTGTGTGAGAGAGAGACCCATCGGTCGATGCTCATAAATACATCTTTCAGCCATATGCATTGCTGATGCTCAGTAAAAACTTATATAGTTGACACAATCATATAGAACATCATAGCACACTGTACTTGCATACAGAAATTTCACGCAGGCAGCACAATCGGGGTGGAAGCAGTGGACTGCTATGGGTAGGGCTATGTTGAAACCAACGAACTCGTACATAATGGTTCATCGTCTTTATCAAAGACGGGGAAATATCTTGAATGTTGTGCGAAGAAAACAGTTAGATAACACAATGAGTTCTGCTAGCACATTAAGTTGACGTACAACCCTTTCTAAAAAAGTTGAGGTACAAAAATAGAACAGGTCACAATCAAATGTACTGGCACATCAGTGCTTCACACCGATAGCTCGGATTTAACTAGTATCTGACAAGATTCAGTTTTTACCTCAAATTAGAGCACATCCAGGCAGCCAGCCCTGCCTCTTCTCCCAAAGAAGCAGTGGCCCCTGCCGCGCGATGGAGTAGGCCCTGTGCCATCCATTGTTCCGAGCAACACGGGGAAAGTCTGGCATTGAGTCTTGTAATGGACGTCGTCGACGGACCCTGGCACTAGCGGCGGCGACAGGACTTCGATTGATGGATTGACCACTTCTTCGACATGTACGAACACTCGATACAGGTACATCCCTAACGTGGTCCGCGGCGGCCTTGGTGGCGACGAATAGTACAACCCGGGTTCCTACACCGGTATCTCAACATCAATCACCTTCTGTATGGTGGACGACTTCTTCATCCATGCCATAACCATCAAAGCCTAGCTGTCTGGAGGAACAAACATACTTATGAGCTCACCTCCAAGGTCGTTTATAAGCTCATTCATGGACTCGCTGTTCCAAGAACGTCGAGGCATGCCGTGAAAGGTAAGCTTTGTTAAAACCTCAAGCTCAGAGGGCACCGAGCCCCATCCTGGGAACCATCGATCAAAGCTCACAAGCGCGCCATCACAGAACAAATGTCGGGAAGATTCGAACACACGACTGCAGTAGAAAGTTGTACCTGGTGAAGAAATTAGCCGGTGGCAGATAGACTTCGACGAGCAAGTCACTTATTTGGATGTCGTGCACAATGCCAAGAGCTTTGACAAGGTCGTCCGTCGAGATGGGAGGCCGGCCGCCGTTGATGGTTACCTTCAGCACTTTGCCGGCAAACTGGTCGTCAAGCGCCGCCATGGCACTATTGAGCGACAGCACGCGGCGCCCGAAGGCAGCATAGACCTCAGGATCTCCGGCTCGGAGATCCGCGTTGGCCGACGACATGATAGTGCACTTGAGTACATGGAGTACAGGAGGGGGATTTGGGGGAACTGGAGTAGGAATTGAGATTCCAGAGGTGGTGAAGGGGTGGGAGATTGGGGATGAAAAGGTAGCATGAGTTTCAAACACACGCCAATATGCTCTCGGCGCGCAAGCGCACGAAAACACCGGTGGCGCCCACACGTCGGCCTAAGAGTCCTTATTCTTTCTTTTTTTGAGAGCCCGACCTTTTTTGAGGATCTTTTGAGAGCCCAGCCTAAGAGTCATAATTGACCTATTTGGCATTGTATTACTACTCGGCCCATATTCAGCGACACCTCACTGGCCCAAACAAGTGTACATCATCGAAAAGAATCGAAAAGACACTAAGCTCAAATTATAACTTAAATAAAGGATATATACTCTGAACACTGGAGAATGGTGATGCCCTCATTTAGCCCACCAGCAGTTCGAGACAATAAACAGTTCGAAACAATGATATATACAATATTCAAACACTAACTAGTGACTACAATTGACATAAATAGCAAGACACGATAATTCATAAGAAGTCTTGCTACACCACCAGAACGCACCCATCTGTAGCGCTCAGACTCTCATGATCCAGATGAGAATGGCATTCTAAATAGAGGCAACTATTACATAGTAAGAGTGACATAGACGAGGATGACCAAATGACAAGGAATATGCATAACAAAAGAGAGAACTACCCATCCAGAACAATCAGCAAAGACAACAAGTTATTTGAAGAGGGATGATCCAACACCATCATAATTTGCAGTCCCGCTTCAGCGACCATTGATCCGGAGACACCGGTACTCCACCCTTTCGACGCAACAACCCAATTACCTATCAACCTGAAGGCTTGAACCACATCACTGTCTGTCGTACTTGAGACATCCAAGGATCAAAGTTAATCCAGATGCCTTTGTCATTCTCACCTTCTTTTGGCTATAGGCTGTATCATTGACAATCAGGGGAGTTTGCTCCCGAAGTCCTAGGGCTCGCCCTGTAGACACAGTTTTCCATAGCAAACAGAGACTGTCTGCCATCAAGGTCCTTGCCAACAGTGATCTCCTGGTTAATCAAATAATTGAGTCCGAGTAACAGAGAGTATGAACCAAGGCTGTTTACCCGCCTCCAACTCAAAATCCTGAAGGCCACAACAAGCTGGTATCCTGCTCATAGACATAACAACCACTGTCCGGCTACTCACGTATTTCGCGGTGCTTGTACACCGTGGGGCTTTTGTAATATAACTTTTTCGGCTCGTGTGTGCGAATGATCATCAGTCTTTTGCCGACGTCTGATCGAGCGAGGAACCAGTTGTGCTTCCCTGTTTTTGGCAAAGGTGGTGTGATTATAAAGGGCAGTAATTGTAGGGACACTGCATCATATAAAAAAGGACATGCATTGCTAATGTAAGACCAACATTGTTCAGAATATGAGTAGGATAATGCAAGAAACATCATTGATATGTCCCTGTTGGAACTAAGAGGAAAACACAGGGAAATGTATACTGGGTTCGAAAATATAGAAGTGCCATGCATGGTCATACTCATGTTATCTCGAAATCGATTCTTCACAGGAAACTACCATGTCATGCATGTTATGTAATCATGTTCTGTCCTCACAAACAAATTCTTCAAGAAAACTAACAGACCATGCATTGTTATATACTCATGTTCTGTGGGCAAATATTTTGTGAGGACATTATTCTAGCCATTGATTGCTGAAGGGCGAATATAGGTATGTACACATGGTAAGCATTACATGATTTCACTACTTCCAAATATAGAGTTCTCCATATGCACATTTACTTCCCTAATGTATGCTTAGATGAAACCAATAGTGTGATGCATATTTCTACATCATGAAAATGAGGAAACTAACATGGACATTGATACACACTCATATTTAGTAGTATATAGATTACTATAAAATAAGGAGAATATCCATATCTTCCTAACCGTTTGATTATTCAGGGGTACAAATTGGCTGTAATGACATGGTCACAATCGCATGAATTAACTCATTCCAAATATAGATGATTTACAGCGTCTCTAATACATTACCATAGTTCTACTCAAATTTTGCTCAAACATGGATATGCCAATCATCACAAAAAGTTCAAACAGTGTCATAGCATTATCATTAACATCAGACGCAAATAACTTACACGCGCCATCCCAACAATACGTGGTGCCATCTGCTTTGTCGATTGCGTAGATGATGCCATTGTGTTCAATAGCATCACCGAAGTGTCTATCAGCTTTGACGATCCACTACGAGGTGAGCTGTCTCCAGCTAAAGAAGGCACCAGCGGAAAGATAGGCGAGTCTGCGGTCAAACAAGGCAATTAGCTTGAAGTCCACGTAATTCGCATCTTGTGTGGGCACTTGGCAAATTACAATCTTCTGCAAAACAAGGTGCGACCAACTAACTTCATAATCTAGATGACCTGGACCATGACGGTAAAACCCTATATAATCCAATGTAGGAAGGATAATCTCATGGGAGCTGTGGAAGTTCATGAGCACCAACTTTTTCTGGTCTTCTCTGAGGGCAGCCATCCAGTGGGAGTTCATGCCGACCCAGTACATACCTGCCAAGAAGTTTTGGGCGATGGTGATCGGATTGAAGATGAGGGAAATGATGTATGGTGACCCACTACATACCTGCAAAGAAGTTTCGGCTAATGGAGGTCAGATTGAAGTCGAGGGGCATCATGTACGCCTCCGTATCATGGTGAGCAAATCTCGCAAGACCAGATAGCAGCAAGCAAGGTGTCTTGAAAAGCTTAGGCCTTGCTTTGACGATGGCCGTGTGCATGTCCCTCGAGCATGCAGCCTGCCGCAGGGCGCTCAACATATCCATACACGAACAACATAGGTCGAGGATGTCACTGGGGAGATTGCTCCAATCGCAGCTCATATTGATGCTGTGCGGTTCGCGTTCGGCCATGGTGGAGTTTGGAAGGTGGGGTTTTTGGGGGCTTGATTTATGAGGCAGAAGGCTCTCGGTGTTGGAGCATCTAGCGAGGGAATAGTGGTACTAGAGGAGGCGAGCAAGGCGAGGGTACGCGGGGGCACAGTGAGATGATGAAGAGTGACCTCAGGATCTCTGGCGAGACGGAGATGGAGATGGAGTGGTGCTAGGGGAGAGGGAGATGAGGCGAGGCATGCTATACATCAGCGGTGACAGTGACTGCGTAGTGCACAAGGTGAGGCTGGCTTTGGTAACCCGAACACGCCGCATGGACTAGTGTCACCTCGGGCGCAGGGTCTTATCACTTCACTGTGAGGACCGGATGAATAATATTTTGACCATCAAGTGTACCACAGTTGTACTACTATGAGTAGGAACATACGGAGTAGTACTGTATGGTGGAAATAGGTCTCCCATGCTAGCATGCCTCTGGGTTCACTTCATCCTCCAGGTATCATCCATATTGCGAGCAGAACCAAATTCGCGTGCATGCAAAAGCGCGAAGAAGGTTTATTTTTTATCTTTTTAGGATAACCGCATACTCCTTAACCAAAGAATGTTGTGTCTCCCATGGACGCGCCAATATCCGTCCAAACCAGCTATGACACATTTTTTATATTTGTTTTCATAGGTCCCATCTGTTAGGAGGGGTGCAGAAATAAAACGGAATCATAAAATGTCTCACCATGGTGATTCAAAAGAGTGACCTCAACTAGCCAGTGGCACATGTAGCGCTAGAAGGATGGGCCCGTACACAGAAAGGTACCACTCCTCAGTCTACCCGCATAGCCTTTTCTTTTAGTCTACCTAGCCATCTAATGAACTGCTCGCAGGCCGCTTCTCCCATTTACTTCTCCATCGGGAACCAATTTTCCTCGGCTTCTTCACCTCTCCTTCATCTTAATTTGCATCCAAAACCCACTGCATTCACATTGTTTTAACCTCTTCACATACTCCTAGAGTAATTCTGAAGCCCCTTTAAATAATCATCTTCTTCAGTTAGACTAGCCATCTAATCCTAATTCTCCAAACCATAGCCCACCGGTCCAGCGGTTCCAAAAGGCAAAAGAGATCCAGATGCAGGTTTTTAGCGTCCAACATGTCCTCGTCGAAGGCTCTTTGAGCATAGTTGCCACCGTCACCGACCACCCAAGGGTTGTTTAGAAGTGGATCAACAATGTATCCAACTCCCTCCAAAAGGTAGAGAAGAAGGTCAACGGTCTCGACATAGAGTACACGGAGCGTGCCACTGGGAAGATCCAACGCGCCGCCGTCCTTCAGTTGTGCCTCGAAGATGATGTTTTGGTGTACCACATCATACACGCGCCCTCCATACCAGGTGAGCTCCATGATTTCTTGTCTAGGGAGGATATATACTTCTGTGGGGCAGCCACCGAAGGGGACAAATAGAAGCTGGCGCCGTACACCCTTGATTTGAAAAGCATCGCTGACCTACAAATCAAAATCAAAATCCCTGTAGAAGATTGTGATAAACAGACACCATCCCTATTCAACGTAGCAAATTTTGTGCTCGGTACAAATCTTCAGAAGGGTGACGACACACTGGCATTAAGGTCGTCTGGATGGGAGAATTACCCCTTGACGTATGAGCAGATAAAATATGTTGCCCTCGATGCCCCTGTGAGTTTCGAAATAGCTGCAAGGTCCAAAGAGCTTGTTGCGAAGCCGTCTCCCATGGAAAATGAGAAGAAGAAGAAGAAGAAGAAGAAGAAGAAGAAGAAGAAGAAGAATAAGAAGAAGAAGAAAGAATAAGAAGAAGAAGCTGCACCAGCAGCAGGGCATTATGGATGGATGAACTATTTCCTCTCTTGTAAAAAAATATTTCCTCTCTGTGTATATTGATATAGGTGAACTATTTTGATGGTGTGCATGTCTTTGGAACAAGTAGCAGTGTAGGTCCGCTTGACTATAAGGAACTATTTATCCACCTAGATTTCTGTACTACTCCTTCCAATGATCGGTATGCAATGCATGTGTCAGTAGACATGACATCTTGTCCATGGAAGTTGAACTACGGCGACCATCACGTTTCATACACTGCCACTCGTGATTCCCATGACGCCACTCCAACCCACGGCACCACGTCCCCCGACGTCGCCTCACCCCTCTCAGCTGCGCCGCCCCTCTGCCTTTGTGTGCATGACATGTGGGCCAGCTAAAATGCGCCGAGCATCAAGTTTCTACCACAACCACACGCGATTCCCATGACACCGCTCGAAACCAGGACACCACACATCCCCCGACCTGCGTCTCACCCCTCTCGGCCCCATCGCCCCTCTGCCTTTGGGAGCATGATATGTGGACCAGCCACCTATCGGGTCCACTGAAGCTCACTCCTGTGGGCCTCGAGAGGGAAATGTAACTCCTGCGCCAGGCCTTGTGGTGCTACCACTGCACGAACTCGTGCCAAACTCAAGATTTGTTTCTTACTAGCAAGATGCCCGTGTGTTGCATTTGTATGAGTAGTTTATCTTGTGGGAGAAAAGGACGAACGAGGGAAGGCCTTATTTACAAATGTGGAGAGGAGTGTGGGTATCTTTTTTCGAAATTGCCATAGTTCCTTCCATGGACATCTAGGGGCTGTTTGGTTTGTGACTATGTTTGCCATATATTGCCACATTATTTTTGCCACATTTGCCTAGCTTGTGTTGCTCAAATTGTTAGCCACACTTTGGCTTGCCTAAGGGAATCTTGCCACACTTTTTGTGTCTATGACATGTGGGGTTCACTTCTCATAAAAAAATTCTTGCCTTAGGTGTGGCTAGAACCAAACACCCACCTAACTTGATCAAACTTGTCTAAGGTTAGGTGTGGAAAAGTGTGGCAAGATGTGGCTAGCTAGAAACCAAACAACACCCTACGCCTCATAACGCCCTGACGTCCAACTGTGGTACCCTCGCCATGGCCAGGCCACCACCGGTCGGTTCAACTCGAATGAGTGAGTCGCGAACGCCGCCGCAACAATGCCCAACTGGGCATCTCGAACCACACAGATGCCGCTTTCCCGTAGCCGACCTATGCTAGCACATGGATGTACGGCATTGAGCCGCGGTCAACATACGACCGCAGGAACGCCTCCAGGCTCACTGGCTCAACTACGTCGAGCACATCACGTTCGCAAACCGGTATCCGTTGAGCAGGTTGCTCCCGCCCACGAGCACACGCCTATACGTATCCAACATTCCATCCTCGTCGCTGAGTGGTACATCCTCGGGACGGTGCAAGCGGTCAGAATCTCAAGCCCAAGTCGAGCTATGTGCCTCGGTAGATCACTGGCTCCTGCCCGAGCTCCCACCCGGTCGTCGTTGCCGTCGCACCACCGACGATCGGGAGCAACACCTTGCCGCTTATCCGGAGCGCGAGCTAGTAAACGTCATGTGGCATGTCACAACAGTCAAGCACCTCGACACGCATCGGCCCAGCAGAGGCTTTTCTTGGCCACAAGCTCCATGGTCTCGTCCAAGATCGGTGTGGTATTACAGTTAGACATGTGGGTAAAATACTATGGGAGCAGCTGCATGTGCATGGCCTAGACGCCTATGTTGGCATGGAGGAGGTGGTACTCGCTAGCGCCGCAGCGTGCTACATGGCTTAGGCAAGCACCTGTTGCGACACTCTGGTGTTGGCACCGGCATTGTCAACGCAGCTGATGATCCGGAGGAGGACGAGAAGGAAAGGAAAGGGTCTTGCATGCGTGTACAGATTCATGTAGGAAATCATTTCCTAGAAATACGACATTTGTTTACCTTTTTTTGAGGCTATAGATGACCCACACGAGGGAAATCTATTATAACCGTTGGATGAAAATTAGTGGTGCGGGAATACGGATCAGTGCATGGGAGGGGCGCAGGCAAGCCTCGTCCGACGCCGCTCGAACCCATGACATGACATGTTTGCCGACCTGCGCCTCACCCCTCTCGGTCCCACCCCGCTCTTCTTTCATGAGAATGACATGTGGGCCAACTGCATTTAGGGTCCACATGTCATTCAATCAAAGGTCGGTGCACTAAGCTGCCGAAGCTCGGTCCCGTGGGCCCGAGAGGGAAATGTAACTCCCGCGCTAGGCCTTGTGGTCCTCCTGCAATACGAACTCGTGCCAAACCCGGAATTTGTTTCTTACTACTACCAATGTGTCGGCCTGTGCGTTGCAATGGATCCAAAGTATCTATTTAGTGGAGTGCACTCTAAACACATTATCTATTTATTTTTCTCTAGCCTTTCCTAGCCATGCAACCAAGCCACATAAGCTTCATGGGTGCCCCCACATATTATTCATACTACGTTGACTGAAAAAAGATAAATCACCCAAAACAAGATCTTTTCATTTTTTGTTCCTACGATGTTGTGCCGTGCACGTACCTAGTTGTATAGTGGTAGTACTAGTTGTAGTACAAACTTCGTACTAGTAGGAGTAGTAGTACAGAGTGCTCCTACTCTATCAACGATCCCCATCTGACACCAAATTTCTTGGCTTCCGTGCTACAACTAAGATCTCCCCTCCTCGTTTCTGTTTTCCAACACGGCGGGCGGGGTGCGGTTTGCCGATAGTTGGTTTGCTCAACTGCGGTCCCACTTGAAAGTGAAAATGCTAGCAACACGCCTTCCCTAGCTATGTGGCATGTCGGACGGGTCGTGGAGTACTCCCGATTCCCGGGCGTGTGGGGGTGCGACACGAACGCGACATGCCTTTTTCTTTTACTAGCAATGTGCCCGTACATTGCGACAGATCCAAAGTAGAATAATACTTGTTCACAACCTTGAAAGAAAACACTCTTGTTTTGATATACATATATACCACTAAAAATATCTTACTTTTCACTCAAAATGTATTTCTCAGGCTGTTTTGATGAGGTGAGTGAGGGATGTGGTTGCTTTCAAGATAATAAGGGGTTTTCTGCAAATTGGAGCAGAGAAGCGGGCTATTGTTGCAAAAATTCCACAACTTACCTCACAACCATTAGATACAGATCTAATGGTCAGAAATGATGGATGGCAGACACACCACCATCACCAACTAAGTCGTTTATAGGAGACTAGCAAGATGCCCATGCGTTGCACAGAACATCTAGATGCATTTGTATGAGTAGTTTATCATGTGGGAGACAAGGATGAACGAGGGAAGGCCTTATTTGCAAATGTGGAGAGGGGTGTGGGTATCTTTTTGCAAAATTGCTATAGTTTCCTTCCTATCCGTCAGATATAAATCGGACGGCCTATATTGCAGGATGGCAGGCACACCGTCATCACCAACTCTGTTTTTATAAGAGTAGAGAAGTAGAGATAGAGAAACATGTATAAATTGGAAACGCTAGGGCGGGGATTTTTCCGCTAGATAAGCAGGGTAGTAGCTAGGTTGGCGCATCATCGGTTTGGTCACATGCGGTTCAACATGTTGTAGCGTTTCTAGCAAGATGCCTGTGCGTTGCACGAAGTTAATGGAAAAGGTAAGGACAACTTTTAAATTGACGGATGGAGTACTAGTTACAATGACGCATATAATTGCCTCCAAATGGAGCAAAGGGATCGCACATGTCTTTATTGACTGGAACAAGAATGCAATAGCGCAATAAGAATTAAGCCCACGATGATGCGATCGAAGCGGTGGTTACAGGAGGTAAGAAGAAAGATGCATCCATCAACGTATGACCTCCTCCTCCTCGACTCAGTGCGCCGGGCCACCAACCGACGGCTTAGGAGCGGCGGCTTTTGGGCGAGGTCAAGGTGCTTCTCAACAAAGGCGTCCAATGCTTCCAGCTAGTTGATGAAAGCTAATGTCACAGCGTCCTCACCGGCCTTGTGGATACCTATGTACACGACTTGCTCGCACACGTGGATGTGTAGGTCGATGAATTCTTGCAGGGCGAGGCACCTCGCGGCGAGTGCGACCTCCAGGTGGACATTCTTCGTTGCGTCGGCGGGCAGTCGCAGGGCCACCAGTGCTTGGAAGAGGTTCTCACCATGGAGGCTGATCCGTCTCCAACATATCTACTTTTTCTCACGCTTTTCCTCTTGTTTTGGACGCTAATTTGCATGATTTGAATGAAACTAACCCCAGACTGAAGCTGTTTTCAGCAGAACTACCATGTTGTTGTGCAGAAATAAGAGTTCTTGGAATGGAACAAAACTTTTTGAGGATTTTTATATCAATAATAAGAATTACTGGAGCCAAGACGCACCAGAGAAGGGCCCTTGGGTGGGCACAACCCACCAGGGCGTGCCCCCCTCTCCTAGCGCGCCCAAGTGGGTTGTACCCACCTGGTGGCCCCGCTGACGACCCCCCTGATACTATAAAATCACATATTTCTAGAAAATAATCAGGGAGAAAGAATTACCGCGATCCATGAGACGGAGCTGCCGCCAAGCCCTGTTCTTCCTCGGGAGGGCAAATCTGGAGTCTGTTTGGGGCTCCGGAAAGGGGGATCTTTGTTCTTCGTCATCACCAACCCTCCTCCATCGCCGATTCCATGATGCTCCCCACTGGGAGTGAGTAATTCCTTCATAGGCTCGCTGGTCGGTGAGGAGTTGGATGAGATTCATCATGTAATCGAGTTAGTTTTGTTAGGGCCTGATCCCTAGTATCCACTATGTTCTTAGATTGATGTTGCTATGACTTTGCCATGCTTAATGCTTGTCACTTTAGGCCCAGGTGCCATGATTTCAGATTTGAACCGTTTATGAATTTATGATTATATCCATGTTCTAGATCTGATCTTGTAAGTTATAGTCACCTACTACGTGTTATGATCCGGCAACCCCAGAGTGACAACAACCGGGCCCACTCCCGGTGATGACCGTAGTTTGAGGAGTTCATGTATTCACTATGTGTTAATGCTTTGTTCCGGTTCTCTATTAAAAGGAGGCCTTAATATCCCTTAGTTTCCCATATGGACCCCGCTGCCACGGGAGGGTAGGACAAAAGATGTCATGCAAGTTCTTTTAATAAAGCACGTATGACTATTTACGAAATACATGCCTACATTATATCGATGAACTGGAGCTAGTGCCATATCGCCCTAGGTTATAACTGTCTCATGATGAATATCATCCAACAACTCACCGATCCAATGCCTACGAACTTTTCCATATTATTTCTGCTAAGTTACTACTGCTATCATCACTGTTACACTTGCTACAAAATTACTGCTATCACTGTTACTGTTACTATCACTGCTGTCACTACTATCAAAACTATCAAACTAGTTTGCTACAGTTCACTTTTCTGCAGATAATTAATCTCTAGGTGTGGTTGAATTGACAACTTAGTTGCTAATACCTTCAAATATTCTTTGGCTCCCCTTGTGTTGAATCTATAAATTTCGGTTGAATACACTACCCTCGAAAACTGTTGCGATCCCCTATTCTTGTGGGTTATCAAGACCTTTTTCTGGCACCGTTGTCAGGGAGCATAGCTATATCTGTTGAGTTACTTGGGATTATTATCATATTATGGCTATCAAGGATCTGAAGGATGCTAAGACCAAGATATTTCCCTCAAAGACGAGAGGAGGTAAGGAACTGCCTTCCGGTTCTACTTTAGATTCACCTTCTGTTATAAGTAAACTTGCAACACCACCACATGCTATTAATTTTGATATGTCGCAAGTTATAGATGATGTTGCTTCTACTATGAATGATGCTAGTACCTTGCTTGATAATGATGATGTGCCACTTGGTGAATTTATTGATAAACAAATTGCTAGAGTTATACAACATGATGTTGTTAAATCTGATGATGAGCTTGAAACTGAATCTCCTGAAACTCCTGCTAGAACATGTTATGAGTGAATAAACAACTAGAGATATTCTTGCTTGCAATGATAGAGATGATCTAGAGAAATTATTACACAAGTATAAAGAAAAATCTCTGAATGCTAGAATGAAATGTGATCCTAAGTTTGCTACTTCACCTATCTTTATTGATGATAAGGATTGTGAATTCTCTGTCGACCCAAAGCTAATTGCTCTGGTTGAATCCGATCCTTTCCATGGTTATGAAACTGAAACTGTTGTGGCACATCTTACTAAGTTGAATGACATAGCCACTCTTTTTACTCATGATGAGAAAACTCGCTATTACTTTATTCTCAAATTATTTCCTTTCTAATTAAAGGGTGATGTTAAAGCTTGGTACAATACTCTTGCTCCTGGTTGTGTGCGTAGTCCCCAGGATATGACTTATTACTTCTCTAAAAAATATTTTCCTGCTCATATGAAACAAGTTGCCTTACAGGAAATATTTAACTTTGTGCAAACTAAAGAAGAGAGTCTCCCACAAGCTTGGGGGAGGCTTTGCCTGATCATCCTCTTAAGAAAAATGAAATACTTCATATCTTCTATAATGGAGTAACCGATGCTTCTAGGGACTTCCTAGATGGTTGTGCTGGTTGTGTTTTCAGGGAACGAACTGTTGGACAAGCTGAAGAATTATTGAATAACATATTGAAAAATACGATGATTGGACTATTCCTAAACCACCGCCTAAACCCACTCCGAAGAAGAGGGGTATATTATATCGCAGTCCTAAAGATATGAAAGAGGCAAAGAAATCTATGAAGGAAAAAGGTATTAAAGCTGAGGATATTAAAAATTTACCTCCTATTGAAGAAATACATGGGCTTAATACACCACCAATGCCTACGGTGGTAGAGGTAAATTCTCTTATGAAGTTCAATGATAATGATAATCCTCACAATATGCAGCCTAGTCAATGCCTTTATGAGTTTGAAAACTACATTAGGAAACAAGATCACTTCAATGCAGATGTTATGAAACAATTGAAATATAATTCTGATATGATTGCTCGCTTGAGCCACTAGTTATTTTAGAATATCAAATGATGTTAGAGGTGTTGGAAAACATGCTTCTATGGTTCAAACTCAGTTAGAACAAGTTGCTAAATCACAAAGAGAATTGCTTGATGAAATGAATCATAATATGCATGACTTTGCTGTTAGAGTTGCAACTAGAGGAGGTAAAATGACTCAGGAACCACTTTATCCTGAGGGACACCCTAAAAGAATTGAACAAGATTCACAAAGAGCTAACACTAGTGCACCTAGTCCTTCTAGGAAGAAAAATAAAAATGATAGGACTTTGCATGCCTCTGGTGAACCTGAAATAGAGAAACCTCCTGATAATGATAATGAAATTTCTATCTCTGATGCTTAAACTCAATCTGGTAATGAGCACTCACCAAATGATAATGAAAAAGATAATGATGAGGTTCATGAAGACTCTCAACCAACCAATGATAAAGAACCAAATAATGATGTGGAGATAGAACCACTCATTGATCTTGATAACCCACAAGCTAAGAATAAAAGGTATGATAAAAGAGACTTTGTTGCTAGAAAACACGGTAAAGAAAGAGAACCATGGGTTTAAAAACCTATGCCTTTTCCACCCAAGTCAACTAAAAATAATGATGCTTAAAAATTTGAACGCTTGCTGAAATGCTGAGGCCAGTCTTTTTGCGTACTCGCTTGACTGATATCTTGAAAATTCCTCCTTATGCAAAGTATATGAAAGACACCATCACAAATAAGAGAAAAATATCGGGAGATGAAATCTCCACTATACTTGCTAATTACACTTTTAAAGATGGAGTACCTAAAAAACTTGGAGATCCGGGAATACCAACTATACCTTGCTCTATCAAAAAGAATTATGTGAAAACTGCTTTGTGTGATTTAGGAGCTGGTGTTAGTGTTATGCCTTTCTCTTTATATAAAAGACTTGACTTGAATAAACTCACACCTACTGAAATATCTTTGCAAATGGCTAACAAATAAACCGCCATACCTATCGGTATCTGTGAGGATGTGCCTGTTGTTGTTGCTAATGTTACTATTCTGACTGACTTTGTTATACTTGATATGCCCGAGGACGACAACATGTCGATTATCCTTGGTAGACCCTTCTTGAATACTGCAGGGGCTGTTATTGATTGCAATAAAAGCATGGTCACTTTTCATATTAATTGTAATGAACATACGGTGCACTTTCCAAAGAAACAATTCCAAGTGAATGGTATTGATGTTATTGAAAAATCTCCGACAATCACTATTGGAAGTTTTCAAATACCTCTAACTACTGTCAAAAAGAAATATGAAATGCTTATTGTTGGGTAAATTCATATCCCCATTGAGGTAACTTAGTGATTTACGAAAGTTCTTTGGTTTCATGCTAATCAAAAGTGGTTGTTAATAAGACTTGATCAACCTTATTAATGGATCATTTTTGAACGGTATGAAGTTGATGAATTTAGTAAGCACTACTTTCTGTCCCTACCTTTTGTTTTCTGTTTTTATTAGTTAAATAAAATAAAATGCCATGTTTTGTCTGTTTTCTGAATTTCCCATGCAATAAAAAAATGACCCAAAAATAAAAGTTCTCAGAATGTCCTGAAATTTTAATATGATTTTTTTCTGAATATTTGAGAATTTTTGGTGCAAATAACATCAGAGGGAGGTGCACCAGGTGGGCACAACCCATTTGGGCACGCCAGCACCCCCAGGCGCGCCCTAGTGGGTTGTGGTCCCCACATGGGCCCCCTCACTTACCTCTTCATACCACATCATCACTTACCTCTAGAAAAAAATCGCCATTGCTCTCTCTCCCGTGTTCTTGAGATCAAACCCGCGGATTTCGATCTCTTTGCTCGAAGCTCCATTTCCGAAACTGTTTTTGGGGATCGTTGCTTGGTATGTGACTCCACCATTTGTCCAATTAGTTTTTGTTTTTGTGGCTTATACTTTGAATAATTAGCTACTCTTGGTGCTGCTATAGATGTGCTTGCATGTTGAATTCTTAGTGTTCTAAGTAGTTTGAATGCTTTCTATGGCTTCTATGTATCCCTATGAGTAGTTGCAATCAATCTTATAAAGTTTTGTTGACAAATTTTTGTCACTCAATTTTTTTATTTTCAGAAAATTGTACGCGGACAAGATGAACCTATTTGTAAGGAGTTCTTCAAGGAGACGATCCTCGGGGGCATCTTCTAGTGACGGTTTTGCTCGTCGGTCTTATGTTGCACCAAGTGAAAATTCCACGCGAGATGCTGCCAGCAAAACATGCTTATGGCCTAGCGATGAATATATGATGCGGGTGGGCATTAAGGAAGAATTTCAGCAATATGTTCACAATGCCGGCCTCGGTCCCTACCTATCATATAAGTGTGTACAACACCAACTTCTCACTGAATCATTTGTCATAGGATTTAAATATTTCCCACGTGAGTCTAGGGTGCCGTTTATGCTTTATGATAATCCGTATACTATCCCACTGGAGAATTTTGCTTACCATTGCAAACTTCCATTTTGGGGTTCACTTGATGAGCCACCAACGGTTGAGTACGAGTCTTTCTTGACTAGCCTTTGCTATGGTGAAAATAGGGGAGTGAGACAAGGAAGAATAAAGCGCATTCATTTTCCCGCAATTCAGTATTTTGCATTATTTAATGGGAAATGCATAGTAGGCAAGCAAGACTGTAGCATACTTTGTGCACCAGACTTGAGCCTCCTTCACACCGCTCTCACGGGTGAAAGAAATTATAACCTTGGAGCGATTGTTGCACGTAGACTTCAGCACAATGCTAACAGTGGTTGGTTCTATGGTGGAATTTATGCCAGGCGTTTAGCACGAGGGCTGGGTGTTTCTCCTTTGCCCTTTGATCCTATCCTACCTATGCGGTATTAAGATTTTGACACTTTGAAAGAACACAAGATCCTTAAGGGAAGGGTTGATAATTTCACTTACAATCTAATGTTTAACCAAAGATCTATTGTGGAAACATATTTGCCTGCGCCTGCTCTTTTTGATTATAACAGCAAGGGAATATATTTTGTTCTTGAGAGCGAGGCCCGAGCTCATAACGCAATAGTGGTGGCGGCATGGCGTGCTGAGGCATCCGCACCGAGAGCCTCTGTGAGCTACCATGCCGACTACTACCCTCCAGGCTACTGACCGATTACCAAGTTAGGCCAAAACCCTAAGCTTGGGGGAGTACGTGTTTCCACTGACTTTACATTCATGTCTACTTATTTCATTTGTCGGTGTTCACACTTTTTCATTGTATCATCCATGCTTAGATTTATTTTCTTGCTTTCTTCTTGTGATGTTTGATACGTCTATTTTGCATCATGCTTTTATATCGATATTTATTGCATTATGGGTTGTTATTACACATCATGTCACAATACTTATGCCTATTCTCTCTTATTTTACAAGGTTTACATGAAGAGGGAGAATGCCGACAACTGGGATTCTGGGCTGGAAAAGGAGCAAATATTAGAGACCTATTCTGCATAGCTCCAAAAGTCCTGAAACTTCACGGAAGTTATTTCCAGAATATATAAAAAATACTGAGCACAAGAAGTACCAGAGGGGGGCCACCCACCAGCCACGAGGGTGGGGGCACACCCTACCCCCTGGGCGCGCCCCCTGCCTCGGGGCCCCCCTGGTGGCCCTTCGATGCCCATCTTCTGCTATATGAGGTATTTTGTTCGAGAAAAAATCATAAGCAAGCTTACGGGACGAAACTCCGCCGCCACGAGGCGGAACCTTGGCGGAACCAATCTAGGGCTCCGGCAGAGCTGTTTTGCCGGGGAAACTTCCCTCCGGGAGGGGGAAATCATCACCATCGTCATCACCAATGATCCTCTCATAGGGAGGGGGTCAATCTCCATCAACATTTTCACCAGCACCATCTCATCTCAAACCCTGGTTCATCTCTTGTATCCAATCTTTGTATCCAAACCTCAGATTGGTACCTGTGGGTTGCTAGTAGTGTTGATTACTCCTTGTAGTTGATGCTAGTTGGTTTACTTGGTGGAAGATCATATGTTCAGATCCATTATGCATATTAATATCCATCTGATTATGAACATGAATATGTTTTGTAAGTAGTTACGTTTGTTCCTGAGGACATGGGAAAAGTCTTGTTATTAGTAGTCATGTGAATTTGGTATTCGTTTGATATTTTGTTGAGATGTATGTTGTCATCCCTCTAGTGGTGTCATGTGAATGTCGACTACATGACACTTCACCATTGTTTGGGCCCAGAGGGAGGCATTGGGAAGTAATAAGTAGATGATGGGTTGCTAGAGTGACAGAAGCTTAAACCCTAGTTTATGCGTTGCTTCGTAAGGGGCTGATTTAGATCCATATGTTTCATGCTATGGTTAGGTTTACCTTAATACTTCTGTTGTAGTTGCGGATGCTTGCAATGGGGGTTAATCATAAGTGGGATGCTTGTCCAAGTAAGGACAGTACCCAAGCACCGGTCCACCCACATATCAAATTATCAAAGTAACGAACGCGAATCATATGAACGTGATGAAACCTAGCTTGACGATAATTCCCATGTGTCCTCGGGAGCGCTTTCCTTCATATAAGAGTTTGTCCAGGCTTGTCCTTTGCTACAAAAAGGATTGGGCCATCTTGTTGCACCTTATTTACTTTCATTACTTGCTACTCGTTACAGATTACCTTATCACAAAACTATTTGTTACCGATAATTTCAGTGCTTGCAGAGAATACCTTACTGAAAACTGCTTATCATTTCCTTCTGCTCCTCGTTGGGTTCGACACTCTTACTTATCTAAAAGGCTACGATAGATCCCCTACACTTGTGGGTCATCAAGACTCTTTTCTGGCACCATTGCCGGGGAGTGAAGCGCCTTTGGTAGGTAGAATTTGGTAACGAAAAATTTATATAGTGTGCTGAAATTTACTGTCACTTGTTACTATGGAACATAATCCTTTGAGGGGTTTGTTCGGGGTATCTTCACCTCGTCCGGAACCACAATTAGTTACCCCTCAACCTACTGAACCTACTGAAAATGTTTACTTTGAAATTCCTTCAGGTATTATAGAGAAACTGCTAGCTAATCCTTTTGCAGGAGATGGAACATTGCGTCCCGGTTTGCACTAAATCTATGTGGATGAAGTTTGTGGATTATTTAAGCTTGCAGGTATGCCTGATGATGTTATCAAGAAGAAGGTCTTCCCTTTATCTTTGAAGGGAGATGCATTGACATGGTATAGGCTATGTGATGATATGGGATCATGGGACTATAAGCGATGGAAATTGGAAGTTCACCAGAAGTCTTATCCTATGCATCTTGTTCATCGTGATCGTATTATATATATAATTTTTGGCCTCGCGAAGGATAAAGCATCGCTCAAGCTTGAGGGAGGCTTAAGTCAATGTTATATTCATTCCCCAATCATGAGCTCTCAAGAGAAATGATTATTCAAAAATTTTATGCTTGGCTTTCTGACAACAATCTCTCCATGCTCGATACTTCTTGTACTGGTTCTTTATGATGAAGACTATTGAATTCAGATGGGATTTATTGGAGAGGATTAAACACAACTCTGAAGATTGGGATCTTGACGAAGGTAAGGAGTCAGGTATGACACCTAAGTTTGATTGTGTTAAATCTTTTATGGATACTGATGTTTTGCGTAAGTTTAGCACTAAATATGGACTTGACTCTGAGATAGTAGCTTCTTTCTGTGAATCTTTTGCTACTCACGTTGATCTCCCTAAGGAGAAGTGGTTTAAATATAATCCTCCCATTGAAACAAAAGTAGTTTCACCTATTAAAGTGGAAGAAAAAACTATCACTTATGATGATCCTGTTGTTCCCACTACTTATGTTGAGAAACCACCTTTCCCTGTTAGAATTAAGGATCATGCTAAAGCTTCAACTGTAGTCAACAAGAGTAATATTAGGACACACAAACCCCCTGAGCAAATTAAAGTTGAACCTAATATTGCTATGGTTATGTAACATCCCAAAATTCTAAATTTAGGAATGTTATATTAAATAAATAATTATGGTTGTTTGTTTGATTGTTGTGTGAATGACTGTGTGGATTTGAGTGGAATTTAAAAAAAATCAAATGAGAGGGAATAAAAAAATCAAATTAAAGTTCACCTCGACACTATGCTCAACCCCGACGTTCCCTCGCCTCACCGTCCACAGAAAATCGGACGCCCCCGAACCCCCGCATCACCTGGACATCCTCGCCCACGCTGCCGCCGACCAGAGCCCCGCCGCCCACTGGCCTCTTCTTCTCTGCCTCGCCCGTTTCCTCTCTGTAAGCACGAACCCTCTCCTCTGTTCGCTAGTGTTTTTTTTCTCTTTAGATCAAAACATTGTGTTAGATTAGATCGGTTTAGTAGATCGTTTTATTTTCATTACATCGGTTTTAGTTACGGTTTTTCTTGTAGCGGTTTAGTACGGTTCTGATCAAATCAGCGGATCGGTTTTATTCTATAGAAAAATAAACGCACGTGTACGCATTGTTAAGTTTCGCCCGAGCATTTGGTAGCTACAGATCGCACCCCTGTAGGCCCATTAGCGCCCGTTTGTTTTTTTCTGTATTTTCGTTTTTGTTTTTAAAACAGAAAAGTTTCGGTTTCGTAAATTCTATATCTCTTAGGTTATTTAGAGTTTTTGATTGATTCTTTTTGCTCTAGTCTGTAAATTTCCTCTAGTTTCTATATAATATAATTTAGGCCATGTTTGTTGTTTTAAAAATTGTGTTATTTAAGTTTTAGTCAGATTAGTATTTCTGCTATAAAGTGAGCTAGGATTAATTTTTTTAGCGCTTATTTTTTTACTACTTTGTTTTGACCTTGCCTAGCAGTAGGATTAAATTGGGCATTTATAGATTTTAATGAAATTAGTTTATCACGAAAACAAACCTGTTTTAGTTTATTTCATTTTGTTGCTGTTTTCTGTTGTTTTTATTACTTTAAATATTGTTTCTGCCTCTGTTTTATTTTATTTCTGATTATTTTCTATAGTTATAGAGGTTGAAATTTTATTTACAGAAAAATATAATGCTTGTTTCTTTTTCTTATTTTGTTTTAATCTTAACTGGAATTTAAAAAAATAGTTTTTAGGTGTTTCTTTTTGCTAGTAAAAGTTTATGAAAAATATCTTCTGTTATTTTAATAAACACTATATTTCCTTTCCGTTAATTTACTTTAGTGTTTTAATTGCTATTAAGTTTTACTTAGGGCAAAACTATATTAGTTGTTTGTAGTAAAGTCTTAGACTTTCCCAAGTAGTTTTCTATGTAGTTTTATTCGAGGGTTCTTTGGAATTTGTTTGAGTTTTATTATTGAGTTTCCTTGTTGTTTTGATTGTTATTTCGAGTGGTAGAATGATTGCTTATGTGAATGCCATGTTTATTATTATAGATTTCATCGGAGAGTTGCATATAGTCTTATCAAGTTTCTGAGAGCGTTATTATTCTTCATCAACTTACCAGGCAAGTTCACTTTGACCATGTTTTTCATACCTATGTTTTATTTGCATGTAGTAGCACCATTTCAATAATCCCTCCAGTAGTGATATTGATTTCTTGTAGTTGAGTAGAATGCATGGGGTAGGAACCTATCTCCCTGTTATCAAGCCCGGGACGTTATATAGTTCTAATGTTACGCTATAGTAGACGGGGTTTGGTATGGGTGCATGAGAGTGGTGTGAAGAAGGAGGACTCTACATCAATGGCGACAACTTCATGATGGCATCGGCAAGGACTGCATCTTCAGGACTCCTCAAGATTTCGAGACTGGAGACAAGAATTCAATACACACTAATAGGTGAAGGACGGTTGACGGGCACCCTGGAGAAACCAGTGGATGGCTGGGATGCATGGAGAAGCGCCATGACATCTTGTGGAAAGCTTCACCCAGACTCAAAGAGACGGAAGAATACTTCATGCCTGGATGCTTACGTGTGCAACCGCAAGTCACTATGGGCTCTGGCTTGGTTGACCTTAGTTGTGACTCTGGCTGGGACGGTGCTAGCAGATGTAGAACTACGGTAGGATTGGATGAGCACCAGACAGTGGTCAGGGGAACTCTTCGGAAGACCATGTTTCGATCGTCTTGTTCTCAAACACTCTAAAGTGCGGGAACGTAAAAAGAGGGATCGAATCTTGCGGGTAAAGTGTACAAACCTCTGCAGAGGGTTTAAACCTAATCGATTAGCCGTGTCCCCGGTTACGGACAATTTGAGCCTCTGGACTTGGATCTATCTCGGAACTCTCAACACCGGACTGATAACTTAATTGTGGGCAACTTATGATGATTTGGGCTATGAGACATCGGTTGGCGGAACCATGTCCTGATAGAAAACTTCATAGTACAGACTCCTGATATTCCTTTGTTGTAGGGAAAATAAAACCAGCTTTTAAGCAAAAACATCAGACACAGAGCCACAAAGCCATATTGCATATAGAATAGTTTTATCATCTGCTTTCCTCATATTGTGATCTTGCCGGTACATTCAATGTACTGACCTACACGGCTGCAACGTCTCATGTTGCAGATATGTTCCTTCCGACAAGTAAGAGTACGGTACAGGGTTACGGTCTACACTCAACCTGCTGATGGCGTTGATGGGACTCCACACCTGATTGTTTGTTTCCGCTGAGACTTATGAGGTATATATCTGTTTTACGTTATTTATACATGTGATTGCACTTTGATATATACATCGATGTACTGTGTGTGCCAGCATATCGATCCAGGGATGGCACAGATACACAGAGGCTTGACCGTCTGAGGTCGGGTCGCTACAGATATGGTATCAGAGCACATGTTGACTGTAGGATGTGACCCTAGAAATTGGAAAGCCCTAGGACAGGAAGTCTCTAAAACTTTATTTCCAAAAGAATCTATTACTTCTCATCTTTTCTGATTTTATCAAATATCCTCTCTTACCTCAAATTGTTAGAATATACCCCTTTCCCTTTTGACCACATGGAGGATCAACTAAAGCCGCTCCAAGAAGGACAAGATATCGGACAACCGATGACCATTTCAGAGTAAAGAGGATTTCACCATGCATTAGAAGAGTTGAAGCTACAACGGTTGAAGACTCCGAAGACTTGAAGAATCTGAAGAATTATTTGACCTTTAGAAGACCAAACCCATGTTATATACTTACGTTAGATGCGGCGATTTGTGAGCTGTCATTTGTTTGATGTTTTTCCGACAGCCACAAATAAAACCCATTTTCAAAATTATTGTTTGTATTGTGTGTATCCCTCCCCACCCCTCTCTTATTCACCCTAAAACCCTTGGACCCAGTAGATGATGAATGAAGTTGGACTGGTATTCTCTGGACCAAAAACCCAGCCGAAAGCAGAGCTATGGATTCAGAACATGGAGAATCACTTCGGGAGCAATTTGATTTCAAGGAAGAATGAAGTATCGTACGCTCTTCAGTACTTTGAAGGAAGTGCTGCGACATGGTGGCAGATGCATCAAGCTATACAGGGATGGAATGGAGCAAGGACTTGGGAAGAACTCAAGAGGACTCTGACAAGATCCCGTCTTATCCGGAAGCACCATGATACCCCAAGAAATAAACCTTGTGCCTGCAAGATTTGCGGAGAAATAGGACACACCCAGGAGGAACACAAGGATGGATGCCCTCATTGTGAGGAGAAACACCCAGCTGAGGAATGACCAACTAGTCAGGTGACTTGTTTCTTGTGTGAAGGAACCACCCACTACCCAGCTCAGTGTCACATTTACCCCACGGTGCAACAAACTATTCAGAAGCAGGAAGAAGGAATGAAAGATGCCCTCCGAGAAGTTATGAAAGAACCTGTGATTAAGGAAAGTGTTGAAGACCCTGATGGAGAAAGCCTCAACAGATTTTACTCCAATGCCTGTTATTCATGTGGAGAAGAAGGACATTTTTCACAGTATTGCACCAAGGAAAGAAAAGAGCATCTGGGATACTTACCGACAGAAGCAGTGGAGTTTGATCCACAGGGAATAGAATGTTTGATCAGAACGAAGAAAACCAGGAAGAGAAAACAAAGACACCCTCAGAACAACCCAATTTCTGCAAAGAGGGACAAGAGTCATATTACATGTTTTGAATGTAAGGATGTCGGGCATTATGCCAATGATTGTCTCGAAAGGAAGCAAGGAACTCAAGGAGCAGGCACCATCACCAAGAAGCCTCGAGACATGCCGGAACTTATTTGTTTTCGTTGCAAGGAAGCAGGACATTTTGCTAGGGATTGTTCAAATCATGAGAAAGCTGGAGCTGAGTAGTGGAGATGTTGATATCAGTAATAAGGGTAGTAAGGAAAACACTTTTTCATGAGAATGCGGGGTTGAGTTATGTAATAGATTACTCAGAGATTGTAATAATTCATGACTCAATAAAGTTGATATGTCATATGCTGAAAGGCTTTAAGGAGTTGTTATATTTTATCTTGGAAATTAATATTCTGGGTGAACATGGAAGAAAATGAGTTGTGATGCATAAACTGGATGTTGGAAATTGAGTTTGAAGTTTTGTTTGGATGATATGAATGTGTACCCAAGGAGATATGTACCTTATTCTGAGCATCATTTTTGTTTTACAACTGCAGATGACGACCCTTTATGAGTCTTTCCTTAAGGGCCCGGAAACGATCATGACCCTGACAAGTGATTATGATTACCCGAAGATCCTGAAGGACATGATGAAGCATATTCACCTTGAAGGAGATGCGGTCTACAAAGGCTACCCCTTCATGCAAAAGGGAGTGGAACTTTGGTATGTGGAGGTACACCTCCACCGTATGAAAGGAGTTTGCCCAAAGACGATGGGGCAGTACTTTTTCATCTCACGTGTACCACAAGCAACTTTCTTCGACGCTGTTCGTGAAGCAGCCATGGAAGCCATACGCCAGATCGGAGATATACTTGAAGCAAGACTCCGTTATACTCAGGATTACCTAAGAGAAGTGCATGCAGAGATGATGGAGATGAAGCTCAAGGCCACCATGATGAAACAAAAGATTGAAGATTTCAAGGCACATGTCGCACAATTCCAGTGGGACTGAAGAATCCCCAAGGAGAAAAGATTAATAAAGTTGGACGTAATACCTGACCATACCAAACCATGTGGGTGGCAGCATTTGTAATAAAGTACTTTTTGGAATTTGGATTTATGAAAAATGGTTAAGGATGTAGTAAAAGATTTGATATGAAAATAATATGATTTATGGATAAACTAGTGCATTTTTTGTGCGGTAGTACTCCGTAAAGACACGGGATCAATGAAGAAAGAAATGTGTTATTCATGACGGTCCATAGAAGGGAGCTGGACTAAATAAGTTGGAGTTTTGTAGGATCGTCACCACAAGGGTATGAGGGAAGAAGTGATATTGGATTTAAAGGAGATGTAATGTTGGAATATGGAATGATAATCCTCGAATAGATGAGTTAAAATTGTACAAGAGTTGAAGTGGGCCATAACCCACAGGCCCAGGAGTTAATAAGAAGCAAGCACACTCTTGCTGAAGGAAGATATTTTGGAAGAAAACTCTGAGTTAATCAGCCAACATTTATAGGAGAATACGAAAACCCGAGGGTTGTGAAGAAACGTTAGATGTCTTGTTCAGCTTGCAGAAACAATGGATTTATTCGAACTTGGTTCGTCGACAAGAGAAATTCTGCAATGCTTGTGAGTATGCCCAAGTGTTAGAATACGTGATTCGATGTCTGCATATGTAGTAATGGTTCAAGTACGAGATGGATTGGCCCCCATACTGGAGACTTCTATCATGAACTACCATATGTAGATGGAAAATCAAAGAGCCTTGAAAACCTTAGAAGAGTGTCGACACGTCAAGCCATAATACCATAGAATGGTAGGATGATGGAACCCTTTATAGGCAACCGCTGCCAATCGTAGGATATACGGTGAGATTCAACCCCGGCCATTTTTTCTGCAGGAGAAACCATACATGGTTGACCACCATGAGAATTCCGATAGTTTCTTAGAATTGACGACGGACATGTCAAATATGAAGACCCACTCTTCAGAAGAACCTCATCGGGATTGAGAGGACACAAGATTTTGAGAAAAAGCTCATGCCCTGACCGGGAGAGCACCAGTGAAAGAGTTATTCCGGAAAATATGAGAAGACCGACACCGTCAACCGAAAGGATGGAGTACATGAATTTTGTCAGAACCATAGCATTTCTTTCAAGTGTGGTAGCACCCCAGACCTCTCTGGTCGATGGATTTGCTGGAAGACCTCCAAACCCTAACCCTTTTCTTGCTAGCCTCTTCGAATCTCGAGGACGAGATTCATTTTAAGTGTGGTAGGTTTGTAACATCCCAAAATTCTAAATTTTGGAATGTTATATTAAATAAATAATTATGGTTGTTTGTTTGATTGTTGTGTGAATGACTATGTGGATTTGAGTGGAATTTAAAAAAAATCAAATGAGAGGGAATAAAAGGACTTTCCCAATTATTATTATTTTTCATTTTGAATCCCTATTTAATTTTTTAGTTTGAAGCTTGTCAGAAAAAAACAATTCTTTGATAAAATAATAATATGATAGGAGTAATATGACACTCCAGAAAATCAGAGACAATATTTGACAATTTATTTGAAACTCAAATTCCCCTTCATTTTGGAGTGGTTGCAAAAGAATTTTTTTAAACTTATTTTTTCGACATGAAAATATGTTCATGATTTAGGAAATTTTATTCTGAGAAGTTTGGTATATAGTATGCCTATATAAAATGTTTTTGTTTTGTTTATTTATTTTTCTTAGTTGCTGTTTAAAAAAAATCATGCCCGCCAGGCAGGCCAACCGGCCCACCCAGCAGGCCAGGCGAGGCCACAGCCCAGCCGCCAGCTAGCCCAGCGCAGCAGCCCGCAGTCGCCAGGGAGGCCGCTCCCCTCGTTGTCGTTCCCTGAAACCTCACGTAACTCTCTCTCCCTCTTGTTTTTTTTTCTTCTGACCGCTGGACCTCACCTTCCTTTCCTCTTCCTCACGTACAAAACAGAGTACTATACCTACACGTACACAATGCCGCCTCCGCGTCCGATCTTTGTGGGAACCCTATCCCGAGTCAACCCCTCGTCCAAGCCTCATGTCCTATAAATAGTCACGACCCTCCTCTTCCAATTCCCCTTGAAACCCCTCGCCAAAACTCACCGTATCGCACGCCCTCGTCGTTTGGATCTCGCTAGAGTTTACGCGGTTCACCGGTCGATTCCGACGCGTGTAACCATCATTGAAACTTTTCCTTCCATTGACTACTATCCCTCGTCGTTGCGATCCTCTTTGACATGTTTCCGACGTCTAGAAAGCACCGGAGCCATCACCTCGAGGTCGCAACGCCGCCGGAATTCACAAAGTTCACCTCGACGCTACGCTCAACCCCGACGTTCCCTCGCCTCACCGTCCACAGAAAATCGGACGCCCCTGAACCCCCGCATCACCTGGACATCCTCGCCGATGCTGCCACTGACCAGAGCCCCGCCGCCCACTGGCCTCTTCTTCTCTGCCTCGCTCATTTCCTCTCTGTAAGCACGAACCCTCTCCTCTGTTCTCTAGTGTTTTTTTCTCTTTAGATCAAAACGTTGTGTTAGATTAGATCGGTTGAGTAGATCGTTTTATTTTCATTACATCGGTTTTAGTTACGGTTTGTCTTGTAGCGGTTTAGTACGGTTCTGATCAAATCAGCGGATCGGTTTTATTCTATAGAAAAATAAACGGACGCGTACATATTGTTAAGTTTCGCCCGAGCATTTGGTAGCTACAGATCGCACCCCCGTAGGCCCATTAGCGCCCGTTTGTTTTTTTCTGTATTTTCGTTTCTGTTTTTAAAACAGAAAAGTTTTAGTTTCGTAAATTCTATATCTCTTAGGTTATTTATAGTTTTTGATTGATTCTTTTTGCTCTAGTCTGCAAATTTCCTATAGTTTCTGTATAATATAATTTAGGCCATGTTTGTTGTTTTAAAAATTGTGTTATTTAAGTTTTAGTCAGAGTAGTATTTCTGCTATAAAGTGAGCTAGGATTAAAAAAATTTAGTGCTTCTTTTTTTACTACTTTGTTTTGACCTTGCCTAGCAATAGGATTAAATTGGGCATTTATAGATTTTAATAAAATTAGTTTATCACGAAAACAAGCCTGCTTTAGTTTATTTCATTTTGTTGATGTTTTCTGTTGTTTTTATTACTTTAAATATTGTTTCTGCCTCTGTTTTACTTTATTTCTGATTATTTTCTATAGTTATAGAGGGTGAACTTTTATTTACAGAAAATTATAATGTTTATTTCTTTTTCTTATTTTGTTTTAATCATAACTAGAGTTAAAAAAAATAGTTTTTAGGTGTTTCTTTTTGCTAGTAAAAGTTTATGAAAAATATCTTCTGTTATTTTAATAAACACTATATTTCCTTTCCGTTAATTTACTTCAGTGTTTTAATTGCTATTAAGTTTTACTTAGGGCAAAACTATATTAGTTGTTTGTAGTAAAGTCTTAGACTTTCCCTAGTAGTTTTCTATGTAGTTTTATTCGAGGGTTCTTTGGAATTTGTTTGAGTTTTATTATTGAGTTTCCTTGTTATTTTGATTGTTATTTTGAGTGGTAGAATGATTGCTTATGTGAATGCCATGTTTATTATTATAGATTTCATCGGAGAGTTGCGTATAGTCTTATCAAGTTTCTGAGAGTGTTATTATTCTTCATCAACTTACCAGGCAAGTTCACTTTGACCATGTTTTTCATACCTATGTTTTATTTGCATGTAGTAGCACCATTTCAATAATCCCTCCAGTAGTGATATTGATTTCTTGTAGTTGAGTAGAATGCATGAGGTAGGAACCCATCTCCCTGTTATCAAGCCCGGGACGTTATATAGTTTTAATGCTATGCTATAGTAGACGGGGTTTGGTATGAGTGCATGAGAGTGGTGTGAAGAAGGAGGACTCTACGTCAATGGCGACAACTTCATGATGGCATCGGCAAGGACTGCATCTTCAGGACTCCTCAAGATTTTGAGACTCGAGACAAGAATTCAATACACACTACTGGGTGAAGGACGGTTGACGGGCACCCTGGAGAAACCAGTGGATATCCGGGATGCATGGAGAAGCGCCATGACATCTTACGGAAAGCTTCACCCAGACTCAAAGAGATGGTAGAATACTTCATGCCCGGAAGCTTACCTGTGCAACCGCAAGTCACTATGGGATCTGGCTTGGTTGACCTTAGTTGTGACTCTGGCTGGGACGGTGCTAGCAGATGTAGAACTACGGTAGGATTGGATGAGCATCGGACAGTGGTCAGGGGAACTCTTTGGAAGACCATGTTTCGGTCGTCTTGTTCTCAAACACCCTGAAGTGCGGGAACGTAAAAAGAGGGATCGAATCTTGCGGGTAAAGTGTACAAACCTCTGCAGAGGGTTTAAACCTAATCGATTAGCCGTGTCCCCGGTTACGGACAATTTGAGCCTCTGGACTTGGATCTATCTCGGAACTCTCAACACCGGACTGGTAACTTAATTGTGGGCAACTTATGATGATTTGGGCTATGAGACATCGGTTCGCGGAACCATGTCATGACAGAAAACTCCATAGTACAGACTCCTGATATTCCTTTGTTGCAGGGAAAATAAAACCAGCTTTTACGCAAAAACATCAGACACAGAGCCACAAAGCCATATTGCATATAGAATAGTTTTATCATCTGCTTTCCTCATATTGTGGTCTTGCTGGTACATTCAATGTACTGACCTACACGGCTGCAACGTCTCATGTTGCAGATATGTTCCTTCCGACGAGTAAGAGTACGGTACAGGGTTACGGTCTACACTCAACCTACCGATGGCGTTGATGGGACTCCACACCTGATTGTTTGTTTCCGCTGAGACTTATGAGGTATATATCCGTTTTACATTATTTATACATGTGATTGCACTTTGATATATACATTGATGTACTGTGTGTGCCAGCATACCGATCCAGGGATGGCACAGATACATAGAGGCTTGACCGTCTGAGGACGGGTTGCTACAGGTTAAAGATCTCTTGGCCGATAATATTGATGGGCATGTTATTTATTTCTATGAAGAAACTGCTAGAATTGCTAAGCCTGGTGCTAAGGATAAACATAGACATGTTATAGGTATGCCTGTTATTTCTGTTAAAATAGGAGATCATTGTTATCATGGCTTATGTGATATGGGTGCTAGTGCTAGTGCAACACCTCATACCTTATACAAAGAAATTATGCATGATATTGCACCTACTGAGATAGAAGATATCGATGTTACAATTAAGCTTGCCAATAGAGATACTATTTCATCGATTGGGATTGTTAGAGATGTTGAAGTATTGTGTGGGAAGATTAAATATCCTGCTGATTTTCTTGTTCTTGGCTCCCTACAAGATAGCTTTTGTCCCATTATATTTGGTAGACCCTTCTTAAATACTATTAATGCTAGGATAGACTGTGAAAAGGATGTTGTTACTATTGGTTTGGGTGATATGTCTCATGAGTTTAACTTCTCTAAATTTCCTAGACAACCCCGTGATGAGGAATTACCTAGTAAGGATGAAATTATTGGTCTTGCTTCTATTGTTGTGCCTCCTAATGATCCTTTAGAACAATATTTGCTCGACCATGAAAATGATATGTTCATGAATGAAAGAGGGGAAATAGATGAAGTATTCTTTAAACAAGGACCTATTCTGAAACACAACTTGCCTGTTGAAATCCTAGGGGATCCTCCTCCACCCAAGGGTGATCCCGTGTTTGATCTTAAACCTTTACCTGATACTCTTAAATATGCTTACCTTGATGAAAAGAAGATATATCCTGTTATTATTAGTGCTAAACTTTTAGAGAAGGAGGAAGAAAAATTATTGAAAACTCTAAAGAAGCACCGTGCTGCTATTGGATATACTCTTGATGATCTTAAGGGCATTAGTCCCACTCTATGTCAACACAAAATAAATTTGGAGAAGGATGCCAAACCAGTTATTGATCACCAACGACGGCTAAATCCTAAGATGAAAGAAGTGGTAAGAAAGGAAATATTAAAACTCCTTGAGGCAGGTACAATCTACCCCGTTGCTGATAGTTAGTGGGTAAGTCATGTCCATTGTGTCCCTAAGAAGGGAGGTATTACCTTTGTTCCTAATGATAAATATTAATTGATCCCACAAAGAATTATTACAGGTTATAGGATCGTAATTGATTTCCGCAAATTAAATAAAGCTACTAAAAAGATCATTACCCCTTACCTTTTATTGATCAAATGCTAGAAAGATTATCCACACATACACATTTTTGCTTTCTAGATGGTTACTCTGGTTTCCCTCAAATACCAGTGTCAGCTGATGATCAAGCTAAGACCACTTTTACTTGCCCTTTAGGTACCTTTGCTTATAGACGTATGCCTTTTGGTTTATGTAATGCACCTGCTACCTTTCAAAGATGCATGATGGCTATATTCTCTGACTTTTGTGAAAAGATTTGTGAGGTTTTCATGGACGATTTCTCCGTTTATGGATCCTATTTTGATGATTGCTTGAGCAACCTTGATCGAGTTTTGCAGAGATGTGAAGAAACTAATCTTGTATTAAATTGGGGGAAGTGCCACTTTATGGTTAATGAAGGTATTGTCTTGGGTCATAAAATTTCTGAAAGAGGTATTGAAGTTGACAAAGCTAAAGTTGATGCTATTGAAAAGATGTCATGTCCCAAGGACATCAAAGGTATAAGAAGTTTTCTGGGTCATGCCAGTTTTATAGGAGGTTCATTAAGGACTTCTCAAAAATTTCTCGGCCTCTGACTAACCTATTACAAAATGATATTCCTTTTATCTTTGATGATGATTGTGTAGAAGCATTTGAAATACTTAAGAAAGCTTTGATTTCTGCACCTATTGTTCAGCCACCTGATTGGAATTTACCCTTTGAAATTATGTGTGATGCTAGTTATTATGCTGTAGGGGTTGTTCTAGGACAAAGAGTTGATAAGAAATTGAATGTTATACAGTATGCTGGTAAAACTCTAAACAATGCCCACAGAAATTATGCTACTACCAAAAAGGAATTCTTAGCAGTTGTATTTGCTTGTGATAAGTTCAGACCTTATATTGTTGATTCTAAAGTAACTATTCACTCTGATCATGCTGCTATTAAATATCTTATGGAAAATAAAGATGCTAAACCTAGACTTATTAGATGGGTTCTCTTGCTACAAGAATTTGATTTGCATATTATTGATAGGAAGGGAGCTGAGAACCCCGTTGCATACAACTTGTCTAGGTTAGAGAATGTTCTTGATGACCCACTACCTATTGATGATAGCTTTCCTGATGAACAATTAAATGTCATAAATGCTTCTCGCACTGCTCCATGGTATGCTGATTATGCTAATTACATTGTTGCTAAATTTATACCACCTAGTTTCACATACCAGCAAAAGAAAAAGTTCTTCTATGATTTAAGGCATTACTTTTGGGATGACCCACATCTTTATAAAGAAGGAGTAGATGGTGTTATTAGACGTTGTGTACCTGAGCATGAACAGGAACAGATCCTACGCAAGTGTCACTCCAAAGCCTATGGAGGGCACCATGCTGGAGATATAACTGCACACAAGGTATTGCAATCCAGTTTTTATTGGCCTACTCTCTTCAAGGATGCCCGTAAGTTTGTCTTGTCTTGTGATGAATGGCAAAGAATTGGTAATATTAGTAGACGTCAAGAAATGCCTATGAATTATTCACTTGTTATTGAACCATTTGATGTTTGGGGCTTTGATTATATGGGACCTTTTCCTTCCTCTAATGGGTAGACACATATTTTAGTTGCTGTTGATTACATTACTAAGTGGGTAGAGGCTATTCCAACTAGTAGTGTTGATCATAACACCTCTATTAAGATGCTTAAAGAAGTTATTTTTCCAAGGTTTGGAGTCCCTAGATATTTAATGACTGATGGTGGTTCACACTTTATTCATGGTGCCTTTCGTAAAATGCTTGCTAAGTATGATGTTAGTCATAGAATTGCATCTCCTTATCACCCACAGTCTAGTGGTCAAGTAGAACTTAGCAATAGAGAGCTTAAATTAATTTTGCAAAAGACTGTTAATAGATCTAGGAAGAATTGGTCCAAGAAACTTGATGATGCATTATGGGCTTATAGAACTGCCAGGGCGCGCGCCCCTCTCCTAGCGCGCCTAGGTGGGTTGTATGTAATAATAAGTCATGACAACTGTGCTCTCAAGTTCTAGCGCTTGTTTTAGAAGGTGATGACACAACATAAAAGTAAATAGATAGTCCCGCCGCAGAGGGAAGCAGTGACTTGCAGAGTGCCAGAGCTCAAGTTTTTAAAACAGAGCTAAATGATATTTTGAGACATGCACCCTTCTCATTTACTTCACGACCATCAGTTATCATTATCTCCCATGCTAAACAAGCTAGTGGAAGTTCCCAAGCGATAAAAAGTAAAGGTTTTGACACCATTGGGAGTTTTTGTTTGATTATTCCAGCGATTAACTCTTTTTGTATTTTTGCAGTTTGGGACCGGGCATCCCTATTACCGCCCTTTTCTCGTGCGATGGTGATGTCGCTTGAAGCTACATCGGTATTTCCCCAAAGAGGAAGGGATGATGCAACACAGCAGCGGTAGGTATTTCCCTCGGATATGAATCCAAGGTTATCGAACCAGTAGGAGAACCAAGCAACACAACGTAAACAGCCCCTGCACACAGATAACAAATCCTCGCAACCCCACGTGTTAAAGGGGTTGTCAATCCCTTTTGGGTAACGGTGCCAGAAATTGGTGCATGACGGGAAAAGGTTGTAATAGATTGAATAAATAGATCGCAAATAAAATAAAGCGCAGCAAAGTATTTTTGGGTTTTTGGATTAATAGATCTGAAAATAAATGCAAATAAAAGTAAATAATATGAGAAAGAGACCCGGGGGGCGTAGGTTCACTAGTGGCTTCTCTCGGCAAAAATAGCAAAGCGGCGGGTGAACAAATTACTGTTGGGCAATTGATAGAAATTCAAATACTCATGTCGATATCCAGGCAATGATCATTATATAGGCATCATGTCCAAGATTAGTAGACCGACTCCTGCCTGCATCTACTACTATTACTCCACACATCGACCGCTATCCAGCATGCATCTAGTGTATTAAGTTCATGGAGAAACAGAGTAATGCAATAAGAACGATGACATGATGGAGACAAGATCTATCTATGTAGAGATAGACCCCATTGTTTTATCCTTAGTAGCAATGATACATACATGTCGGTTCCCTTTCCGTCAGTGGGATCAAGCACCGTAAGATCGAACCCACTACAAAGCACCTCTTCCCATTGCAAGATAAATAGATCAAGTTGGCCAAACAAAACCCAAATGTCAGAGAAGAAATACGAGGATATAAGAGATCATGCATAAAAGAGATCAAAGAAACTCAAATACTTTCATGGATATAAAAAGATAGATCTGATCATAAACTCAAAGTTCATCGATCCCAACAAACACACCGCAAAAAGAGTTACATCATATGAATCTCCAAGAAACCATTTTATTGAGAATCAAGAGAGAGAGAGAGAGAGCAAGCCATCTAGCTACTAATTACGGACCCGAAGGTCTACAAAGAACTACAAAGGCATCATCATAGAGGCACCAATGGAGGTGGTGAACCCCATCCGAGATGGTGTCTAGATTGGATCTGGTGGTTCTGGACTCTGCGGCGGTTGGATGAATATTTCGTCGACTCCCCTAGGGTTTCTTGAATATTGGGGTATTTATAGAGAAAAGAGGCGGTCCGGGGGGCACCCGAGGTGGGCACAACCCACCAGGGCGCGCCTGGGCCTCCTGGCGCGCCCTGGTGGGTTGTGCCTCCATCGGGGCACCCCCCAGGCGCAGCCAGGGCCCGTTGTGTTCCTTTTGGCCCATAAAAATTCTCCGTACAGTTTCGTGGCATTTGGACTCCGTTTGATATTGATTTTTGCGATGTAAAAAACATGGAAAAAATTAGCAGCTGGCACTTGGCACTATGTCAATAGGTTAGTACCAAAAAATGATACATAATGATTATAAAACATCCAAGATTGATAATATAACAGCATGGAACAATCAAAAGTTATAGATACGTTGGAGACATATCAGATGGCGAGTGAATAAACACTTGACCTGAGAATAGCCCGCTTAGCATGGAAGATACTGACTACCGCATGTCGTTCCATGAACGATCCAGGCACACAAAACTTATATTTTTTAGAAGTTTTTAGAGGTGGCACACGCAAATTTACTTAGGACGGCAGGGTAATACCGCATATAGGTAGGTATGGTGGACTCATCTGGAATAACTTTGGGTTCAGGGTATTTGATGTAGAAGCAGAATTCCCACTTAGTACAGGCGAAGACTAGCAATTAGATTGAGAAGCGGCCAGCTAGAGAGCAACACTGATCATGATCATGCATTATGCATAAGTAACATTGGACACTAGCATGAGTAGGATATGAACACCATGAACATAAATATCATAGAGGCTATGTTGGTTTTGATTCAACTACATGCATGAACATGTGCCAAGTCAAGCCACTCAAACATTCCGAGGAGGATACCATATCATCATACTACATCACAATCATTTTAACACAATGTTGATATCCAAGATAAATCATTATCCACACCCAGCTAGTTATGCACGGCATGAGAAACTATAATCTCTAATTGTCATTGCAAACATGTTTAATCATAATGGGCTGAATCATGGATACTAGGTTAAACATATTTACATAGACAGAACAAGTTGAGTTCATACCAGTTTCTCTCTGCCACGACCAGTTCATTGAATATCATCATTATTGCCTTTCACTTGCACGACCGAACGATGTGAAAATAATAATAGTGCAAGAGTGCCATGGACTAAGCTGGAATCTGCAAAACATTTTATTCAACAGGAGAAGACAAGGTAAAATGGGCTCTTTATTATTTCAAAAATTATTCATATGAGAGCCACTCAACATTTCATCATGGTCTTCTCCTTGGTACAACTCGAATAAAAGGAAAGGAAATTCAGAGAAACACATTGAAATATTTTTGGATTTTTTGGTTTTCTTGAACAAGCAAATAAAAGGGAAAAGTAAAAACGAGGAAAACTATTTACACGGGAAAGCTCCCAACAAGCAAAAGAAGAACAAGGAAATATTTTGGGTTTTCTTTTTAATATTACTACTAAGCATGCATAGAAAGTAAATTAGCTACAACTAATTTTTTTGGTTTTTCTAAGGTTTTTCAAACACACAAGAAGAAAGCAAGAAAAATAAATGTAAGCATGGATGATACAATGATAAGATGAACAAGTGGACATGAATGTAATGTCGGTGAGAAACACGTACTCCCCCAAGCTTAGGCTTTTGGCCTAACTTGGTAATCGATCAGTAGCCTGGATAGTAGTTGGCGTGGTAGCTCACGGAGGCTCTCAGTGCAGATGCCTTGTCCTGCCATGCTGCCTCCACTGCTGCGTTCACTAGTACGTGTCGGGGCTATACAAACGGTTTAAAACCCCTTTTCGCGGTGGCATTTGGAACCATCGCCTAGTGAGTGATGGAGATAGGGGGGGTCCTTCCCACATGACCTAGAAACCGTCGGGGATATGGCCTCTTGGCATAGACGCTCGGCAAAATGAGTTCGTGTGCGACCAGCGAGCGCTCAAATACGGAAATACGTACAGTAGAGCTAAAAAAATACAATTATACAGACGAAATTGTTTCCGGTCGCAAGTACATCCCACACAGTCAGTCCCCGCTAAACGTTTCAGTTCGTATGTACATCTCACACAGTTGCTCCAAGGAAAATGTTTCCGTTCACAGGTACATCACACACAATATTTCCTGTTAAATCGTTAGTAATAGCGTTGCCATTGCACATGATATTAACAATTTTTATCGTTTGCATTACTGAATGCATCACACACGATTCGTACAAGAAACTGTGTGGCAAAGGTTGTCCATCACACACAGTTTTTATGTCGTAAACGTTTGCGCAAGGTGGCCTAACGCAAACCGTTTTCAAGAGGATGTCGTGTGTGTAGTGGAGATTGATCGCACACGTAGTGGATGCTAGAAATGTTTCTGATCTCCACGTCTATCGCAGACGTTTCGCTTTCGCAAACCGTGTGCAGTGTAATCCCTAATTTAAAAATCACATGTTTTGAATCTGAAAGTAGGAAATCACTTGTTTCATATCCAACCATGTTTATTACAAATATAGGTTCAACCACGAATGCATCATTCGATGCACAGGTACATATACTGAAGAACTACAGAAGCACCAAGTAAAGAATGATGAACCACAGTTTTACTAAAGACTGTAAAGAGAGAGGCGAAACGCATTCTGGTTTCTGGAGAAGGTGAAGCGGAATGCCCATATTGTGCCCTCCTCCATGCGTAATGCACGCACGACTCTAGGCCAACCCCTTGTGATGGCTGCCCGTCCATCCTTCACTGTCTTCATTACGACTTCTCGATGCTCATTGTAGTTTGGATGAAATACTTTAACCTTCATTGTGTGTCCACCAATCATGTACTTTGCGAGGTAATCTTGAGTGAACTGCCTCGGGAACCACTGGGAACTAAAAAGATTCAGACATTGTTGTCTAACAACTCATTATGGGCAGTAAAAAGAGAAGGTTGCAGAATTTTTAGTTACCATCCTACAGCTCACTGTTGTGTTGGATAGAGCATAAACAAATAATTTGCTTGCCACCATTCGTATCTTTTTGCTAATAATCCTTATCAGTTTCCTCACTTGATGCTTGTTCAGGAATATCTCATTGCCCCATACGCAAAAAGGGTCGATGCGTGGATCCTTGCCAAGGGCATATGTACCTACAAGCAATAAGTCAATATTAGAAGCTAACAAGTGTCCAAGCCTGGATCTATATGCACTACATTGTGGAATGACGGGGGGAGTACAAGCCGAGGGATGAAGCTAACCTCGACGAAAAATGGTGGCCACTCCCGTTGTTGTCCTGCATTAGTGGAAAGGCATGATAAGTACGGCAACCATAACATCAAACAAATATAGCAAAGGTAAACAACATCATCTCCAAATGATAGCTTGAATGTGTTGGTTTCAGCATGCTGTTAAAGCAGATATAAAATGGAAGGCAATGTTACCGACAGCAGGCTTAACAGCCATCAAATATTGCAATTCAAACTGGTATTGTTGAAAATGAATAGAACGTAGGTAATGCTTAAACATCACGCTGGATAAATGTGTAAAACTGAAATAAAGGGCATGTGTTAACTACATCAAGAATATTTGGAACCAAATATAGCCGTTCAAACTGGTATTGATGTAGTCGAGCGGCACAGTTCCGACTTGCACATAATGAACAACACATTGCGAATGACTGAAATGAACAAGGCATAAAAGACCAGTATAACAACCAAATATAGCCATTGAAAACTGGACAGAGTCTCACTACAACCAACCTAACAAGAAAATATAGATAAACAGGGCATATGCTTGAAAACTGGACAAATGCTCACTGCAACCAACCTAACAAGCAGATAAAGATAAACAAGGCATCTGCTTGATAACTGGACAAATGCTAAAAAAAGTAAAGTAACAACCAAATACAGATAAAAAAGGCATCTACTTGATAACTGGACAAATGCTAAAAAAAGCAACCTAACAACCAAATACAGATAAACAAGGCATCTGCTTAATAACTAGAGAAATGCTCACTGCAACCAAAGTAAGAACCAAATACATGTAAACAATGGATATGTTCGATAACTAAAAAATGCTCACTCCAACCAACCTAACAACCAAATATAGATAAACAAGGCATCTACTCACTATAAACAACCAAATATAGCCATTCGTGAAACTGAAGTGTACAATTCATACTTAAACATCACATAGCCCTATTGAATAATAAATTTTTGCATAACTGAAATAATTAAACATGACACAGTTAAAGCACCGCATGACAAATGCTACTACAACAAAGGGTACGGGTTGGCAAGCTAGAAAAAGTAAGATTTGCTGATAGAATGATGCCTCACATTTCATGGATGGGATCCTTCCAGTTGGAAGAGCACAAACCCATGGTGCGCTCTCTGATGTCACAGATGTGCTGTTTTACCTTGGAAGAACCTTCATGGATGCCCTCCTCGTGGTCATGGTCGATGAGATCTCACTATAGTCAATGATAATTGGGCCCATTGTCATGTACTATACATGTAAAGCATGTGCATGGAGATCTTATATATACCCGGGAATCTATGCACTCATACAATAGGAAAATATATTATTTTTATTTGAGTAAAAAAGAATATGAACATGAAAAAAATCAAGCTATGAGAAAATTATTATATTTAAACATGAGGCAAAAGCTTTGCCCATTTCACCGATTAAGAAGATCATTACCTAGTTAATTATGAGAAACTAGGTGAAAACTGAAACAATAAGGGCTAAACCCACTCCCAAACATTGAAACACTCAGGTCCAAGCCCACACACACGCTACGTCGAAAAATTAAGCTATGAGAAAAATATGAGTAAACTTAGGAAGGTAGCGTAGGGATCAAGGTTAATAACGACAAAGGCCATTATTCTCAGACGCAAAAAGGTTTGAGACATGGGGATCTGATGTCTTGTATCATGTTTAATGTAGTCATGGATATGCTGGCTGTTCTAATTGGTAGAGCTAAAGAGGATGACCAGATAGGTGGTCTAATCTCGCATCTAAAGGATGGTGGGTGTCCATACTAGAATATGCGGATGACACTATCATTTCTTTGGAACATGATTTGGAAAAGGCGAGAAACATGAAACTAGTTTTATGTCTTTTCAAACAATTATCCGGTCTGAAGATTAATTTTAATAAAAGTGAGTTGTTCTGCTTTGGACACTACAAGGAAGAACAGTAAACTTATAGGTAATTGTTTAGATGTGAGATGGGATTGTTGCCTTTTAGATATATGGAAATATCAATTCATCATCATAGATTAACCAACAAAGAATGGAAATGTATTTAGGATCAATTTGAAAAGAAATTAAGTTGCTGGAAGGGCAAGCTTATGTCTTACGGGGCCGGTTAATTCTTACAAATTCAATGTTGACGTGTATGCCAATGCTCCTCCTATCCTTCTTCGAGAAACCTGTGAGGGTACACAAAAGATCAGATTTTTATCGATCTCGATTTTTTTGGTAAATTGATGAGAATGAAATGAAATACAGATTGGCTAAATGGATTATCATCTGTAGACCGAAGGACCAAGGTGGCTTAGGAATTGAAAATCTTGAAGAGAAGGAGTGTATCCTTAGCAAGTGGCTTTATTTTTAGAGAAAAGGCATCAACCCGACTTTATAAATAAATCCACCAGGCAAGGTTCACCACAGGACAGACAACATGATAAAAGAGTAGCGACAACATAAAGGGTTCTGAAATACAGGAAGTACACGGCGCCTAGGCCAACAGACGGCACACAAGCCGAGAGACTAAGACATAGCACGACAAAAGGGACCACCAAGTTCCTCTAGCTGCCTATCTGATGTTGTGAAAGGGAGGTAGTCGTAGCTGGAATCTTGGAAGTCATCAAGTCAAAAGCATCGCGGTCGGCCTCCTTAGTTAATAATCTCCACTACTGCAGGAGTAGGCAAGATTTCAATAAGCAATCAATAGGTTTAGCAGGAAAAATATGCTCGATAGTGAACTTGTTCCTAGTATTCCACAATGCCCAGCAAATTGCCGCAAATCCCACCCAGAACAAACGTTTAGAGGCCCCAACCCGACCAGATGCAAGGTTCCTGAGATCCGAGAAGGAGGATGGGCTTCAAGGCATGTGGAGCCAGGACCTGATACAGCACCAGACGAGCTTTGCCAAAACACAATTGAAGAGATGTGATTCATGCCCTCCAACTCACCACACAGTGCACACCTATCGGACCCAGGTCCATTACATTTACGAATTTGATAAGCCGCAGTCAACCGTCTCTGTACGCTTGCCACAAAAAGATCTTGACCTTAGGAGGAATACGGGCCCGTCAAATCAGCTTAAACTTAGTGGTAGGGGTGCCAGAAATAAGTTTAGCATATAAAGACTTAAAAGAGAAGCACCCGGAGGCAGAGTGGGGCCAAACCACCGAGTCCTCCCCCTCCGAGAGCACATGAATGCAAGCAACAAGCCGCTGCCAATCATCCAACTCTTCAGGAGATAGAGAATGGCAGAGGGTCAGGTCCTAGTTATTACCGGAGAGCTCAGAGATGGAGATCTTCGGATCCAGACAGTAAGAAAAAAGAATCGGAAAGGAAACCTCTAGGGGAGAGGCACCGCACCACCAGTCAAGCCAAAAGTGAGTGGACTTACCGTTATGGACCACAAATTTAACAAGAGATTTAAACACCGGGCGGACTTTGACAAGGTCTTTCCAAAATTGAGATCCGCCCGATGAGGAAGCAACCATGGGGCTAGAGTTAGGGTAGTATTTGGCTTTGAGGATATTGAGCCAGAGCGGGTTCTCCGAGATAGCCATGATCTTCCACCACCATTTAATGATAAGGCACTTGTTCATAATCACGGTATCAATAATGCCCAGCCCTCCAAGGTTCTTGGGTCTACAAATCTGCTTGCATTTAACCAACCTATATTTGCGTTTGTTATCTGCCGCATTCCAATAGAACACACCCCTGTGCTTATCAAACCCCACATGTGTACCACCCCGAGAGAAGGTAAAAGCCCATTAAGTACATGGGGGAGGGACAAGAGGCAACCATTAATAAGCACTACTGCAGGTTGCTGCTAACGCGACACTACGATCAGAGACCCTTCGACGAAACTGTGTGCAACAGAACTGTCAAAAAAGGTGCAAAACGTTTGCGATGCCGGATGCATCAAACACGGTTCTAATTTCAATTGCGTGTGTGATGCAGGGCATATGGTCCAGTTCAATGAACTATTTGTGATGAGGCGGAACAAAAAAACGGACAGCCAGATGAAGGCATATGCGTTATACAGCATACGGTTCACTCGGATGAACTATTTGTGATGAGGAGGAACAATAGAAACGGGCAGCTAGATAAAGGTGTGTGCGATTGAGGGCATATACTTCAGACGGATTAACTGTTTGCAATTAGGCAACAAAACAGAAATGGGTCAGCCAGATCAAAGTGTCTGCAATTGATGGCATACACTTCACACAGATGAACTGTTTGCGATTAGCCACAGCAAACAGAAATAGTTAGATAGATCAACGTGTGTGCGCTAGATGGGCACACACATTCTAATTAAAAGAAGTGTGCGCGATGGTAATAACGAGCGTGCACGATTGTTGAAACAAGACGTGTGTTGACATTTCCTATTATGGTGCAAACGCCACGTACATGGCCGAGAAGGCATGCCCACGTTACGCCTTCCAGGAATAGTGCCGCACTTATAACCTTCAATAAATTTTGAGCCTGCGTCCCGTCACATTCCAAATTACTGCCACGTTATATTTAATTGCAAACCTGTTCACACCGATCAAAACCTAAAGGGTTTCACACTTAGGAGCGTATTTGTACTCGTTTATAAATACTACTACTCCAAGATGACTGCACATTCCTCCTCAACTCCTCATCCACAAAAACAAACAAGTCATTCATCATCATTCCCTTGCGTCTTCCATCGCCAGCGTGAGTTTTGGGTCGAGAGATTGCCACCAGGGAGATGCGAGCATGGAAGCGGAAGCACAAGAGATGTCCTGCCTCGCCGCGAAAGCAGCCGGCATGTCCCGCCGCATGGCCGTAGCAGCACAGAGATCCCGCCGCACCGCCGAAGCAGCACGGAGGTCCTGCCGCACCGTCGATGCAGCAGACTGGTCCGGCCACGCCGCAGAAGCAGAAGAGATGTCCCGCCGCGCCGCGAATGCAGGACAGATGTCCTCCCGCGCTGTGGCGGACTGGGAAAATGTCTCGCGGGAAGGCAAGGACTCTTACAGGCGCATGCATGCGATCATCCATAGCCAGATGGATCGGATCTTTGGCTGGGCGAGGTTGCAGGACGACATGAAAGCCTCTTTTGAATAGGCTACCGGCGTCATCCGGCAACTAAATGAGAGCAATGCGAAGCTCCTGGCCGAGCGCGACCTGCTGAGGGTGAAGATCGTCGGAAGTGCGGAGTAGCAGTAGGAGACCACTGCCTTGTTGAAGAGGACTGGCGTCATCGTCAAGAAACTTATGGACGAGAATGTCATGTTGTTCATCGAGCGCAGAAGGCTAGTGGAGGAATTCGTGGATGATCTCAAGGAGCATCTTGAGAACAAGAAATAGCTCATCGCCGCTCGCCGCGGAGACTAGTTTCCGCAGCCTACAGAACGCATCAAGAATGTAGAGATCAACGAGCCAGATCGTTGTCTTCCTTCTTTTTTGCCCTTGTGTATTTGGGGCGTTGCCCCATGTGGCTTTTTTAATTATGTTCCTAAATATGTAAGACAATTATTATCCACTGTCATCGTCCTTATATTCATCATGCTTGCTATAAGTCGCGGTCGATGTTATATAGGTCTGTCGGATCTTACATCAAGATCCGTGCAAAACTTCCTTTTTAGATTTTCATTTTTCTCTCTTAAATCTCAATCCAGTGAGACATATAGCCATGCCGTAGAACAGGAGCTTGGGCGCCATTAATGGAGACGTTGGGAGGGAGGTATGCGGTGGGTAGACGTCAAAGGGCTCTCCTCCCGATGAGCACGCGCGGGGGTCTGATCGCATGCCTCCCGTACTCAAATAGCTACCCATACGACACCTCCTAGCCAATAAAAAAAGGGGACGCATGGCGGCACGTAATTGGTAAGTAGAACGCCCACGGTTTCAACAATACTTATGTTTCCAATTTGTAACGTGCCAACACTTGTTCCAAAATGACTTTGTTGATTGTTAATGTGTGCGCCTTCGCAAATCGGACAGAAAAATTACCACAGCATGTTGGTGCCATGTCATGACACCATGAAGTTTCATGATTTTCAGACGTGTTTTGGATTTACAGGAATTCAAAAATCCAAATGTTTGAATTTCATTCCCACTTCTTGCATGGGACCTAGAAATTCACCCAAGGACACACATGTGATTTTTCAACCAACTTTGGTGCACTAGAGCATGTGCTTGTAGTTCAAATTTAAATTATGCACATTAAATGCCCAGAAATTCAATTAATGTATAAAAAAGGCCAAACGAACCTGGAATAATTCCAAAATTTAGCACGATACTTCTATTTGGTCTAATCTGCCTGTGTAAACAAATTAATGCGGGAGAAGGCAGTGTATGTATGTCATTTCACAAACGGAGGTGACATGTTCCCTCTTGGAACCGCGAGCCTTCTTGAGAGAAGCTCCGGTTTGCAAGTAGCTTAAACCAAAGCTTGTCCCAATTCGGCCAAAAAAATTACCGCAGCATGTTGGGGCCATGTCATGACAACATGCCAAGTTCCATGATTTTCAGATGTGTTTTGGATTTACATGAATTAAAAAACCAAGTTTCTCAAGCTTTTCGGGCAAGCCACGACGCCCAGGTGTATGAATTTCATTCCCATTTCTTGCATGGGACCTAGAAATTCACCCAAGGAGACACATGTGATTTTTGAACCAACTTCGGTGCACTAGACAATGTGCTTGTAGTTCAAATTTGAATTATGCACATAAAATGCCTAGAAATTCAATTAATGTATAAAAAAGGCCAAACGAATCCGGAATAATTCCAAAATTTAGCACGATATTTCTATTTGGTCTAATCTATCTGCGTAAAAAAATTAAGACAGAAGAAGGCAATGTACGTATTTCGTTTCGCACACGGAGGTGACACGTTCTCTCTCGGAACCACGAGCCTTCTTGAGGGAAGCTCTGGTTTGCAAGAAGCTTACACCAAGACTTGTCCCAATTCGGCCAAAAAAATCATCACAACATGTTGGTGCCATGTCATAACACCATGCCAAGTTTCATGATTTTCACGCGTATTTCGGATTTACATAAAAAAAGTTTCTTAACCCTTCCGGCCGAGCCACGACACCTAGATGTTTGAATTTCAATTTCATTTCTTGCATGGGACCTAGAAATTCACCCAAGGACACACATGTGATTTTTCAACCAACTTTGGTGCACTAAAGCATGTGCTTGTAGTTCAAATTTGAATTATGCATACTAAATGACCAGAAATTCAATTAATGTATAAAAATGCCAAACTAAACCGGAATAATTCCAATATTTAGCACGATACTTTTATTTGGTCTAATCTGCCTATGTAAAAAAATTAAGGCGAGAGAAGGCAGTGTACGTATGTCGTTTCGCACACGGAGGTGACACGTTCCCTCTCGGAACCACGAGCCTTCTTGAGGGAAGCTCCGGTTTGCAAAAAGCTTGCACTAAAGCTTGTCCCAATTCGGCCAAAAAAATTACCGCAACATGTTGGTGCCATGTCATGACACCATGCCAAGTTTCATGATTTTCAGGCGTCTTTTGGATTTGCAGGAATTAGAAAAACTAAATTTCTCAATATTTCCGGCCGAGCCACGACGCCCAGATGTTTGAATTTCATTCCCATTTCTTGCATGGGACCTATAAATTAACCCAAGGACACACATGTGATTTTTCAACCAACTTTGGTGCACTGGAGCATGTGCTTGTAGTTCAAATTTGAATTAGGCACATTAAATGCCCAGAAACTCAATAATGTATAAAAAGGGCCAAACGGACCCGGAATAATTCCAAAATTTAGCACGATACTTCTATTTGATCTAATCTGTCTGTGTAAAAAATTAAGGCGGGAGAAGGCAGTGTACGTATGTCGTTTCGCACACGGAGGTGACACGTTTCCTCTCGGAACCACAAGCCTTCTTGAGGGAAGCTCTTGTTTGCAAGAAGCTTATACCAAAGTTTGTCCCAATTCGGCTAAAAAAATTACCGCAGCATGTTGGTGCCATGTCATGACACCATGCCAAGTTTCATGATTTTCACGCGTGTTTTGGATTTACATAAACTAAAAACACTAAGTTTCTCAATCTTTCCAGCCGAGCCACAACACCCAGATGTTTGAATTTCATTCCCATTTCTTTCATGGGACCTAGAAATTGACCCAAGGACACACAAGTAATTTTTCAACCAACTTTGGTGCATTGAACCATGTGCTTGTAGTTCAAATTTGAATTATGCACATTAAATGCCCAGAAATTCAATTAATGTATAAAAAAGGCCAAACGAACCCAGAATAATTCCAAAACTTAGCATGATACTTCTATTTGGTCTAATATGCCTGTGGAAAAAAATTAAGGCGGGAGAAGGCAGTGTACGTATGTCGTTTCGCACATGGAGGTGACACGTTCCCTTTCGGAACCACGGGCCTTCTTGAGGGAAGCTCCGGTTTGCATGAAGCTTACACCAAAGGTTGTCCCAATTTGGCCAAAAAATTACCACAGCATGTTGGTGTGATGTCATGACACCATACCAAGTTTCATGATTTTCAGGCGTATTTTGGATTTACAAGAATTGAGAAACCAAGTTTCTCAATCTTTTCCAGCCACGACGCCCAGATGTTTGAATTTCATTCTCATTCTTGCATGGGACCTAGAAATTCACCCAAGGACACACATGTGTTTTTTCAACCAGCTTTGGTGCACTGGAGCATGTACTTGTAGTTCAAATTTGAATTATGCACATTAAATGCCTAGAAATTCAATTAATGTATAAAAAAGGCCAAACGAATCCGAAATAATTCCAAAATTTAGCATGATACTTCTATTTGGTCTAATATGCCCGTGTAAAAAAATAAGGCAGGAGAAGGCAGTGTTCGTATGTCGTTTCGCACACGGAGGTGACAGTTCCCTCTCGGAACCACGAGCCTTCTTGAGGGAAGCTCTGGTTTGTAAGAAGTTTGCACAAAAGCATGTCCCAATTCAGCCAATAAATTTACCGCAACATGTTGGTACCATGTCATGACACCATGCCAAGTTTCATGATTTTTAGGCGTGTTTTGAATTTACAGGAATTTAAAAACTAAGTTTCTCAATATTTTCGGCCGAGCCACGACGCCCAGATGTTTGAATTTCATTCTCATTTCTTGCATGGGACCTATAAATTCACCCAAGGACACACATGTGATTTTTCAACCAACTTTGGTGCACTGGAGCATGTGCTTGTAGTTCAAATTTGAATTAGGCACATTAAATGCCCAGAAACTCAATTAATGTAGAAAAAGGCCAAACGAACCCGGAATAATTCCAAATTTTAGCACTATACTTCTATTTGGTCTAATCTACTTGTGTAAAAAAATTAAGGCAGGAGAAGGCAGTGTACGTATGTCGTTTCGCACACGGAGGTGACACGTTCTTTCTCGGAACCACAAGCCTTCTTGATGGAAGCTCTGGTTTGCAAGAAGCTTGTACCAAAGCTTGTCCCAATTCGGCCCAAAAATTTACAGCAACATGTTGGTGTCCTGTCATGACACCATGCCAAGTTTCATGATTTTCAGCCCTGTTTTGGATTTACAGGAATTAAAAATCAAGTTTCTCAATCTTTCCGGCCGAGCCACGACGCCCAGATGTTTGAATTTCATTCCCATTTCTTGCATGAGACCTATGAATTCATCCAAAGACACACATGTGATTTTTCAACAAACTTTGGTGCACTGGAGCATGTGCTTGTAGTTCAAATTTGAATTATGCACATTAAATGCCAAGAAACTCAATTAATGCATTAAAATTCCAAACGAACCCGGAATACTTCCAAATTTAAACACGACACCCATGTACTAGTTGCATGTTCATTGTACGTAAATGTTCTAGAATTCAAACACCATCCTTTCCCTCCGTAACACCATTTTGTCTTTCAAAACTTAATGAAAAATCAGTATACCACAAACAGTTTACTATAAAGAATCATGTGGGATGCAATATAAAATATCTTGGCGCACCATCTTGTCTGGCTCACGCAGGAAGCTTCGTCATCTACAGCCCACCGCCCCCGCTTAAACCACAGTTGCGTGCCAGTTTCTCGCGGCACCGGGCGAAAATTATTTGCCACCACGGAAATATCTATCTCCCCGCCCCCTCCCTCCCACCAAAATCCACATTTCCATTGTTCCTCCTTGCTTTCCAAGTTCAAACCTTCACTGCTACTTACTGGCAGCTCAGCCTCCTCGTCGGCGACCCTTCTTTTTGCAGCGCAGCCTCCTGGCCGGCTAGCCTTCTTCTTGCAGCACCGCCTCCTCGCTGGCGACCCTTCTTCTTGCAGCACCGCCTCCTTGCCGGTGACCCTTCTTCTTGCTGCGCGGCCTCCTCGCCGCCGACCCTTCTTCTTGCTGTGCGGCCTCGTCGATATGGTCAGGTAATCCACACCCCACCCACACCATCCTCCTCCTTTCCTGTCCCACATGCCCCGACCGATGGCGCTACACCTTCCGCCGAAATCACTACCCCCTCCTCCAATTAAGCACCGCCCATAGCCATTTTGCACGCAGCATAATGTGGAACTTAGTAGCATGCGGTCGCACGTGCACACGAGGTCGCTATGGCTGCCATGCGTGTCGACCGCCAGATCTTGGAGGAGCACCTCATCTTCGAGGCCACCATCGACACCGCCACGCGGTTGTCTACTTTAAAATATAGTTTGTGCTGTTTTCTCGAGGCCACTGCCAGTGCCTTCTAGTGACTTGTCCTCTGCAATGTTAATATGCAATCTGATGTTCAGTTAACAGTTTGGTCCTATGAAATGTAATGTTCAGTTAACACTTTGGTCCAACAATTGCTACATTTCGTAGTACTGTTCTCAAGCAGTCTTTGTTTTGTTAACTGCCTTATCTTCTAGTACATGTTTCTATTCTACAATGTCGTGCTCAGTTAACTATTTTGGTTCATTTGGTCTACTGTCCATTTAACTATTTGGTTCAGTTCTGCAATTTGATTTTCATTTGCTGTGGGTACAATTTTGTATTGTTATGCATGTGAAATAAATCGAATTTGGCTGTACTCAATACATATTCTACTAATAGTATGGCAACTCTCAGTTAACCTGATCAAGATCTTCCTTATGTGTGTTGCGGGGAAACAATGGGAGACACTGCGGTTTACCATCGAGGTTTGTTCAAGCATGGTCCTTTGGCTAATAGCACATTATTGTGCAGTTGCAGGAGTCATTCTAATATTTAGGTTTCTTAGAATTTGGTCTTGCACATGCATGTAGGTCCTGCTGTCAGAGGCTTAGACCCACTGTTAGACCCATTTTGCATATGGGGAAATGAGATGTCCATGAATGTCAGTCAAGTCAAGAAACTCAGAAAGATTATTAGGATGAAGAAACTTGCGACGAATAACAGCAAGATCTTTGTTTGCACAATGAAGAAAACATTAGTCAACTATAGGATGATACTAACTCTTTTACCTTGTTTTTACCCCTTGCGCCATTTCAATATTTATAACAGCGATTTATGCATATCTTTGTCTTTAGTACTTTTCAAAGCAGTTCACCGATGATTACCTCTAAAACCAAATGCATGATCAAGAGGCGAGGAAGGTATTCATTCAACACCCATGGTACAATATTGAAGTCTTGCTGAAGAGGACGAAGGTTGGGCGCGCAATTATCCATAGCCACTGGCCTAAAGTTGCAAGGACATTCAACATCACTAAAGGCTCAATATTTGCCTTCCGCTTCTGCAGTTTCCCAGATGAGATTCATATGTCTATTTACCGTGTATGATGCTACTTTCCAAAGGTTTTTGATGTTGCATGTGAAACTTGGTGCTGTTGTGTGATGGCATAACTGAGTGCCAAAGCTATCTGATGTAATTCGATTATGAAATCCTGGTTGCTATTATACGGATATGAAATATTTGGTGTGTTTTATAAGAAATATCAATTTGATTAGTACATGGATTATCAATAATAGGCTAATTACCCTGCTTATTGGGGTTTCCATTGCAGACGGTTACTCAGACAGCACCATGGGCGATGAACTCAAGCAACCCACACGGTTTCTAGAAAGTAGGCGTGTTCGATTAACTAACAATCACACACGGCTTCCGACAGAGAACTATTTGTGTTAGGCCACCTTGCACAAATGTTTCCACACAAAGAACCGTGTGTGATATACATACGAACGGAAATGATTTTCTGGGCTTCACCGTGTGGGATGTACATACGGACAGAAACAATTGGGTTTCAATGCCCTGCTAGATCACACACGAGCTCATTTTGCACCAGCCTGTGAGCCAGGAGGGCCTATCCTCGACAGTTTCTGGGTCGTGTGGGAAGGACCCCCCTATTGCCCACACTCACTTGGCGGCGGTTCCAAACGCCATCGCAGAAAGGGGTTAAAAATTGTTTGTATAGCACGTCGTTGTACCAGTGAAGGGAAACCTTGCCAGCTTGGGTATTATATCTGCCCCTCCAAGGCATAACTCGATTGCCCACTTTCGTTACCACAGGAGCAAAGTCTCTAGCAAGAAGCTTCTCAAGAGAAATAGGGAGGCCAAGATATTTGAAGGGAAAGGAGCTCAAAGAACAATTAAGAAGTTGAGTGACCCGCAGGGCCTCGGTCTCCGACACCCCTGTGACAATCACTTTGCTCTTTGCAAAGTTGATCTTAAGCCCCGACAAGGCTTCAAAGCACAACAATAGAAACCTAAGGTGGGCAAGACATTCATCATGAAGTTCGACCATGATAATCGTGTCGTCTGCATATTGAAGATGAGTGATTCCATCAGGAGCGAGATGAGAGCTAACCGGGGAAATGTATCTGGCCGTAGCCGCCGTCGACAGGATGCAGGATAAAGCATCAACGACAAAAATAAACAGAAGAGGGGAACCTGGGTCCTCTTGTCTCAGGCCTCAGCCGTTGGTGAAAAAAATGCTGACCCTACCACTAACCGAGACTGCAGTGTGACCACCCGTCACCAACTACATACTCCTATGCACGTATGCCCCATCAAAACCCTTTGCCACCAAGAGCTCATGCAGAAACTTCCAACTGACTGAGTCGTAGGCCTTCTCAAAGTCGAGCTTAAGGATCACCGCCTTGGTGCCTCGCACCCGAATATCATGAACTCTTTCGTGAAGACACGGGATACCATCAAGAATGAATCTCACTTTGACAGAAGTTGATTGGAGAGGACTAAGTACCCGATGAGAGACAGGGGAAAGGCGTGTGGCGAAACCTTTGGCAAGGAATTTTGCAAAGTTATTGATGAGAGCGATAGGTCTAAATTGAGAGATGATATCCGCACCCTTAACTTTAGGAATGAGGGTGATGACAGCGTAGTTCAACCAACAGATATCAATTATCCCCAAATAGAAGACTTGAATAATAGCGCAGACAAGGTTACACAATTAGGGCCAGAACTTCCGAAAGAAAGGAATGGAGAAGCCATCAGGGCCCGAAGTCGAGTTAGAGTTGGCCGAGAGAATGATCTCAAAAATCTCTTCGTCGAAGAGGGAGGTGAGCAAGGCTTCGTTCTCCTCACTAGTAATCTTCTCATGAGCACCCCAGAAGGAAGGGGCGATCGCGAAGCCTGACTCGAGTTTGGCCAAAATGAGAGAGGAGAAAAAATTCACCACATGGGAAATGATAAGGTTCTGATCCGAGACTCTAACATTGTTGATCCGCAGGCTGTCGATCTAGCAGTGTTTGCGTCTACCGTTAGCAATGGCGAAGAAATAAGCCGTGGGAGAGCCGTCTTTCAACTTCCAATTAATAGTGCCCCTTTGGTGCCAGTAAATCTCAGCCTGGCGATGAAACTGCATCAAGGCCTCTTCGAGGGAATATCGCATCTGCCACTCATGATCAGAGAGCCCAGGCCCATCGGCCGAGGGGTCAAGAGAATTGATCTGCCCGATTAGATGCGTCTTTTCCCTGTGTGCGTCTGTCGCCCGGTTGCGGGCCCAACCACAAAGAAATTTACAAAGAGAATACGAGCAGTGGTGCCAATCATCCATTTTCCCAAAATAGCGTCTACCGGCAGAGAGAAAAGAGGTGAGCTTAGAAGAGATCGGGTCACAGAAGCCACCGATCAGTAACCAAGAAGCGTCAAACTAGAAGCGAGAGGGAACGATCTGAGATTCAAGCCCAACATCAAGGATAAGGGGTGCGTGATCAGATCCAACAATGGATTTAGCTTTCAGCAATGCACGAGGAAATAGAGCATCCTAGCTAGAGCACACAAAGACACGGTCAAGAACCGAACTGATCGGATAAGACTGATGATTCGTCCAGGTAAAGCGAGCTCCCACGCTATGGATTTCGCGAAGAGCATAGTCGCGGATGAAACCATTGAAAGCATCAGCAAGGGGCCACGAGAAATTTTTGTTGTTTTCTCCATCGGAATTCGAAGTAAGTTAAAGTCACCACCCGCCAGGATGGGAATGGTACACGATTCAATTTTATTCATGATATCATCGAGGAACAACGAAGAAAGGGAGTGATCCGAAAGAACATTCAGTTGACGATGAAACACTACAGTACTTGCCAAAAAACAACGTGGCCCAAGGCCACAAAGTCAAAGATGTCACACTTAGTTCCAATAAGGATCCTGCCAGAGTGACCAGAGGAGGGTAAGAAGTTTCAATCAAACCTATCGACACCCGCAACAGCGGAGAGCTCGTTAGGAGATAAAAATCCTTTAAATGTTTCAACTAACCCTACATGTCAATGCTGCCACCTCTAACCACATTTCTCAGCTGGTCCCTGCGCCCCCTAGCGCCGAAGCCCCTAATGTTCCAGAATAAGGCCCTCATCCAGCAGATAGCTTTTTAAATGTGAGGACTCGACCTGCACGGGGCAACGTAGGATTTGGCACACTTAGCAGTGCCCCGTTTGACAGGGTTCGGGAGATCCTGGCCCCTACCAGCATCTCTCGCGGTCCCTTCGGCCACAACCGGAGCGTTACCGCAAGAAACAACCACCTCTTTGGCTTTAGAAATGGCAGCCTGGGCGACTTTGTTAGCCCGAATAAGAGCGAGAATTGCAGAGGGTGATCCGAAACCAGAGTCAACTGTGATTCCCACATCCGAAAGCACATGAATCAAGTGGTCGTCCGAGCGGGAAGGAAGAACCAGCCGAACAGGGGGAAACACCGAAGGACAAGAGGTGGGGGAGGTGGGTGTCGGTGTCAAAACCGGCGGATCTTGGGTAGGGGGTCCCGAACTGTGCGTCTAAGGTCGATGGTAATAGGAGACAGGGGACAGGATGTTTACCCAGGTTCGGGCCCTCTCTATGGAGGTAATACCCTACGTCCTGCTTGATTGATATTGATGAATACGAGTATTACAAGAGTTGATCTACCTTGAGATCGTAATGGCTAAGCCCTAGAGGTCTAGCTGGTATGGCTATGGTAATGAATATCTGTCCCTTCCGGACTAAGTCCTTCAGTTTATATAAGCACCGGGAGGATCTAGGGTTACACAAGGTCGGTTACAAAGAAAGGAATCTACATATTCGGTCGTCAAGCTTGCCTTCCACGCCAAGGAGAGTCCCATCCGGACACGGGTGTAGTCTTCGGTCTTCGTATCTTACGGCCCATCAGTCTGGCCCATGGCTAACAGGCCGGACGCCCGAGGACCCCTTAGTCCAGGACTCCCTCAGTAGCCCCTGAACCTGGCTTCAATGACGAGGAGTCCGACATGCAGATTTGTCTTCGGCATTGCAAGGCGGGTTCCCTTCTTTCCGGATACTCCACAATGGTCTTTGGACAATTGAGTTCGGCGAGCAGCACATACTTCCTCAGAGGGCATAATAATTTATGAATCCAATCCACTGGTGACTTTATTTTATCGACACAGATGTGGGTAACCCAACCATCCTTAGGGTACAACTTCTTGGGAATAGGCAAAGTTTAAGGCCCGGGAGGAGGCGTTCGATATTCTCGGCCTTTATAAAGGAGCACACACCCGCCTTTCCTCCCCACGCTTGCTTCTTCCTCGACTCTTACTGCCTCGAGTTCCAACACCCAGGTCTCACCCTCCGTAAGCCTAAGTCATGTCTGGATCCAGCCTTCAAGGCCGGTGGGTGGCTTCTTCTATCATGGAGGAGGATGTCGCAAAGCTTCAGGCGGCCAGATACCTGACCGCAGAAATCCTCCACCGGCTTCCCGCGGACTGGCAGGTTATCCCTACCCCCAAATCCGACGAGAGGGTCGTGTTTGTTTCCCACTTCCTCCGAGGATTGGGGTTCGCCCTTAATCCCTTCGTCCAGGGGCTCATGTTCTATTATAGGTTAGATTTTCACGATCTCGCCCCGAACACCGTCCTTCTCATCTCGGTGTTTATCGTCACGTGTGAAGCCTTCCTCCGAACTCCTCCACACTTTAGCTTGTGGCTCAAGACCTTCAATGTGAAATCGCAAATGATAGAGGAGGAGCAGGTGGAGTGTAGTGGTGCCTCAGTGAGCAAGTTTACCAGCGCTATCTGGCTAACATGATCTTTCAAGGAATCTTCTGGCTTATAGCAGCAGGAGTGGTTCTATATCACCGAGCCCCGTAGTTCCATGTGGGCGGTTGCGCCTGCGTTTCGATCCAGCCCCCCAATTCAGCTTGCGTCATGGATTAATAATGGGTTGGACTGGGGATCCGTTGACGAGGTGCAGACTCTGCAAAGTCGCATCTGAAGCCTCATTGAGAAGGATATCAATATTGTCAACGTTATTCAGGTAATGCTAGTCCGCCGGACCCAGCCGTACCAGCGACGGCCTCTCCGCCTGTGGGAGTTTAACCCAGAAGGGTCGTGGACTCTTCAGCACTTCTTCGGCACTACGCACGAAGGAATGTGGAAACTATTCTCCGGGAGACGAAAACAATGGCCGGACACCACCGAAGATACCGGCCTAGACTGTAACCATCCGAACACCTCGGTAAGTACTCGTCCGCTGAACACCTCATAATCAGATATCCAATGGTAAGACACTGAGCAAACCATCCTTTTCCAGGGCTAGATAAAGAAAGCAGAATGGATTAGGTGTCCGGCCCCTCTTCCCGAAGACTCAGCAGACGCCGTGTTAACAAGGATGCTGGCACCAGCACCGTACCAGGCGCCGGCGGGGGAGGGCAAGGTGCAGAGTGACAAGACCAGGATGACCTTTGTTCTAGAGGTAAGTTAGATAATGAGTCCGGAGAAATCGACATTCCCTCGCCTGCAGACAAAGGCGAAAGAGAAGCCAGTATCCCTTCTCCATTCAGGAGGAAAAGGGCCGCCTCCAAAGGTTGGGAGGGGCGGTCTCCTAAGAGGGGCAAGATACCACCGTCGAGCGGCTCGGGTTTGGAAGGCGACGCCATTGAACAGCTCTGTCATGAGGACAAGCCCTCAACCAAACCGTAAGTGAATCCGGGGTGCTTTGATAGCGTCCCGCTCCTTTCCTGTTACCGAAGAGATACATAACGTGCCTGTGTATTTTTACATTTCGGCACAGAGTTTTTCTAGGCAATCCTCTTCTTCGAGAGATCTCCTCCCAGAGATGATGGAAAGCGAGACGCCTCCCCCGACCTCCTCGCCCAATAAGGCGGATGACTACGAAGCATCATATCGAAGGGTTTTTCTTGATCAACCAGCTGTGCAGGGGATGAAAGAGGCAGAACCCGAAGGTGGACCTCTGATCGTTCGGGATTCGGGGGCCGATAATGAAGGCCCCGGACTGTCCGGTTTTCAGCCAACGATGATTCTAGAGACGGGTGAACGGGTTCCCTCAAAGGATGGTCGTGCTCCTGCAGCGGCTTCCGGAGACCCGGCGGCGCTGGATATATTGAGGGATATGATGTGAAAAGCATCTGTCTCAGGGGAACAACATACCTTCATGGGTACGATGGTTGAGAAGATTCTGTCCGCAAAGAGCGGATTGAATGAAGCCTTGATGAGCCTGCTAAGAGGCTTCGAGGTTTGTGATGTAATGTTTTCAATTTTATTTGCAAAGATGCACCTGTGTATAGGTAGTACCCCTGAGACTCGGGTTGGCTTCCCATGGGAGGCAAACGGAGGATCAAGAAGAAATATTCAAGGACTAATCTGATTAACTTGAACACAGGCTGCTTCCCCCATGGCTACTTCCCAGACTATGGATATTTCCGAGCTGCAGCGGAAGCTTGATGTGGCCGGGGATGAAATTGCGTTAATCAATATGCGTCTTGACGAGTCGCAAGGTATGTATTCGGGGCAGTCCCTTTCACATACATTTTTGTGATATAAGCATGATGCTGAAAGTTGTATACTGGAATATGCATGACTGTAGATGGTGCTGCCGCCGTTGAAATTCTTTGGGCGGAGCTAGCCCGGGCCAAGGAGAAGGCCCGGTTTAGTAATGCGGCTGCCGAAAAGGCATCGACTGAGTTAAAAGCTGAACAAGCTGCTCGGCGCCAAGACGGGGAGAAGATATCCACGATGGTGCTCGAACTAAAAAATGCTGCTAGCCGCTATGAACTTCTTGAGAAGGAGAATGAAGCCAAAACGGCTGAACTTGACAAGGCTTTACGAGAGGCGAGAGAAGTGCGGTCTGAATCCAGAGCAGCCCGTGAGGAGATCCGGCAAGCTGAGAAGATTGCGGCTGGTAAGCCCTTTTTGCTACAGACTAAGTTCGGCGATCCGAACTATGCTCAGCTTAACCAAGTGTGGAGTTCTTTGGACAAGTTTTTAGACTTGCCGAAGAGTTCTTCCGATGCGGCGCAGTTTTACCAGGCGCGAGAGGGGTATGCAACGGAGAAGCTTTTCTGGTCACAATTTGGCGCGTCGAAGCACCCTCTGTTGCTGAATGAACAGATGTCCCAATGGGCCGATCTTCATAGGATATCCGGCGCTGCCATGAAGAACGTCATAATCCGGTTGTGGCCAACTGAGCTTGTTCCGAATAGCTACTTCGGCTTAGTGCAGCGGCTTGTTGATGTGGTGCCACGTATCAACGTTGTGAAGCGGTTGGTGTGCATTGAGGGTGCACGAATGGCCTTTGCCCGAGTCAAGACATTCTGGGGGAAGATGAAGGCCATCGCTGTTGCAGCGAAGAGTCCACCCAAGGGCAAGGACCGTTACGAACCGGAGCATTATTTTGAAGACGTCCTAGAGGTTGCCCGCTTGATAGAGGGTCAATGCTCAAAATATATAATGTTCGAGTGAGGTGTATGAGAATTGTAGAAGACAATTTTATAGTTAATCTATTTTATATTTTGCTCGAAAGCTTGTGTTCCTCTTGTGCGGCTGTTTTAATATAATTTGAAAGTTTTCCAGTCGTCGGTTTCAGCCCCCTCGTAGGAAGTACGGGGGTGTTCGCAAAAGCATTTGATCACTCTTGACCCAACGTCTTAGTCCATGAAGGAGGTGATAATGCGGCGAACCAGGCAATCGGACTATAGGGCGTTAACACTTTCACTTAGCCATAGGAGTTTTATAGGGGGGCTACGATATAGCCCCTGGTATGCGTACGGCTTATTCCAATATGGTGCGTTACATATATGACCTAAAAAGGGTCCTTCGTGTGATACGGAGGGAATCACGACAGATTCCAATAAGTCATCGAGTGGTTGGCCAGCTCTCGTAGCATCATGACAGTCGGTTTTCAGCTTTCTCTACTGAGGCGCTTGACTAGATGAACCGGAAGCACAATCGCAGTAGTTCTCCCTTTACTACCCTTGCCGATAGAGCGGAATGTAAGGTAGCAAGCACAGGAGCCGGGCAACCCAACCATTGACCCAAGACATGATTCGGAGCTGATGCATATAAGGCAGACTCGCGACGCCAAAGTACGCTGTAAAGCTATTCGGACTTTGTTGGCAACTCATTTGTTCCCATACCGAGCCCTTGGCAGGTTATGCCGAGGTATATCTATGAAACAACCATAGGATCCATATTCATTTGCGAAAAGACACAAAAGATTATTTCGGATAATGTTTACTGGGACCTGAGCGGTATGCCAATGATTACTTTATGTATAAAAAGACCTCAACCCCGGCTATTTGACATGCCCGGGGTCGAAGGCGGAGGAAAAGGGCATATCACAGGCTCGAAATAAAGAGTGCGGTCTACAAAAAGTTTATTTTGGACCTCCTGTCGCACGTTTGGGCCGCCTGTCCTCAGCGAGGGGAATCCTTGACGAAAGTAGCCCCTTAGGTGAGTGTACGGATCCGAACTCCGATGGAGTCAGTTTAGATGTTTGTCCTTTGCGTCACCTATTTTTAAGAGATAATAAAGAAAGAAAAAAGTAAAGTAGATAAAAAATGTTATGGGAATGCTTGCAGGCTTGTCAGTATTGTGCTTCCGCCAATGCCCATAGTATCTTAAGTGCATAGTGATGTATACGCGGTACAAATTTTACAGGTATATGAGGTGGGCGGCGGAAGCCGAACTGCTATTTCTGCTCCAGGATTGGTCGATCCTCGGGGGGGAATTGCTTCTGACCCCAAGTATTTGGTTGGTGAACCTCTCCGTCATCCCTATCGCCTGGCGGCCTCCTCCCCTTGTGTTCGGCGTTGAGTTTGCCGGCCTGCATGAAGACCCAACAACTTCTGTTGGTATGATTAGCTGGTTTATCGGGGTGTTTGTGAATCTGGCAGGGTCGGTCCAATATCCTGTCTAGGTTGGATGGTCCGTCTCGGTTCGCCTTGAATGGCTTTTTCCGTTGACCGGGTTTGGGATTGTTGAATCCGGCGTTGACCGCTGTGTCGCGTGATCTTTCATTATCATTGTGACTGTTGTGTTTGCTTCGTCGTGGCTTGCCATTGCCGTCTCGGATTTCGGAAGTGCCCGAGTCGCTGGCGCTGTTGCTTCTACGAGCGAGCCAGCTGTCTTATCCCGCGCAAAAGCGAGTCATTAGAGCGGTAAGGGCTGTCATGGATTTAGGTCCTTCTTGACCGAGGTGGCGTGCAATCCATTCATCTCGGACGCTGTGTTTGAAGGCCGTAAGGGCTTCCGCGTCCGGACAGTCGACAATTTGGTTCTTTTTAACTAAAAACCTAGTCCAGAGCTTCCTGGCTGACTCTCCGAGCTGTTGGACAATGTGACTTAAGTCATCGGCGTCCGGTGGCCGGACATATGTTCCTTGGAAGTTGTCGCGAAAGACATCTTCCAAATCTTCCCAGCTGCCAATAAAATTTTCCGGTAGACTGTTTAACCAGTACCGAGCAGGTCCTTTGAGTTTTAGTGGTAGGTATTTGATGGCATGAAGGTCATCTCCGTGGGCCATGTGGATATGGAGGACGAAGTCCTCGATCCATACCGCGGGATCCGTTGTTCCGTCGTATGATTCGATATTCATGGGTTTGAACCCGTCTGGGAATTCATGCTCCATTACTTCGTCTTTGAAGCAAAGAGGGTGTGCGGCACCTCTATGTTGGGCCACACTACGACGCACCTCTGATGGAGTCCATTTGTGGTTTTTGGCCCGGGCGTGGCTTGGTTTGTCACGTTCGAATAGGTAGCCGTCATCGCGTGTCGAGGCACGCCCTCACGATCCGTAGATCGATCTTGCGTGTCCTGCTCTACTATACAAGTCCCATCGGAGGTCGTATGTACACCCCCGAGCTGTTTTATTCTTTCCTTTACGGTGAGGTGGGGCGGTCTGGTGTTCGGCTTGAGTTGCCGCTTTATCTGGACCAAGTTGTGGTTGACGTGCCGCATTGTGCGATGATGGTATGGGCTCCAGCACCTCGTCATCCAACTGAGGTAGCAATCTACGCTTCAGGTAGCTTTTGGCTGGGCCACTAAGGCCGTATTATTCGGCGGCCAGGACTTCGGTCCATCTATCATTGAGCAGATCTTGGTCCGCTTGAAGCTGCAGCTGCTTCTTTTTCAGACTCCTTGCAGTGGCTATTAGCCGGCGTTTGAAGTGCTCCTGCTCGAGAGGTTCCTCGGGCACGATGAAATCCTCGTTGCCGAGGCTCTCCTCTTCCTCGGAGGGCGGAAGATAATTACTGTCCTCCGAGTCTCTGTGTATGGCCTGTTCATCAGGGCTAACTTTCCCATTTTCCCGTTCCCCCTGTTCGGAGGTTATCTTGACGGGGTCTTCACTATTTTCGGCATCGTCCGGAGTATTATTTTTCCGGTGCCCGTACTGCAGTCTTTGGAACGACGTGACTTAGAGCGGCGTCGAGGAAGCTGGCGCTTAGGCTGTCTCTCAGGAGGTTTATCCTCAACTGGATCCTCTTTGTCATCGTTGTTAGTTTTTTCAGGCGTGTCCACCATGTATACGTCGCAGAAAGAAGTGGTCGACCGTCGTCCAATGAATGGTGGGTTTAGGCCTTGCTCCTTGTCGGCATCGTCGTCCGTACTGGCGATGTCTTCGGAGCCATAGTCAAGCATGTCGGTTAAATCCTCGATAGTGGCGATGAAGTGGGTGGCGAGTGGGAAGCAAAATTCCCCATCATCAGCCTCTAGTTCGAACCGTACATAGTTCGGCTGTGAGTCCCCCGCCAAGGGCGAGTGCTGGAAGATGTCTGCGGCACTGAACTCAAAGATCGATAAGCGATCAAGTTCGGTATCCGCGGACTCACATGGTTTGGAACTTATACCCAAAGAAGAGTCCGGAGTTCCGGTGACACGAGTATTGCATGAGATTAAGTCCATGTGCGGCTCCAATGCCGGAGAATCTGTGGCCTCCGTGGTGGGGTTGAACCTCCAACCCTTGGATGCCGCAGTGTGCTCTGGATTTAAGGCCGGAGTGGTCGCAGGAGCTATCTCCTGGATGCGGTCTGACGAAATATTTAGGTCATGTTCATCAAGGTGACCGGGAGCGGTCGCCGCGGTCTCGAATCCGGCGAAGATCAAATCTCCACGGATGTCCGCAACGTAGTTCAAACTCCCAAATCTGACCTGATGGCCAGGGGCTTAGCTATCGATCTGCTCCAGGTGGCCAAACGAGTTGGCCCGCATTGCGAAGCTGCCGAACACGAAGATCTGTCCGGGAAGGAAGGTTTCTCCTTGGACAGCGTCACTATCGACGATTGAAGGGGCCATCGGACCTTTCATCGACGGCACAGTGGAACTCTCACAGAAAGCACCAATGTCGGTGTCAAAACGGTGGATCTCGGGTAGGAGGTCCCGAACTGTACGTCTAAGGTCGATGGTAACAGGAGACACGGGACACGATGTTTACCCAGGTTCGGGCCCTCTCTATGGAGGTAATACCCCACGTCCTGCTTGATTGATATAGATGAATATGAGTATTATAAGAGTTGATCTACCTCGAGATCGTAATGGCTAAGCCCTAGAGGTCCAGCTGGTATGGCTATGGTAATGAATATATGTCCCTTCCGGACTAAGTCCTCCGGTTTATATAAGCACCGGGAGGATCTAGGGTTCCACAAGGTCGGTTACAAAGAAAGAAATCTACATATCCGAATGCCAAGCTTGCCTTCCACGCAAAGGAGAGTCCCACCCGGACACGGGTGCAGTCTTCGGTCTTCGTATCTTCACGGCCCATCAGTCCGGCCCATGGCTAACAGGCCGGACGCCCGAGGACCCCTTAGTCCAGGACTCCCTCAGTGGGGCACCTGTAGGAGGGAGATCCTTTGCTGCCGCACATTGTGTCGCCCGATCAGCACAAGTGGCTCTATCGATTGTCGGTACAGACGGATGGACTGTGGATAAAATTGTTACATAACAAATACCTACACTCCAAAACCCTGGCACAAGCCACGGTACAGCCGAATGATTCTCCGTTTTGGAAGGGGCTAATGAGGACAAAGGCAACCTCCTTTAATAGAAGTAAATTCATAGTTGGGAACGGAAATAGTACTAGATTTTGGGAAGACACTTGGTTGGGAGACGCACCCCTAGCCTTACAGTATCCCTTTCTATATAAAATTGTACAACAAAAGGATGCCTTCGTTAGTACAGAACTGGGGTCTGTTCATCTTAATATTCAGTTCAGGCGAGTGTTGGGGGGAGATGTGGTAGGTGGTTGCCTCTTGTGCGTAGGTTGATGGAGATTGACCTCTCTGATGCATTGGAGATTGTCCATGTCAGGTGTCTTCTCGGTTAAGTCCATGTACACAGACTTGATAAACACCGGGCCTATCCCGAGATCACTTCATATTTAGAAAGTCAAGCTGTTGTTAAAGATTAAGGTCCTTATGTGATTTGTATGCAAGGGAGTAATTTTGACGAAGGATAACTTGGCAAGCGTAGTTGGGAGGGTACTAAACAGTGTTGTTTTTGTGACCAGGACGAATCAATACAACATCTTTTTCTTCAATGCCCACTAGCTAAGTTATTATGGCACACCATCCATGCAATTTTTAATGTTTCTCCTCCTATCACTTTATCCAATTTATTTGGGACATGGTAAAATGGGATAGAGGCGGCACATATTCGAGGAGTGTGTGCATTACTTTGGACCATACGAAATTGTTGAAATGATGTCACCTTTAACAGACAAACAGTCATAACTTTTTTGCAGATTATCTGCTTGGATCTGTACGCGGTCGTTACTCGGCCATGTGGACCACATGAAGCTTATGGATATTGGGTGCAACCCCTGGAAGACGGTCGCACATAATACTAACAGCCGGTTTGAATGAGGTCCAACAATAGAATAGGTATATAGTCATTTTATCCTATTTACGCCGGTTGTGGTAACTTTTTTTGTTAAGCTTTTGTTCGAGGATTGTACGAGACTTGGTTCGGGACCTGGTACTACGCTTAATAAAATGTTTGTATGCATATGTAATGCAGAGGTCGAGGGTAAACTTTTTTTAAAAAAGTAAACTTAGGATTCCAACCATCAACTTATCTCTCTACACAGTCGTCTCCATATCGCCATGTTACTTCAAAGTACGACGATGTTGTTAATTACTTCACTGCCCTATGCTTCTACAACATTTTTTGGTTTTGACGGGCAATGGCAGGAGTTTCTGCCTTTTCAATATAGGAGTAGAAAGGAGGAATAACTGTACATGACAAAATCGTCAGGGAGAGAATAACAACTAAGCAAGAGAGAAAAGTAGAAGGAAAAAAAGCCTAAAAAACACGGACTACTCGCGGAAAGTCAATCCAAGAAACTGGATATCAGCACGAACAAGGGTGGCCACCTCGTCAATGCCAAGGTGCGAATCCTAAAAAAAATCCTCCTATTCCTCTCTTTCCAGATGTTCCAGGCGACATACACTGTGATGGAGATCATGTTTCTTCTCGCAGGGTTCTTCATTTGCTTGGCTGTTTTGTTCCACCAACCAAGCGAGGCCCAGTGACCAGCACAGAATCCCTTGGCTGCGAAGAGTCCAGGGCAACCCAGATAACCTATGAGAACGAGCAGCCCAAGATTAGGTACGCCGCCGTCTCCATCTCGTGATCACAGAGGGTGCAGCAGCCAGACGGTCGGCAGTCCACATACGGTCTTAGAAGAGTAACCATAGCAAAACTTGACTCTGGCTTCGGCTCTGGTCCTCCAGACCAACATAAGATCACGCCGGCTTAAAGCATCTTCCGCCGCGCCCCTAACAGGCTATTTTTAGGCGTTTTTACCGCACCAATGTTAAAAAATCAACCCAGTCGCATTTCGAGTGATTCGTTTTTTATCGATTTAGGCTAAAACTGGCGTTGGCAGACCTGAGCCGAACCCGGCACGCTGGAAGCGTCTGAGGGCGCCGGTACAAGCGAAAAGAGGCGCGGGGCCGCTCTGTCGGCGAGTTGAGCCTCTTTCCGTCGTTTCTTTCCGTTCCCCCCCCTCCCCCCCTCCCTGCCACTTCCCTCTCATTCTCTCCATTCCTCCCGCCAACTTCCCTCCCGCTCGCCTCCCAGCCGGCCGCCATGCCGCCGAAGAAGAACGTGATCCCCCGTGCCACGACAACTGCGACCGCAACCGTTGCCCAACCAAAGCAGAGGAAGCCGAGGGCGCCGCCGTCCAAGCCACTGGACATGCCAAACGCCGACTTAGGGTGAAAGTTCAGCGCCGGGAGGCTGTCACCGCCGACCGGCGAAACAGGGCCATCGCCAAGAAGGCTCGGGACAACGCGGCGCGTGCGGCTACAGCCGCGGCGGATCAAGCCGAGGCCGAGGCGGCTCGCGTGGGGATGATGAATCCACCCGGCGGCCACGCCCAGTACGCGCCCTGGAGCCGGCAAAGCGTCGGCACTCCGGTCGGCTTCTCGTCGTCGCCGCAACCATGGGGATGCATGCCGTCGCCGAGCTACTCCGACGGGGACGCGCACGGTGGGTTCACCCCCAACGTCACCTTCCTCATGGACACCCGGCCTAGCGCACGCCCTCGCCCGCTTTCGCCGGCGTGCAGTACCCTCCGTACAACTACTCGCCGCCGGCTTACACGTCCTCCCCGACGCCCCCTCTCTGTCGTGGCGCCCTGCGCTTCTCACAAGCTTCCACGTCGCACCTCCGACGACACCAACGAGACCGACACCGACATGGACGACATCATCGCAGCAGCTCAAGGCGTGGTACATGGCGGAGCGCGGCCTCATTCTGAACCAGCTGACGACGACGGCGCTGCCAACTCCCGCGCCCATGCCGCCGCCGCCAAGCCCGAGTGTTGATGCCTCCACGACGCCCAGCGGTACCGAAGCCGCGCCGACGCCGCCCAGCACAGAAGCAGCTCCGACACCGCCTAGCCCCGCACGCCGACTATGACGACGCTGGAGGCCGCCCCCGCCGAGTGATGCGTTGCGCACGCGTCCAGACTTGTGACGATCTTTTTTTATATGTCGGACTATTTATCTGGTCACCGAACTTTGTCCTGTGATCACCGGACTTGTGACGTCTTTTGAGCGGGAACGACCAAATTCGAAATTGCCGCGTCCTGAGGCCGACGCTTGGGGGCGTGACGGCGAGCTAGGTCGCCCCAAGGGCCAATCTAGCGCCAGTTCGCCCCCAGACTGCTTCTTTTAGGCGCCCTGGGGGACCGAACGGCTGAAGATGCTCTTATACCATTCCAATAAACTGAATGGCGGTTGTTCAAGCTATTTTCCACAACATTCGGTGAATGCAAAGGAGTACAATATCAAGTCTTAATGCTGTTGTTCAAGAAAGCCATCTTCAAAACTGCCACTGGGTTTGCCTGCACATCGCCATGTCGGTGCCGGACTTCTCGACGCAAAGGTAGGCCACGCCATGTCCAGACCTCCAGAACACCTCACGCGCCGGCTGCGATAATTGTGCGGCTGCAGCCCCGTGGCAGAGACGCCTAGTCGCGCCCGGCAGCAGCAACTCTTCCAGCTGATGCAACCCAACGTTTTCATGCAAGACCTGCTCATCCCGGCTCCCGTCGACCACCTCGACCGCGATGCTCTCGACTCCGGAAGGCAGCTCCTCCGTGGACGCGTGTGGCGCGAAGACGGTTGTAAGCTGCAGGCCATTACCAACAACAGCCGACAGAGATATCTTCTCCTTCTTCCTCCTCCTGCTCTGCCTCCTCTCCCTTGCCGAGACATGGCGCTGCACGAACAATTTGATCACCGGCTCTGGAAATGCGCCTGGCAATCTCGTCATGGAGTTTTTGTGGTCGTGTCCTCCTTTGCAGCACAGTGGCTCTGGGCGAGCCCGTCGAGTCTCTGACAAGTGAATGTTCCAATACACCGGATCAGTAGAAGCAAGAAACGGGTAGCAATACATGCCCCGGGTGTGCACCCGGTCGAGCTCTTGCGTGGCGGCATCGGCGACGGGCTTCAGGTGAGGGGCGAGCAACCGCGACCCCAAGCACTCGGCCACGACCGCGGCCACGTCCGTGCTTTCCGTGAGGCGCATCAGAATTCCGAGCACGAAGTTGTGCTCCGGCGCCTCGTGGTCACGGCACCGGAGCAGCACCCCGCCCTCTAATCCTCGCTCTAGAGAACTCATCGGCCGCCCCGCTAAGTAGTAGCGCCGGCTTCCCTGAGAGACCTCGTACTGGAAAGCTCTGCCCGCGAGGAGGTGCCCCGCGAGGGGATCGAGGATCAACATCTGGCGGCGCACGCTGCCGTGCTCCAAGAACCTCAGGAACTCGCTGGCGCCGTCCGCGAACCTCTCGTACCTCCGGACGACGGCTTCCGAGCAGTCAATCGACGGCTCGCCGTCGTTGTGGCCAGAGGGGGAGGACGAGGTCGAGGAGAAGAAGGATCTCGTGGCGTGAGCGATCCGTGCTGGGAAGGAGGGGCACTGCCTTGTCCCTTGGTCTTCAACGGTGCCGCGCTTGCATCGGCGGAGGACGGCGTCGCACTCGTCGGCGGCGCGCTTCAGCTTGTTCCGCCAGCGTAGGAGCGGGACGTCCGTGGCCGGTGGCCACTTGCCGGACGCCTCCAGCGCGGCCTCCATCCTGATGTGCGCCATCTCCAGCCTCTCCGTGTCGTCGTCTCTCTCGGTTGATCTCCGGTCGCGGTACTTGTCGATGAGGAAGGAGGAGACCCTGCTCAGCGTCTCGCTGACGACCGCGGAAGCTACGATCTCCGCCATTAGGACGTTCGATCGATCGATCGCCGATATATATGTCAGATTCCTCCGCCCTGCTAGCTAAAAGGGGAAATTTTAAGCTCGCAAGTCGACTGGAACGGTGAAGAAATCTGAAGCTGTGCCGAGGGGAAGAAATCCCGTACAGTCCTCAAGGAAACGGTGAAGAGCGTCTGACAAGTCTACGAGTCCTTCATCTACGTGTCAGCACTGAGAGCGACGTGGTTGGGAGAAGAGAACGTGACACTCGAGTCCTTCATCTACGTGTCAGCACTGAGCACATATATGTGGTACTACCAAGTCTTACTCTGAACAGTCTATGAATTTCTTTCAGTTCTTTTTGCGAACCCGCAAAAGGCTTGCGTGTCGATATACTATGAGAGATCATCATGCCCGGGCTCGCATGGACGACGTACAAGACAGGACAGCGCCCGGACAAAAACAAACAGCAACCGCCGGACCTTTCATACACGTCTCAAACACCGCGCCGGTCACTGACCGAGAAAAAAATCGACCCAATCGGACCTCTCAAACTGTGGAGAAACGCTTGAACTGATCGGCACCCTTCATATTCAGTCCAAATATAGGGCAAATATGGAACGCCTCAGGCACGTCCGGGCGCGTCCGCCTGATAGGCCCGACCCACCACCGACCCCACAAAAACCCCCAACCCGGGCTACGAGCTCAAACCCTAGCTCACTCTCTCCCCTCTCTCGCTATATCCACTCCTCTCCCTCTCCGGTTGCGATCCCATCCATCACGATGAGCAGCTCCCGCAGACTCCGGCTCGGAGCTCGACTACGAGGAGGAGATGGCCCTTCGAATTACGCTGGAGCGGTCTAAGGTGGAGACCGGTGGCAACTCCAGATCTGGAGCGTCGCCGCAGCTCCCACGCCGGTGCAGCGCGGACGCCAAAACTGGACCCTCCCGGCCCGCACGCAGCGACGCAAGGACGGCACAATTTTCACCGGCCCCACGTTGTCTCCTTCCCCGCCGCCCGCTCCTCCACGTGGCCAACGCTGGGTGCTTGTGCCCGCGCCACCGGCCCGCATGCGCACTCCGGAGTCGGAGGCGCGCGCCGTGATAGGCAGCGTGCACGGGAGAAGGGCGCGGTGGAGCAGTCCGTGCGCCACCGCTGCGGGACGGAGCCGATCTTGTGTTCCTTTTGGATGTGGTGAAGTATGTTAATGTCCATTTGCAGTCGATCTTGTGTTCCTTTGCAGCCGATTTTTGTTGTCCGTCGTTTGATCACGTAAGGGTAGATCAACGTTTGCATCTATAGTATAGATATAAGGCGCCGGATATGAGATACGCAGATGCAGAGTGACAAATATGAGGGGTGCCCGGTCAGTGCCCGCGGACGCGCTCGGGCGCGTCCGCGAGCGTTTGTGGGGCCGGATTAGCCATGTCCAGCTCTAGATGTTGTAGAGTGCGTCCGCGGGCGTTTGAGGGGCTGGATTAGCCATGTCCGGCTCTAGATGCTAATTTGGCCTCTCAAACGCCTGCGGTCACGTCTGCGGACACTAACCGGTCACTCCTCCGATTTCCTATATCCATACTCAACCATGCAACGTCGATAAAAACAACATAGATCATGAGCGGACATACAAATGCACAATACGTTCACCAAAAGATCACAATAGGATCTTCAAAAGATCGTCAATGTTCACATAATGCACATAATAGAACGGGCAAGTTTAAACTACATCTAAAAACTTGAAATTAAAGGTAGAAGGCGGATCTTCACCACTTCCTAGCTGGCCCTTTCCCCTTCCGGTCGACGGTGCAGCTGTAGGCGTTGCCATCCGCTGCTCACCATGTCGAAGAAGGCCGAACATCGCCAGATGGGAGTTTGGGTGGCGGAGGGAAGTGAAGGGAAGTGAAGGGGAGTGGAGTGAAGTGGCTAGGGTTTAATCCGGCGAGCGAAAGGGGAGGATATATGTGGGATCGGGTGGGCTAGGGTGGGTTGGGACTGACGTGGCGGTGCGCCCAGGCGCCTCATATATGTCCTAAATTTGGGCTGGATATGAGGGGTGCCGGTCAGCCCGGGCAAACCATGCAAAGAAAACACCTACGTAGTACATAGATCAACTAATCCTCGGTAACGCTACTCGTTGTGGTCAGAGATGTCCACTATCTTTGTTCCAGACTCCAGGTACATGGGGCGCAGACGCAACTCCGGCTCCTCCTCTGCCTCCGCCTAGGCCTCCTCCATCTCTGCTTCCACCTTGTTGAAGAATGTGTCGGTCTCCGCCTATTCTTGTTGGAGGAAGTGTCGGTTGGACTCCACATACGCCTCATCCTAGATGGACTCCAAGATGGTTGTCTGCTCCACCGATTGGGCGACGACGAACTCCGCCATGGCCTCCTCCATGGTGAAGCCCGCAAACGGCGTCGGCTCCTCCGGCTCCATGGCGTCCAACTCCTCCAGATCCGCCCCTCCATGGGTTCCGACTGCTACTGCCCCTTCTTCTCCGGCTCCGGCGAGTTCGGAGGCCGGCAGCGATCCGGGCGGCACGCCTTGCCCGGATCTCCTCCTCGATCTGGAAGTGGCACTCCAGAGTTAGCCTATCGTAGGTGGTCTTCTTCTGTAGGGCCATATCAGGCGGCGAAGGAAGAGGGAGGTGGAGACGGAAAGAAATGTGCTCGGGCTAGCGGCTAGGAGAGGGAGGAAGAGGATGTGGATAGGGCTGGGGACGTCGGCGATCCGGAGCGGCGCCACGCATCATTTACACCCCACCGGAGGAGACGCCCGTTGAACTGTTGTTTTTTCGGGCGATTCCGTGTGGGACTCGGCCGTCTGCTCGATGTGGTGGACGCGCCCAGGCGTCCCCATATCTGCCCCATATTTGAGCTGGATATAAGGGGTGCTGGTCAGTCCGGCCATTTGAGACCTGTTTGAGGCGCCCGTCTTGGTCGGGTTTTTTCACCAGCCACTGACCGGGATGTTCGCGTTTGAGGCGGGTTTGGGGTGCCCGGTTGTAGATGCTCTAACTATCGCAAGATATGAGTCAACTCTGATGCCTCAGAGAACATCCACAGCTCTGCCACAGTGGTGGCTTGTCGACAGGGGTCCGACCGACTACGACAGAGCGCTCGAAGACGCGGGTGTTTCTCTCCTTCCACAACAACCACACGGTGAGTAGCACGATAGAGTCAAAGCCTTTCTGTGTCCGCGGTGGCACAAGCGTGCGAGGCGCGACCACCAATAAACAAGGGTGGAATCCGGGCTCAGGGTGAAATTGGCAAGGCCGCCTCGGGAGAGAGTGGAGTGCCATACCTCACGGGCAAAGACGAATTGAACGGTGATATTTTTTTTGAACTAGGATGACCACCTTTCTATTACATAGAACATAAATACATCTTTTCAGGAAACATCTAGGAGGAGTGGAAAGAGAGGTAGCGAGTCCAACACACTACCAGGAAACCCACCACATTGCTCGCCATTGAAACGAATGCTATGGGGCAAAAACCTGGCAGCACCAAAATAGCAAGCCCTATTACAAGCCCAAGGGTCGATGCAACATTCCCAGCAAAGTGGGGACAGAAAGAGACCATCAAGTACAGGAGACCAAATACGATAAACAATAGCAAAAGACCTAGTGCTTGACAAATCAGCAGCATATTTGAATCCCAAACTTTTCACTCTCCTTTTGATCAACGCATCAACAGAAGGATGGGCCGTCTAATCCCTCGATCGGCAGCCTGGAAGCTTCACAAAGCCTCATCAAATTCATGGTGCCCAACCTGATCATCTCAGCGCCGGATCGTAGCTTCTTCGCATCCCCCTTCAGTTGAAGACCTGCCAAGTACAGGAGAAAAAAGCATACAGAGAACACAATCTCAAAAGAAGATTTGATCATTTTCTTTTCAAATGTAGCCCTGTTGTGAGCTAGCCAAATGGCCCAAGTCAGAGCAGCAAGACCAACCATATGAAACTTTGCCCCATTAGGAAGAAACTTATGACACCATACATTGTATTTCTAGTAGTTATTGGGGCATAGTCAGTCCCTAGCACCACCACAGCAGATCTCCAAACCACTCGGTCCACTATACAAGTAAAAAATAGGTGGGTGGCAGTCTCAATCGGAAAACATTAACGTGTGCAGAAGGGGCGCTTCGTCGCTGCATCCATGTGGGTACAAAGGATTGGCCCGTCGTTTCCATTGTTTAGAAGAAAGAAAGAAAATGTGTTCGCTTGCCCTGCCCTCATTCCCCATCCGCACATCCCTCTCCCTCACTCGTCTGCCGCCGCCACCACCACCACCGGCGACCTCCTCCATGGTTGCCACCCCACCCCCTTCTCTCCCCCATTACCTTCTCCTCATCAGCGACCTCCTTCCCTCCCCCTCACCGGATCCGAGGCGTGCGGGCGCGGAGGCGAGCTTCTTCAGCGGTGTCCGCCTCCCTCTCATCTCCTCTGCTACTGCTCCGCCTCTCCAACCGCCCCGGGTCGCAGCCGCACCGCACGACGGCAGGCCAGGCGAGCTGCACCGCACCAGGTGGGCTAGGGCGATCTCCAACGCGAGCGCGCGCACCCGTTGCCCACGCCAGCGTGGTCCCCGGCCCCGAGCAACAGGAACACATGGTCCCTACCCGGGTCGCCGTAGCCGACACCGTCAAAGAGGGGTGGCGGTGTGGACAAGGACGCCATGGCTGTCTTCGCCGAGAGCGTCCGCATCTTCATCCACTGTCTCTCCACCATGTATGTGCCTCCTGCCACACATCTCCTTGTTCATCCTTACCTCCATTTTTGCCCTGATTCTTGGGAGTAAACCTGATTGATTTGGTGTATTAGGTTAATTAGGGTGGCCAATTCTTTTTGGGTAATCTGGGTGCGAATTTGATGCTCGTGTTCCATGTTTGGGGGTTTCTGGAAGTAGAAAATAGTGATTATTAATTTATTGGCATCAGTTAGCACTGATGGAGATTAGTTTAATTTATTGGATTGAAATTCTTTCATGTATCAAAATAGTGTTAGTACTTATGTGTTATGGTATTGAATGGTTTACCAAAAGGAAGAGGGCTAATTTTTCTTGCTGAAATGAACTCAGCTGGCAACCTTGCTCCTGGAAAGATTGCCGAGAAACATTTTGATTTTATAATTGGATTTATATATAAGTAAATCTTGCATCTTGGTTGGTCCAGCTATGCCTATGCCTATATCTGAAAGTTATTGGCGTACTTTTCCCCTTCTTAAGTCGATATTTCATTTTGATTTGTAGGACCATGAGTAGGGTTGCTCATCATTAAGAAGTGTGTTTGTTCATGGATAGTTGCACAGTGGAGGAAGAATTTGGTTATTTGGAGTGTGCACTGGAGTTATTGGAAGATAATTCCATTACTAGATCACAACTTTTGGGACATAAGTACAGGTAATAGCTCTGCTTTCTCATTGGTGTTCCATTCAATATTCAATCAGGAAAAACACTCATGAACTGGAGGGTCATACATTGATGATTTCATTGGATATCTGCCTTAAAATTAATCTCTTGTTTGAAGGGTTTTCTGATGTGTTAATTCACTTATAAGAACAACTATGTACATGGTTGCTGCACTGCATGATATCCTATTGTATTGCTTCCCATTGAAGATTAATTATGAAAACAGATATAAAATTGTTGCTGCTTTTGCTAATAGTTGCTACTCACTTGCGTTTGGATCTTCGATGCCACCATTTTTTGGAGAACTGATACTTGTGTATTTGCTTTTGTTGTTATGATAAATTTTGTATTCTGATTTTGTGAACTGGGTCTGCACCGATACACATTGTCCTAAAAAAAGTTAAATGGAGACACTCTGATGATGTTAAAGCATTTTCTATATCTCGAGTATGAGGAAGTTAACCAGATGGAATGTATGATGATAAGCGCTCTGTAGTACAGATGGTTTAGTAGTACCATACTACCTTGATTAGATGTTTATAATTGAGGTGCCGCACTTGGCTATGCCCCTGCCCGTCGTACAGTCTAATCTCCCTCCCCCTTGCCTCCTACCTTCTCTCTTCAGCTCCTCTATTTATTTGTGCAAATTCTTTTTTGTTTATACCTAGAAGGTGTTTGATGAAAGTTCAGCAACATCCAAGCATGCTCAACTCCAGTTCGCCAACACTCAAAATTTAAACAAAACGAGAACATCGAGTGTGCACTACTGATGCCATCATGGTAAACTCACTGCTCTTGTTTGATTTTATTTATGTAGTCAACATTTTGGTGAAAGGATCCTCACGTGTTAAAAAATTGTACTCACATAAAACTGAGTATTGGTCTAAGGAGCTGGTGGCAAAACAGGAATTAATGTTCCTTTATTTACTTAGAGCTTATGTTCAGATGATTGACATTTGCGTATCCCCTGTTTGTAGTATCATTTTGTGTCTTGTGTTATTCCTATCATTTTTTGTTCTCTACAAATTGTAAATTTTGAATTCAGTTCACTGATCTTTGATAGTCATGTATAACTTGGCAGAAAGGTTTCCCTACAAATAAAAACCATAAGTTTCAGAAATACGACAAGAAAGGTCATGGGTAAGACAAGACAGCAGATGGCTTTGTTTATCAATCAAGGTTGTCGTACATACGATTAGCTTGTACATGCATCGGAAATTCACATTTGTCATCCTTTAATTTTACTATTACATGGTGTGTTGTGTGAGTTAACAGGGATCAACTGAACTATTTTTCAGTTTGCATCCTCTGTTTTTTCACGGTTCTTTCAGGATTTGCTTGTTCACAAATTTCTGTGTTGTTTCTGCAGGCATTATTATGTCACCATGAACATTGGGGATCCGGCCAAGCCTTACTTCCTGGGTAGCCCAAGTTTGCTTGACTGTTGGTTGTGCAGTCCTTTATTCTGTAACTGTACCTTGACTATCAAGGCATGCAGTGCCATTTGTTTCTTGTAAACTTGTCTTACCTTTCATGCATTTGTCTGTTTAGATATTGTAATTTGATTTCCCGCTTCTCCGTAGAACAAAGGAGGAGGTATGGCATGCAATCTATTGGAAATGTGTTGATGTACTTCTTAACAGGAAGGTTGTTGACAATAACCACACGTAATTTTCTGGCATCTATGCTATTCTCTGTACTAACACATGCTGGTGTTGCTGTCAGTCTTCCATGGCAGGTCTGAAAGTTGGGAATAGAAGCATAAATATGAGAAAATCAACGAAATAAAAATTGCTACCATTTAGGCATCTTATTTATTGTATTCTCTTACATGTAGGTCCTCTGTCATGAATATCCTACTGAATTTGCATCTTATTTTCATTACTACCGCTCACTGCGTTATGAAAATACGTCAGACTATCAGATCTCAAGAAATTGTTCTGCTTGAGAGTGCAGATGGCGTAAGGCAGGAAAGGAAAAAGGCTTTTTGTGGTGATCGGGATCAATACCGCCTTCGGTAGCAAGAAGCGTCGTGATTCTGTCAGGGGGGCCTGGATGCCTCAAGGTTCATTACTTTGCAATTCTACCTGATTGTCTCCCTTGTTTTGGCCTGCTGTTGCTTGCTGGATTCCTTGTTCTTAGTTAAAATCGATGCAGAGGAATGTGTATTTAATCAACTAGGATGATGGCGTGCAGATAGCAAGGAAATTACAGAGAAATGTGCAAGTACATAATCAAGGGATCAAATAGGATCATCTATTGTCCCAGCAAATAGAATCAATTAAATGTGATTTTTTATCATCATAACAACTAGAATAATCAGATAGGTTTATTTAACATCATAGCTGCCTTGGGTCATACAGTTTGTTTTGTTGCCTGCTTACTTTCTGCTAAGAGTTGAGCTATTTACATTGGGATATCATTTAGTTGTTTGACTGTTATTTCACCACATATATCTCGTCGTTGTTTATCAGGTGAGAAACTCAAGAAATTGGAAGAGGAAAGGGGAGTCGTCATTTGATTTATGACCGCTTCATTTCGTGTTTCCTCTGTGTGGTGTGAGGTGCGTGTTGTTTTGAGAGCTTGAAGCAAGCAGAACGCCTAAGGAGCGTCCTGGGGATGACAGAGGCATTGGCGACGACATCAGGCGAGAGGTATCGAGATTGCAAATAGCTTTCCTGTTTCTGCGTTTCTTACTGTATATGTAACTTCGTCAGTATTCAGATCGTATAGCCTATGGGGAGCAGCGAAAAAGTGAATTTGTTGATGCTTACAATTTGGACTGATATGTTTGATACATTTGCACTATGTCTTCTGTAATAGACAAATTTTATTTTCGCAGTTTCAGGTATTATGGTTGATAGCATACGGTTATTTTTAAGATCAAAAGTATATGATTATTTTCAATGCACCCTGGTAGAGTTGTTCCATTTTTTTAATTAAATATTTGGGTATTGAGACAGCATGAACTCACTAAGTCACTACTATTGGTTCCCTAGCTTAACATTGGTGTGAAGTTCTCAACCTGATATCTCTCACAAGTTAAAAGTGGCCTTAAATATCAACTCCTTTATCACTAGCTTTCATGATATTTTACTTTGTGAGGCTTACTACATTATTTTGTATATATGAAATGAAATGTTATTGTGGCTCAACACCCATGGAATTCTCTTTACAAAATGTAACCAAGCTGTATGATTTTCCGCGCCAGAATCCATCAAAATTCTATACCTGACAGTCATGATATGATGGATCTGGACGAACCATTTGATCCCACGTTTAGTCGACCTATGGGCAACCATTTTGGTAATTACAAGAGTACGTTCATATATATGGTGACTGATACAAGAGGACGGTAATTACCTTTTGATTATTTTGATTTAGCGGTCATGTCTAATTGCTTGATTGAGTAATAGTGCTCAACATGTCACATCGTATATTTCTGATTAGTGGTACATATTGTAGTCTTAGTGATACCTTTACTTTTTTTAAATCATTTTCCACACACACATGACTGATACAAGACCATGGTAAGTTTTTTATTTGTCCACCTGCATATTTTTTCTGTTTCTTGATTCTTGGGTTACGGCTCGATTGTTTGATTCTTGTAGTATCGCTCTGTTAATGAAGATAGTGCTTGTTTGCGTGTAAACACTAAGATACTGTGTATTACCTGTTGTGCTTGATCAGTACACCCTGATATGGATCGCCTTCCAGAGTTCATGTTAACTCTAGGAAATGATGTAGGTTTCCTTTTATTATTCTGTCCCGTTCATTACATATGGTGTTTTAAATTTGATCATGATATATCCATTATATATGATGCTACAGCTACATGTTCATTCAGAGTTAATTGTTGTTGGGGCTAAACATACATTCCGTTACAGATGAAGACGACATCGATCAAGAGCTGCTTGCACAACCAGAGGCGGCATGGGCTCAACGCAAGTGGACCATCATCCAGCACGTCTTGTTCCCGTCCATGCGACATTTCCTCATACATGAGGGCTACATCATTTACAAGTAAGGAGATTAACCTCACAACTTCTTGATTTTCCCCTCTTTCCAGTGCCCTGCTCCCAGAACTTATTGTCTTTGCTTGTGCAGATTTTGATTATGTACGCCTACAAGGTATTTGTTGAAAATCCCAGAGGGCTGGCAGGGAAGGAGTGGTCTATATAAGCCATGTGATTCCATTCTTCAAAAAATCAGTACCAGACAATCATAACAAGATGATTTTGAGATTAACGAGAATCCATGAGATGAATAAAAGTATGAAGAAACAAGGAATTCTGTCACAGGAGAAACTGTGGTACAACACTTCAACACGGCACAGGAGGCAGATCAGGGCAACTTCAAGGATAAGGCAACATCTGCAGACCTGGAGGTGGTTGAGGTGACCTTGCTGTTGGAGTGGTTTGCCGATTATCGGCAGTTTGGTTGCACGCTGGAGCTTATCACAAACAACACACAGGATCTCAGTTCTGTACGGGCTATGGTGGGATAGGAGGGATCCTGCGCTACCGGGTTGAGGTGAACGCTTACGAAGACATACTTGATAAGGAGTATGATGAAGACTTTGAAGACCAGTCAACTGAAACTCCAGTGAATTCAGTACAGGAGGAGCATGTCCTAGCCCGGAACCGGAACGCGCTACGCGCCACAGCAGGAGGCTGAGGCATCTACAAGCTCATCGAGGAAAGCTTAAGGTTTGTACTAAATTATGGCAACGCTTCTCTTATAAACAAATGATCACGTTGTAACATTCGATTCAATTTTCTTATTTTAGGAAGACAACGAGAAGACTTGAGAAATGATGATATAAAGTATGCTGCTGTTGCATGAGTTAAGTCCTCTCAGCGTGATTGGGAGGTATCTAGACAAATCTAAGACAAGTAATTTGGGATGGAGGTAATACAAACCAAAGTAATTTGCCCAACAATCACCAAGCCACATACATGCGACATTGTACCGAGTAGGCAATCCAACTTTCTTTTGACAGTGAGTAGGAAAAAAATGGCATGACTTCAAGTGCGACCACTAGAACTGTGTGAGATACCCTTTTTTGTAATAGATGATGCGTCATCAACACATCCTGATAGTGAGCTGTGTTTGAACCTATGGAGATTGCTTCTGTAGACAAGCTTTACAAGATCTTCGAGAGAGGCCAGCTAACACGTAGGCCATCAGTCACTCCATATGTAGAGAAGGGATGGACAGCGCGACTGACGCCTTTGCTGGTTCCTTCTGGCACGTGTATATATAATGTGGTGGCACTATCAAAGTTGAAGTACTGATTGTGCCCATTCCAAATGAACTGTTTCTCTGAACTTTGTTCTTAAATAGACACATCGGGTCATCCCTCCTCGGTAAAGGGGTTAGTTTGTTTGTTCTTTCATCAGCTCACTCCAAGCTTGATTACATGGAGCATTATGAAAAGGTTCCTTGGATCTTCTTGGTCTGCAACAACTGTTGATGCTGGATGTAGCCATCTTTCTGAGTTTCTTCCTGTTTAGTTGGCTATCTCTTATCTGAAACTGTATGACACATTTGCTCATTTTCTTATTGTGCCTTGCCGATTTTACTTCAAGCAGGGGCGGAGCCAGGATTTTGGTATAGGGGGGGGGGGGGGGGGGGGGGGGGGGCAAGTCAAGTTCATTTTTTTCTGAAGCAAAAGTAAATAACTATAATCATACTATATATTGATGTGTTGCACACTAAAAAACATGCATACGATTGTATGAGTTTAAATTCGCCTCTACAATTGTCAAATAAGATGAAAAAGTTTAATAATTTCACTGCAAGAGAAATTACCTGCTAACTCTTTTTCAACATGTAAGATCATTCAATATCGAAGTAACTCGTCTCCCATATGGCGGCGCTTAACTGATAAATAAATAGTTAGAGTGTTTAGGGGCACTTTGTCGCTGATATGGTCCCTCAGGTGTATATAGAAATTGGAGCTTCATCTTGCTTGTCCGGTGGTAGCTCCAATTTGACAATGTTTATCAGGTCTTGCAGATAACTTGGGGTTATGTTGTTTTCTTATTCTACAACTTTTATCATGTCCGGCATATTCTTATTATGAGTGTCAATTCGACTGGGATTTGTAACTTGCGCATCAGCATCATTAACAATTCAGTAGGTTGAGAACTTGAAGAATCCGGCTTAAAAATAATTAATCATAGAGGCATTTTGTGGCGCTTTTATCTTCGTATCTGTCGAATTGCAGTCTCCCAATTAGCTGTTCGACATAGGAAAAATTTGCATCACAAATAGGAACTCATATAAGATAATTCGCATCATGATCACCATTATTTCAAGGATAATACAAGATAGGATCGTACCATCACAAATCACACAACCGAAACAAGTAAACAACAAAAAGCTAATGTATAATTTGAACAATGATACAAGACAGGAATTGAGATTACTAGATGGTGTGATGTAGTGATGTGTTAAACCATGTGTCCTTGGCTAGTTCCCGTTGGTTGGATCCGGAAGATTTGGCAACTGAAGAAGGTTGCGTCGCGCCATCGCCGTAAGAATAGGATCGAGAGCAGCAGCAGGCTGGGAGAGCAGAAGCGGCCGGGTGGCCTAGGGCACGGAACGGCTGCGGATAATTTTCTGCGTACTAATCACAGGAGAACGCAACGCCCAGGAGGAGACTTGAGCCAATAGCCCAACCTGACTGCTAGTAGGCTTCACATGGGCCTTATTCCCTTTTCTAAACTTAAGGCTGAGATAGGGGGCCAAGTATAGATATACGTGGGATTACATGCTTTCGTATTGCTAATTAGACAGCATCGCTCGATCATTAGGGGGGGCCAGGCCCTGCTCGCCCCCCCCTTGTCTCCGCCACTGACTTCAAGTGCACCCAACCGTCACTAACTCTGCCTTACCTTTACATCCAATGCTCATTACTTACATTTTACAGCTCGTTTACTTTAATTTCTTGTGTTTATTCAGTTACTACTTCGTACAGATGATTGCAAATCATTTTAGTGCTCAGAGACTTCCAACTCAGGACACTATAGTGCTTTGTCTTTTATTTCATTTTATTCCCATGTGCCAAATGCATATGTTCATTCTCTAATTCTTTTCAAAATGAGATCCATGGGCACTAGCACCCAAGATGTATTTTTATAGAAGAAGCTTACCAGGGTGAGATCACGAAAATTCGCCCTCAACGGCCTTCCCACTGGGCTACTGTCCAGTCCTCTGTGCATGTGCATTTTATGCAATAGACATAGACAACTAAATGTGTTTATGTTATATTACTTAGTTTTTGGCATACACCAATGTACTAGTTTCCTTTTGTTCCACTTATTCATCACACTTTGCACTTAACTGACCATGTTACTTAGAATATGATGCAATAACATTACATAGTGTATACACTAAAGGGTCCTCCTAGCACCGCCCAGCTTCCTCTCCCGGTGGCGCCACAACCGCTAGTTTCATTACAAAAGGAGCAACCATGATTACCATGCCATTTCTTCCTTTCATCACTTGTCTAGTGAGAACGGCATCTTGGGCGAACTGCCACATAAAGATTTGGATTTTGAGAGGGATTTTGGCTTCCGAGGTCCACTTAAAGTTACAACCACTAAGAGGCCTTTCCAGCCACTTGTACATAGATTTAATCGAGAAATTGGAACTCTTGCTTAAACCCCCCAAAACCACATTATTTTCAGTCTTGAGTCATATCTCGGAGATATGGTCACAAATCTCACGCTATTGCATAGTAAGCATTCGACATATGCGACGTATAAAAAGGAGGATACCTCAACTGCACCAAACCTATCAACAGTGCAGTCTTGATCCGTGTAGATTCAAATAATTGAGGGAATTGTATGTTAAATGGGATCAACCCTTTAACATGATCTTTCCAAACTCTAGTCATATTGCCAGACTCAAGTTTTATTTTCCCACCAACCATATACAACTCTTTGACCTTCAAGAGAGCTTTCCAACGAGGGGAACCAGAAAATTTAGGGGTCACATTAGAGCATCTCCAGCCGTTGGCCCCCCCAGGGGGCGCCTAAAATCGCCGTCTGGGGGTGAGCCGGTGCAAAAAATGGGCCTGGGGTGAGTTGGTCCCCAGCCGCTGGCCCCAGGGCCGCCCTCAGGCGTGTTTAAAAAATAAAAAAAAGTATAGCAAATTTCGGCACAGTTTGGCGAAGTTCGGCTAAACACGACAAATTTCGGCCAACTTGGGCATATATTTGGACAAAGTTCGCTGATTTTCATTACATAGCAAATATATAATAAACTAATCTAAAAGAAATTGGCTGAACACCGAGTAGTCGCCGTCGTCACCGCCATCCTCGTCGTCGGCCTTCTCCTCCTTGACGCGGGCGCCCCCGCCGGACCCGGCGTCGCCATGGCGGACTAGTGGCGGTGGCGGCGCGTCGTCACTGTCATCGATGACGACGACTCCTCCTTTGTCGCGGCCCCGGCGGCGCTCCGCGAAGCGCTGCAGGGCGGCGCACTGGCGCTCCATCGCCATCTTGAGGGAGTCCTGGCGTGCCCATTCAAGGGTCGTGTCGTCGTCGCGCTGGACCTCGCCGTGCTCCGTCTTCACGGCGGCAAGCCCCGGCTCTGCCTTCACCGGCGCGAGCCCCGGCTCCGTCTTTGGCTTGACGAAGCGCGGAGGAGGAGCCGACGAGGAGGCCGCCAACCGCCCTCGTTGATGACGATGCCGGCGCTGCGAGTGCGCCGGCCGAGCGGCGACTCCGCCGCGGGCTCGGCCTTGACGCCGAGCAGCGCCGGAGTGCCGGAGGAGTGCGAGGAAGAGCGCGAGGAGGAAGAAGAGGAGGAGCCGAACCTCCTTGGCACCCATGGCCCGTCGCGTCGGTGGTGCGCCTGGGCGGCCGCCCTCGCCGGGGGATACGCCAACGGCGGGTCGTTGCCGCCCTCGAGGTGCGTCCGCACACCCTCGAGTGTGCGGCCGGGGACGCCCCACCACAGGTGGCGCCCCTCGCTGTTCTTCAGGCCGCTGACCACCGCCGCGCCGTTGGTGGACGCCATCCGCTGTTGCTGACGGCGCTCGAAGTACGCCGCCCAAGCCACATGGTTGTCGGCGGCGTACTGGGGGAGGAGAGTTGGGCGGCGGTGAGGGAGGCGCGCACGACGTCGACCTCCTCGGCGAAGTAGGTGGGTTTGGCCATGGCGTCGGGCAACGGGGGAATGGGCACTCCCCTTTGCTGAGCCTCCAGCCCGTCGGCCTGGCGCGCATGTCCGGCGGCCCCGGGATGTTCGCCTGGAATAGGAGCCAGGACTCCTGTTCGCGGAGTGTGCGGCGGCTGAAGCCTTTGGCCGCCGCCTCGTCTCCGGGGAAACGCTCGGCCATCGGGGAGGGGAGGAAGAGGGGAGGGGCTGGGCGGCGGCGCTCGGGAGAGGGGAAGGCTCGGCGGCGGCGCTCGGGAGAGGTATAGCTCGGCGGCGACGCTCGGGAGAGGTATAGCTCGGCGGCGAGGGCTGGGCTGGTGTGGCCACAGGCGAGCGAGGCCACCGGCTTATATAGCCGCGCCGCGCCCGTGTGGACGCGTGCGAGGGAGGGGAGGCGTCGGCGCGCCGTCCCGTGACGCGCCGCCCGTGAGGAATCAATGGCAGGGCTGACCGGCGGCGGCAGTCTTGCCATTGATTTCCCGCGGGAACCGAGGCGTTGGGGGAAGACGGGGTGCGGTGTCGCTGACGCGGCTGGCCCGCGGCTTTTCGTGCCAAAACCACTCGCCCCGGCGCCCCCGGGCGCCCCCCAGCGCGTCGGGTTCGGTCTGGGTCCGCCGGCGCTGATTTCGTCCCAGGCCGGCGAAAATCAGGCTCCTGGGGGCGCGACTGAACCGTTTTTTCAGCACCGGCGCGAAAATCGGGCTCCTGGAGGCGCGACTGAACCGTTTTTTCAGCACTGGCGCGAAAAAATCGCCTGGGAAGGCCTTCCTGGGGGCGCGGCTGGAGATGCTCTTAGCCACAGACTTATTAGAAAGATATCCTGCTTTGAGTATATCTTGCCAAATCCCCTTTGTGTTTCAAATTTCCACCACCATTTCATCATGAGGCCGATATTCTGTTTTCTAAGGTCCTTTGCACCAAAGCCTCTTTTTTCTTTCGATCTATAGATCCTATTCCATTTAACAAGGTAGTATCTACAACCTGGTGAAAAGAACTTTCTCCTATGTTTATCCAACCTTTTCATAAAGGTCTTGCTCATAAGACACATCGACATATGATATGAGAATAATTGGGAACGCACAGAATTCAGAAGAGTGTGTCTGCCCCCATAGAGGCTACATTGCCCACCCAAGCATCAAAATGTTTGAGATATTTCCCCACGAGAAACTCCCAAACAGAATTTTTAAGGAAGGTAAAAATCACTGGCATCCTAAGGTATTTGATAGTAACCTATTTCATAATTAAAGAGTTTAGCATACTCTTTAACAATCTCTTCATCACCCCAATGGTAAGAATCTCACTTTTTTGAAAATCACCTTTAATCCAGACATCATCTCAAACAAGTATAACAACAACTTGTGGTTGACAGCTCTGTCTAAGTCATGTTCAAGACATACTATGGTGTTATCTGCATACTACAAGACTGCCACATCTTTAGGAATAAGATCAAAAGCTAAGCCAACAATGAGGTCATTTTGTTGGGCATTTTTATCATTTTAGTTAGGCAATCAGTTGCAAGGTTAAAGAGAAAGGGCGAGAGGGGGCTTCCTTGGCGAACCCATTTAGCACTTTGGAAATAAGGCCCAATAGAGTTATTAAGCTTGATGCTCACCGTGCCATTGTATAAGATTTGCCTAATACAATCACACCAAGTGTTATTAAATCCTCGAAGTCTATGACACTCCAACAAGAACTCCCAATTGACCTTATCATATGTTTTCTCGAAGTCGAGCTTAAGTACAACACCCACGTGTTTCTTAACATGGATATAGCTGAGAAGTTCATGAAGTGACATAATACCATCCAGAACATTTCTGCTTTTGACAAAGGCATTTTGAGTAGGGTTGATGAGTTTATCAGCATATTTCTCTACTCTACAGTCCAAAACCATTGTGATGAGCTTATATGGGCATCTAAGGAGACATATTGGGAGAAATTGCTGAATATTCCCTGATACTTTGGGTAACGGGGTTATAATCCAATAGCTGAGGCGTTGAACATCAAGCGCCCCCGCGTGCGCACAAACAGTTGCATGATATCATTTTTTGATAATGCCCCAACAGTGTTGGTAAAACTCTGCAGGTATATTGTCTGGCCCAGGAGCCCTATTGGTCTCCATTGCAAAAAGAGTGCCTTTCACTTCGTCCTTAGAGAATTCTCTAGTTAGATCATCATTATCTTCATCATTGAGTTTTTCATCACAATTCCATATATCAGGATTCATATGGAATTGGTTACCTGGAGCAGGGCCAGAGTTTTATAATATTCAGTAGCATGAGAAATAAGGTTCTCAGGGCCTTCAATCTCCACCTCCCCACATTTAAGCGTATGCATAGTATTTTTTTTCTTTAACGCCCATTTGCAATCTTGTGGAAATAATCAGTATTAAGATCACCTTTGAGCAGTCAGCGCCCTGTGATTGTTGTAACCAAAAGATCTCCTCATTCACAAGGAGTTCATGGAGCTCAAATTTAATATCTATTTTTCTACTATACATTTCAGGAGTCAAGGGGCCATCCTTCTCCAACTCTTCTAATAAGGATAACTCCAGCCTTAAATCTTCTTTTCTTCTCTTATCATTACCAAACTTGTTAGACCCCCATCCTTTGAAGTGAGTTTTAATTCTTTTTAGCTTGATGTTAAGGATGTGAATAGGGTCCTTGGCATATACAGCCCTGGACCAGATTTTGTCGACCGGGGTGCATTGAAGATTGAACGGCGATATGATCTGCGGTCTCATTTTCCTGATCACAAAGTGGACAAGCCACGTGGGATTCCATGCCATGGCACAACACCCGATCGGCGGTCTAGATGCGCCGCTGCATGGCTAACCATACGTGCATCTTGCACTTCGTCGGGGCCCAGGTACGCCAGCATTCCAATTGAGCGAAGAAGAGATGGTAGGTGGAGCGCGCGGAGTAGGCGGCAGAGTCAGTCCACTTCCAGATGAAACGGTCCGGGACGTCGTGCTGTAGCGTAGGGAGTCCAAGAGGACAGGGAACTGCGACAACACATGCACGGAGAGGACGCCGGTGGTATCCCGAATCCAGGTGCGATCCGTAAGGGCGTCGTGCATAGTCCTGGTACGGCAAGCACAGTCGTCCATAGTCTATGGAACGAAATTGACCAGGTAAATACCTTCTAGTTGGCTTCCTGTGTCTCAAGATATTTACAAAGTGGAAGGATTATATCACAATGTTATAAATCTAATAGTTTCATGAAGAAAATAATTTGCCTAAACCCCTTAATATCATACAGAAAATTATTTTCTTGCTATTATGTGCATCAATACACGAATATTAACATATATTTTGTAGATATATACATATGAGCATGTGTGGTATAAACACTAGCGCAGAAACAAATATTAGAGGCGTTCCACGGAAGCAGTTTCCTTCCACTCAAAATGTTAGGCCACCTCTACCGAGCTTAAAGCATCTACAGCCAGGCATTCCAAACCAGCTTCAAACGCTCGGCCATCCCGTCCGGTCACGTTTTCTCGACTCAGACGAATATCTTAAACAGACCTCAAACGTCCGGGCTGACCGGCACTCCTCATATCCAGTTTAAATATGGGGTGAATATGGAGTGCCCGGGCATGCCCGTCACGTCGGACTGACGAAGGGGTCCGCCACGAAAACGTCTGGAAACCCGGTGGTCCGAAGCTCGTCTCCTCTGTCGAACCGGTGGCGCCGCGTGGCACCGCTCCGGCAGGTCGTGTAGTGCCTAGCCCGGCTATTTAAGTCGACCGGCGGCACCGAAATCCTACCATCCACATTTTCCTCCGCATGTCTGCTGCCGCCGTCATTTTTCACTCCACCCGTCCGCCTAGTAGCTATGCCCCCACGCCGCCCGGTGAGGAGCGAGCCATTTCTGACGCCAGACCGCCAGCTTGAGCTCCTTGAGAAGATTCGGGCAAGACGCGAAGTCCGGATCGCCGTGGGGCTACCTCCGATGCAGTGGATCCGGAGGAGGAGTTGGAGCAGGTGGAGGACGAGGAGGAGGTTGAGGAGGAGGAGGATGTGGGGGGACGCTGGCAATGCGGATATGAAGGCAGAGTAGCAGGCCATTCCCGTACCGCGGAAGTTATCCAATGCCGACTTGTATCGGTCCGCGGAGCGGTTCAGACGCAATTTCTCCGCAAACCAGAGACAAACAGGGGGAGGTTTACGGGAGTCCGGACCGATCCCAAGCCCGCTTCTGACTACCCTGGCCAACCAAAAACCCGTCACCCGCCCCTCCCATGCTTTCCTTCCGATGCACGCGCCGCTTACCGCGCCGCATTCATGCCGGCCCAGAGCACGCGGAGTCCAGCATTGATGTCGTGGTATGACCGGAGGGAGGGAGGGCGGCACTGACTGACACGATCTCTTGGCGGCCGCCGCTTTAATGCGGACGCAGCTTCCCGAGGAACCAACTCCAGCCGCCGCGCCGCATTGAAGCTACTGACCGGTCCTTCGCCTGGTCCTTGTCGTGGCTATTTAACTTGTGCGCCGAAGTTGCACAGAGATGCACCACCTCCCCCCTCGAGCACCGGCCCCCTCCCCTCCCCCGTCTCTGTGCCCCAAGCCCCTCCCTCCCCCTTTTCGACCCAAGCTGCGGCAATGCCGAAGTCGTGGTGCTCCGTGCCGGCCAGCGGAGTAGGAGAAAGCTCCTCCACCTGGGGTTCTTGGTGCCGCCACAGACGCTCTCCGGGCCCGTCAGCGTCCATGGCGGTCGGCTCCTCCACCAAGGAGGAGATCGCCATCTCCTCCGGTGACGAGGAGGAACAGGCACCGCCCCAACTCCTCAAGGAGGCCGCTCTAACGGATGAAGATTTCATCTATCAGGTCGGGTTAATGACGAAGCGGCCGCTCCGTGACATGGGGTCGTCGCCACCATCCCGGCTCGCGTGAAGGAGGAGTCGGCCTCCCCGTCGCGCCACCATGTCAAGACCGAGCAAGCATCCATGCTCCTGTCGGTGAAGGAGGAGCCGGCCACGCCCCGGCAGAACCGCGTCATCCAGATCGAACGCCGCGTCAAGGACGAGCCTGCGTCCCCGCCGCGCAGCTGCTACGACCGCATCGATGTGCCGTTCTCTCCGTCTTGCCGTCAAGGAGGAGCCGCCGCCCGCGATCAAGAAGGCACGGAGACGCCAGCTCCACTACCTTAGCGGTCCCTCAGGCTCTAGGTCCGTCGTCTCTGAGGCGAAGCGCACGACTCAGCAGCACGAGCAGTACGATCGACGCAATGCCAGTCGCCGCTCCACGTTCGCAAGAGCGATGTGGCACCAGACTGGGTCCGCAACGACCCAGACCTCACCGCCGCGTGGGTGCTTGATCGCTCCGTATCCACCATGGAGACGGCCGTCAGGCGTCGCTGCCGCCTTGACGGCGAGCTCGCCAAGATCGGCAAGGAGTGGTCGCTTAGCACTGCTCCGCCAATGCCGGTCGCGGCAAGGCCACCGTCGGGGCTTTGAAGGCCACGTCGGTAGTGGCCGCGGCGGCAATCCGCACGACGCATCAGGAGGCGGAGTGGCGGGCAGGCACTCCGCGAGCGGCAGTCAGCCGCTTGACAAGGCTCCCGCAGCCCTCCGGCGTCGTACCGCCATCGTCGACGGCACCGACAGAGACGGCGGTGCCACAGGGCAGGGTGGCCACGCGTACGAGGTGGTCATCCGATATAGGGTTTAAGTTTTTTCTAATTTTTAGTTAAACGGTCGAAATATCAACCTTTTTATGTAAATTATATTCAAACCGAATGAAAACCGTCCGGTTTGATCAAATTTCACCCGGTTGGTTCGAATTATTGGTCGGACGTATGCGGCTACTGTTGGATAGATGCCTCCTACATCTATGTCTGAGAACTAGTCCCCCTGTCCGCAGATAGATGCGGAAAGTTTTTTGCGGGTTACCGTTGGAGATACCCTTAGGGCCTCTCTTTCTCTCTCTCTTCCTTGCTCACTTCTCTAATCTCACTTCGAGTATGTGTACATATATAGTATTTGGTTTCTACGCTAAAGATACAAAGCAAGAGAAAAGGAAAAAGAATTTGTGCTTAAGAGTAATAGGAATGAGAGACATCAGGAAACACAAAAATGAATTCTCGCCTCCAACTCTAGAGGTAAAAACCGAGAAGTTGGGATTCCCTCCATGTTTTCCCTCCATTTCCACTACTCTAAGGCCCTCTCACTCTTATTTTTGTACCTATTCTTAGCTTCAGTGGTCATTAGTGGTGCGTCATTGATATAATTCATGTACCATTGTTTGTGTTAAAATTGTGTGTCTCATCTTGCTAAATTAAAAATGTGCTAGTGTGTGTTTCTATGACTACATGATTTTTTTTCTAGATATAGATGTATATTTCAGATATAAAAATTGTCTTGGCATGATATACATCATCTGCAGAATAATCCAGAGCAACATGTTTTTGGTTCAGCTGGTAGAATCTCAAACATAAATTATAATAATAGATTATAAGTAAAAACTAGCTAGCAAGTCGTCCTCTTATCTTACTACGAATTTAAGGTTGTTAGATATTTGTATAGGCTGTAATGGGATTATTGTTGTACACTTCTGTAATTGTGGATTGCATCACGCCAGGGCCTGCGTGTCTATTTTGTAGGGCGTGACTACGCCTCGCTGATGTATAAATCTTGTACTCTGTAACTGATGTTATCAAGGCAAACATTATTCTTTCCAACTTGGTATCAGACATCAGGACATCTCCATGGCCGCGCCGCACACCTCCGCCGACACCAGCGCCGCTGACACCACCTCCGCCACTTCGGCGGCCTCCTCCCCCTCCTTCGTCTTCGGTACGCACTCCTCCGGCACCTCCGCATCTTCTGGATCGCGCTTCGCCCCGCTCTTCTCCTCCAGTGCTCCGGCGCCCCCTCCTCCGGCATCCTCTCCGGCGTCTCTCCTCCCCATCTACCGGGACCACATCACCAACCACATCAAGTTCCTTCTCAACCCAGCTGACCACAACTATCACAAATGGAAGTCGTTCTTCATCATGGTCCTCGTTCGCTACGGCGTCTCTTACCTCATCGAACATCCCCCGCCACCCAATGCCGATGCCGCCTATCTTGAACTTGATGCCCATGTTGCCCTTTGGATCTACGCCACTCTCTCTGATGCCATGGTGGACCATGTCGTCGGCGCCACCACCACGTTCGCCCTTTGGAAGAAGATCCATGACTACTTCCTCTCGAACCGCGCCACCCGGTTCATGATCCTCAACAGGCAATATTGCAACCTTAAGCGGGGCGATCTCTCTGTCCAGGAGTACGCCCGCCGCATGAAACACCTGACCGATGGTCTCGCCGACATGGAGATTTTAAAGGAAGTAAAAATAATTCAAGTTTGAATTAAATTCAAACTTGAACCATTTTAAACCCTAACCAAAACAATTTCAAGAGATGAAATTTGACAGAGAGGCTAGGTGCATGGTGTTAGAATATTGAGGCAAAGATGAACATTAAAAGAGAAGGAAACGTGACACTTGCCAAAAGAAGGAAGTGGAGGGAAGGAGAAGGAGATGATGCATGGGACAAAGGCATGGGGAATTATTTTGCAAGTGTGTTGAGGTGAATTCCAAAATAAAGGAATATTTAATATAGCTCCCTAATATTGGGAGGGTATGTTATAAAGAGAAGTCACCGTGTGAATTCCCTCGGTTTAAATGGATCGAAGATCCATACGGTTTATTTAGTTGAGTTAAGAAAAGGAATGACATGATGGCATGATGACATGATGCAATGCACATGATGCAAAGATGAATGCAACAGACGAAACAAACCACACAACGAAATCTCGGAAACCCTGGAAGACATCTGAAGCTCCGGTCTTGGGGCGTCACACCAGGAGTACGCCCGCCGCGTGAAACACCTGACCGATGGTCTCGCCGACATCGAGCACACCGTCACCGAGGTTGATCTCACAACCCAATTCCTCCGCGGTCTTGACAAACGCCTCGACACCATCCGTGTGGTCCTCGGTGATCAGGGGCTGCCATTCGACGTCGTGCTCTCCCGCGTCACCCTGGCCGAGGAGTCCATGGCGCAACGCTCCGCTGAGGAAAGCGCCTTGGTGTTCGCCCTCCAGAACGGGGGCTCTTCTACTGGCAGCAGCTCGGGCACCGGTGGTTCTTGCGGGGACCGCTCCGGTCACCGTGGCCATGAGCGCACCACGGGCCCGTCGCCGCACCCCCCTGCCCGTGGCCGCGGCGACCGCTCGGGTGAAGGTGGTGACCGCGGCCGTGGGCGTGGTCGTGGCCGCGGCGGCCGCGGTCGTGGCGACTACAGCGGGCGCGGCCAGTCCGCGGGTCCTCCCATGGCGCCCTTCACCGGCTACTTCGCGCCCTATGGGATGGCCCTTCCCGCTCCTCGCTCTGGCTGGGTGCCTCCCAACGCGGCGGGCGTTCTCGGTCCACGCTCGGGCGTCCGCGCTCGGACTCCCATGCACAGGCCTACCCCGTCCAGCACTCGGCTCCACCGACTCCTGCGCCCCACTACCCGCCGGCGATGTACTATCCTCCTCCGCCGCCCTCATGGGACCACTTCGCCATGCTGAACGCCGCCTACAGCCACGGCGGTCACCACGACGCCGCCCCCTCCAACGACTGGTTCCTCGATAGTGGCGCCTCCTCCCACATCACCGGCAACCAAGGTATCTTGACCTCGTCCAGTTCTTCTTTAAAGCATTCTACCCCATCTTCTGTACTTGTTGGCAATGGACGGTCCCTTCCCATTACTGCTTCTGGTTCTACTACCCTCCCCCCTCTCCCTTTAAATTGCATAATGTGCTTGTTTCCCCCTCCATCGTTCCAAATCTTATCTCCGTTAGGCAATTCACTCGCGATAATTTCTGCTCTATTGAATTTTACCCATTTGGTTTCCTTGTGAAGGACCTACGAACGCGGAAGGTGCTCCTGATCTCCACTAGCTTTGATGGCCTCTACCCACTCTTCGGCAACAACTCGCCGTGGCCCGCTGCGTTCACCACCACCACCTCCATGTCGGACATCTGGCATCGTCGGCTTGGCCACCCCGGCGCGCACTCTTTTTCTTCCCTAGCTAAAGATTTTCTTAGCCCTTGTAATAAGCCGCCACACGCTCCATGTACTGCCTGTCAGATGGGTCAGCGGCCCCGGCTTCCCTTCCCTTCTTCCCTTAATAAATCTTACGCTCCCTTTGATTTAATTCATTGCGACTTGTGGACCTCGCCTGTTGTAAGCTTTTCTGGTTTTCAATACTACTTGGTTATTCTTGATGATTACACTCACTACACGTGGTCTTTTCCATTACGCAATAAATCCGACACATCCACCATCTTACAACGTTTCTCTACATTTGTTCATACCCAATTCGGCGTGGTGATCAAGAGCATGCAGTGTGACAACGGCGGCGAATTCATCAACTCTTCTCTCCGCTCCTTATTCTCCTCCAACGGCATTGCCTATCGCTTCTCCTGCCCTCACACATCGCCTCAAAATGGAAAAGCCGAACGTCTCATTCGCACTACCAATGACATTGTGCGCTCCCTTCTCTTCCAAGCCCATCTCACACCCCCATTCTGGGTCGAAGCCTTCCACACCGCCACCTACCTTCTCAACAGAAGGCCCTCCCGCGCCATCAACAATTCCACACCATATTTTCTTCTCCACGGCACCCATCCCTCATATGATCATCTACGTGTCTTTGGGTGTTTGTGTTTCCCTAACCTATATGCCACCAACGATCACAAATTATCGCCACGCTCGGCTCGCTGTATTTTCTTGGGCTACCCCCTGGAACACAAGGGATATCGTTGTTATGATCTCACCTCTCGCCGTGTGATCGTTTCCAGGCACGTCATTTTTGACGAAACGGTATTTCCTTATACCCCGTCCTCCACATGCATGTCACAAAACCCCACGTCCACAGAAAATCCCAGCCAGCAGATCTCACCTGCCCGCCCTGTCATCTCAGATCCCGCAACCTACCCACCTCCACCCGACACGCCCGGGCCCCACCCGATCCCCTCGGATCCTACCTCCCCGCCCCACTCGCCGCGTCGCGACTCGCCTACCCCGTCCGCGGCCTCCACGCGTTCCCCAACCACCCACTCAACCGCTGCCACCCCCTCCCCTGGCCCGCGCACTTCGCCCGGTCCCCTCCTGCCGCAATCTTCCTCAGATTCCGCACCATCCTGCAGCGCCGAACCTTCCCTCGAATCCTCCTCGCCTTTCGCGCCTGTTGGCTCGCCCCATTCACCAGTGTGCCCCACCAGCTCCTACTCGTCTTCCGCACCACCAACTACACCGCTACCACGCCTTCCCCCTCGTGCCATTCCCGTTGCACCTACCAAAAATAATCATACAATGGCCACCCGCGCTAAGTCCGGTTTTTGCATGCCCAAGCGCTTGTTCCTTGTCGACTCCACCTCCCATGCTATCTCACCACTTCCTCCTACCTACAAATCTGCCCTCAAAGATCCCAATTGGCAACAAGCTATGTTAGATGAATTTAACGCTTTAATGAACAACTCTACTTGGTCTTTGGTGCCTAAGCCTGCAGGTGTCAATGTGGTCATGGGGAAATGGAGTTTTTGCCACAAGTTCAACACGGGCGGCTCTTTGGCACGCTACAAAGCACGTTGGGTGGTGCGTGGCTTCACTCAAAGCGAGGGTGTGGACTATGATGAAACTTTCAGTCCGGTGGTCAAACCAGCAACCATTCGTGTTGTCCTCAGTATTGCAACCTCTCAAGCTTGGCCTATCCATCAACTTGATGTCAAGAATGCCTTATTGCACGGTGATCTCAATGAAACGGTGTATTGCTCTCAACCGGCGGGCTTTGTCGATCCTTCCTTTCCGGACCATGTTTGTCTTCTTCGTAAGTCTCTCTATGGTCTCAAACAAGCACCCCGTACTTGGTTTCTCCGCTTTCAATCATATTTGCTCTCTCTTGGCTTTCGAGCTTCCAAGAGTGACACATCTCTCTTCATTCTACACCGTGGTTCCACCATTGCTTATTTGTTGGTTTATGTCGACGACATTATTCTCACTGCCAACTCCACCACCGCCTTAGAGCTCATCATTCGGTCCCTCAAGTCCGAATTCTCTATGACCGACTTGGGTGCCCTACATCATTTTCTTGCGATCAATGTGACCCCCAACTCCTCGGGTCTCTTTCTTTGCCAACAACAATATACCTTGGAGATTTTAGAGCGAGCCAAGATGTTAAATTGCAAACCGGTGTCCACCCCTATAGATACTAGCTCCAAAGTATCTTCTACCGCCGGCGCTGTTCTTTCCAACCCTACCCACTATTGTAGTCTCGCCGGCGCGCTTCAATATCTCACACTCACCCGTCCGGACATCGCTTATGTTGTCCAACAAGTGTGTTTGTTCATGCATGAGCCTCGGGACACCCACATGCAACTCATCAAGAGGATTCTGCGCTACTTGCAAGGCACCTCGCACTATGGCCTTCAGTTCTACAAATCCTATTCTCATGACCTTGTCTCTTACACCGACGCCGATTGGGCAGGGTGCCCGGACACGCGTCGCTCGACCTCGGGGTTCTGCGTGTTTCTTGGGTCCAACCTTGTTTCATGGTCCTCCAAGCGACATCCTACCATTTCTCGCTCAAGCGCCGAAGCTGAGTACCATGGCGTGGCTAATTGTGTTGCCAAGGCATGTTGGCTCCGTCACCTCCTCTATGAGCTCAAGCATCCTCCTCGGTGTGCCACAATAGTCTATTGTGATAACATTAGTGCCTCTTATCTTGCGTGCAATCCCGTTCAGCATCAACGCACTAAACATGTTGAGATCGACCTGCACTTAGTCCGTGATCGCGTGGCACTTGGCGAAGCCCGGGTCCTGCATGTCCCTTCTTCCTCTCAGTTTGCCGATCTCTTCACCAAAGGCCTGCCGTCGCCAGTCTTCCATGACTTCAGGAGCAGCCTCAACGTCCTAGCACACGGAGTTCCGGCTGAGGGGGGGTGTTAGATATTTGTATAGGCTGTAACGGGATTATTGTTGTACACTCCTGTAATTGTGGATCGCATCACGCCAGGGCCTGTGTGCCTATTTTGTAGGGCATGACTGCGCCTCTCTGATGTATAAATCCTGTACTCTGTAACTGATGTTATCAAGGCAAACATTATTCTCTCCAACTAAGGCATGCCAAAAACATAGAAAATAACCCTCCAGTTATGTAGGGTGTATGAACTTCATCCAAATCATGTTAATTATGAAATATTTTTATGTTGTGTGATTCAAAAGTAAGAGGAAGGAGCACCAAAGAACAATAGGCATGGAGACATCAGGAAAACTCAAACCAAAGCCTCATCCAGTGTTAGACAAGGAGCGATGGTTTAGCCTTCCATTATGTGCGCATGCGCACTACTCTTAGCTCATCTCCCCTTCCTCTGCCTATCTTACAATGGGCATCTCATATCATATGAATTTATCCATGTATATGTTTAGTTTTTCTACTACATTGTTTAGCAAGCAAAAAAGGAAGAGAAAGGAGTGCTTAAGAACAATAGGGATGAGAGGCATCAGGAAATACCAAACTAGATTTCCACCTCAACACAAGAGGTGAAGGACCAATAAGTTAGGCTTTCCTCAATGTTCTCATTCCCATTTCTCTTAGGCCCTCTCTTTCTTCCTCTTCCTAGCTCATTTTTCTGATCTTAGGTTGAATATGCACACACATGTATTTGGTTTCTAAACTAAAGCAACCAAGCAAGCCAACAAAGGAAGAGGAAGGAGTGCTTTAGAATAATAGGAATGGGAGGCATCGGGAAACACCAAACTGAATTCTCACCTCCAACACTAGAGGTGAAAACCGAGCAAGTTAGGCTTTCCTCCATGTTCCCATTCCCACTACTCTAAGGCCCTCTATTTTTCCTCTTCCCAACTTGCCTTCTATATCTCAAATTATCTAAAGTCTATGCACATATATCCATAATTCTCTGCTAAGATATTTTGCATGCCAAAATGAAGAGGAAGGAGTGCTCAAGAACCATAGGAATGGGAGGCATCAGAAAAATACCAAACATAATATTTGCACCTCCAACACGGGTGAAAACAGATAAGTTTGGCTTTTCTCCATGTTCCCATTCCTAGCGCTCTTAATGTCTCTCTTTCTTCCTCTTCACGGCTTACTCTTAGTGCTTACAAAATTAAAAATAAGTAAACACCAAGCTTGAATTGTTGGACAATGTAATTCAGCTTTGCGCTATATATATAGATTGTAGGCCACTCTATAGAGAACATTAGGGAGAGCAAGCAATGAAGACCCTGGTGCATAGAGAACCATTCCACAATCAATGACAATGGGGCCACACAATAACTGGCTTTGTCTTATTGCTATGTACTATTAATTTATAGCACATGCACAGAGATCTTCTGCTTACCAACATATGAAGGATGGTATATCATATCACTATCAAATTGTGCATTTGTATAGCACTAAATGTTATGATATAAAAATAAGAATAATATGAAGCAAAAAAATTAGGTGGCAAGTAGAAGTTATGAGCTAAAGCCAAAACTAATAAGAACTTGGATAAATTAAACTAAGGAAAAATACAAAAGAATGGAAAAGAATATTCCAAATACAATTGCTACACATGGACGATATATATTAGCTACACTAGAAAATATGATAATGTGATTAGTCCATGATTAAACTGATTTCGTAACAACAAAACTTGAATGGGTGTGCATTTCATTTTCTAGAGGAAAATTAATACATGCTTGCTATATTGTAAGTAATTTAGCATCCAAATTGTGTAGGTTGTACACAAATACATGGACAGAAAAATAGAGGAAATTAGGAATCATCAGTCACAATCCCTTGGTGGAAGAATACTAGTCACATACTCGTATGAACTCGCTATACATATCAATTCAACATGGGCCAGTCAGGCAACATGCTGAAGCATCTAGTAGAGTTTGGTACTTCTTCCATACGTACAGTACTTCACGGTTACAAGCTTGTGACTTGGCTACCATCCCACGGATCAGATCACCCACTAAAGTTTGAGAGTGGGGGAAATAAGACGCACGTCTAAACAGTATTTAAAAAACCAACACTGTTTTATGATCAAGTGTAAAAATTCCGTTGGAATTTAGAGTTTGTGAAGCTGTAGATAAACCATTCCATGTTGTTTCTTGCTAGTAAGTGTTATTTATCTATTAGTTTGTGATGCCCATGTGTGAACTCTATAAGAATAGTTTATCTGATTCGGATCATTTTACAGGGTGGATGCTAACCGATGCTAAAATTGATCTTCAATGCATACAATGTTACATGTTATGTTCGCTAATTACCATCTTTCTCACTCTGACTTCTGCTCCTAATCTTAGCGTCAATGGTCAGTAGGGTGTGTCATTGATTCTATTCATGTTCAAATTGAGTTCAACCGAATGGAACTAGTGGAGAATTTTTTTTCCATTGTATGTTTTGAAGTTGTGTGTATCATCTTGCTAAATTCGAAAATGCACTAGTATATGTTTCTATGACTACATGGACTTTGTTTCCAGATATAGATGCATACTTGATATATATAGTTAATTGTCTTGGGATGATATGCAATCATCTTAGAATCATCTAGGGCCAAACATGTGTTTGGTTCTGCTAGCAAAATCTGGAACATAAATCATGATACTAAATGATAAAGTATAAAGTAGTTAACAATCAGGCATCTTATCTTGCCGATGGATTAAAGCATGCCAAAAACACGGAAATTAACCCTCCTGCTATGCAAGGTGTATGAACTTGATCAAATCATGTTATACTATGAATCTTTTTATGTTGTGCGATCCAAGAGGAAGAGGAATGAGCATCAAAGAACTATAGGCATGGAAGGCATAAAAAATAAAATCAAAGCCTCCTCAAGTGTTAGATAGGGAACGTGGGCTTTAACCTTCCATCATGTTCCCATGCCCATTGCTCTTGTATCCTATTTTCTTCCTCCTGTGTCTCATAATGGGCATCTCATACTATTTGAATATATCCACATATATGTATCAACTTGTTGACACCAGATTTTGGCGCGGTTAAGAACTTGATTAAGATGGCCTCAAATAGAGAAGTGATCTACATGAAAAAGTTTCATATTGTCGATATGAACATCTTTGAAGTTTGGGTTATCGCCATCCTACCTCATCTCAAGGGCCGAAACTATGCTCAAATTTTTTATGATTTTGTGTTCAGAGTATTGTTCGGCCAATTAGGCCTTCAAGACAACGTCCTATGTGAAAAGTTTCTACACGGATTGTCTTTGTCTCGTCGAGACGATCGATTTCGATATAAAAAACGTCTAAATCAGAGTTCGTATGCAAAAGTTAGAGCCAAAACAGTGTGCTGCATAAGTTTGCCCCGGAAGTTCGGGGCAAAACTTCCGGGGAGGTTCCAGGCTAAACCGAAAGTTTGCACGCGGTGCGCCCTGAAAACTGAAATTTTAACATTGTTTGCAGATTTGCGGGGCCGATTTCGACATCAAGATGACCTCGGATGAAAAAGTGATCAACTGAAGAGTTTTTGTCCATTACAAGATCTACAACTTTGCTTTTGGGATCATTGTCATCCGAAGTAGTATGCGACCTGCAGATTCAGCGCAAAAGGGTTACTTGATATAATTTCAGCCCAGAAGTTCCGGCCCTCGTAGTCCGAGTTAGGTTATCTTTTGATGTTTTGGACGGGATTTGAGTCCTTTTCTTGTACGGAAAGTCCAGCCGCCTCATATATATGTAAGGGGTGACGGCCGATTGAATAACAACACACAATCGCAAAACACATCTACTTTTTACCCTAGTTTTACATCCCTCCTTTGTTCTTTCTCTCTCGTTCTTCGTTCGTTCTTCGTGTTGAAGGGCAGTGATCCTCGAGGCTCTAGGGGCGGGCGAACCGACCTAGGGCAGCCCATAGCCGCCGCACGTCCAGACGGGGTCCCTCCCGGGCGCGTGGGGTTTCGGATCCTGAAAAGCACCCGCCGGATTGCTTGCTTACCGCGCTTCCGGACGGGTCTCCTTCGGCGTGAGCTGCGGTGCATCACCCTCGGCGTTGGAGGTACACGGTGACGTGTTCGTGTGCGAACATACTTTTTGGCGACTCCGTTGGGGACGGAAGATCAAGAATCATCATCAACCATGTCTAATCTTCCCAAGCCCTGAGAAGTTGACGCCGATAACATCATTAAGCCCGGTCTTGATGAACTATCGGATGAACATCGCCAAGCCTACGAAGCACGCAAGAAGCAGCGTGAAGAGGCTTTTGAGGCGCTCAAGAAGAAGCGCGAGGAGGAGGATTTGGAAGCGTTTCTTTCAAGTTTCAAGAAGGACCGTCAAGGCAACATCACTCCGGCTGGAAACGTCAATTTTCCTCCCCTCATCAACGAACAAGATGTGATCACTGTGAGTAAAGTTTTTTCTCCAGAGCAAGTGGCTGTGATTGAAAGTCTTGTTAGTAAGGGTAATGTGATGGCATACAATTCTTTTGTGGCTAGTGCTAATGCTCAGAAAAATATGCCTCCATCATCTAATGGTATTGTTGGTATATCCGAAAACCTTAGTCCAATTTTACCTATTTCATCGGCACCATCTATGCAACAACAATATAATATGCTATTGAATTTTTACCCTACACAAACCAACCAGCTTGTGGCTACACCTACATACCCTAATCCTATTATGAGTGTGCCCAATTCGGCGTCAACGCCGAATCACTTTGTCACACCACCCATAGGCGCAAGCATGTTTGGTCTTCCGCCGAATTATGGTTCGGCGCCCATCTCATAAGTGGCACCGATAGCTAGTACTCAGGTTGCTCCTATGTCATTGCCACAAACATCGTCATCTACCTCGAATCCAATTTTAGCTAAATTAAGGGAGGATTTGCATAAGATGTTTCTAGAAACTTTCGGAAATGAGCCGAAAGTAAAGAGTCGTGTGTACCAAAAGCCTTATCCTGAACACTTCGATGCAATTTCTTACCCTCAAGGTTATAAGGTTCCTGATTTTGTTAGATTTAGTGGTGAGGGTACGAAAACGACTTGGGAGCATGCGAGTCAGTATCTGGCACAGTTGGGTGAAGCGGGTTCCATAGAAGAGTTGAAAGTGCGTTTATTTCCCCTGTCTTTAACTGGCACCGCATTTTCATGGTTTGCTGCTTTACCACATGATTCAATTCTCTTATGGTCGCAATTAGAGCAAAAGTTTCATGATCACTTTTATAGCGGCGATAATGAGCTTAAGTTGTCACATCTTACATCGGTTAGGCAAAAACATGATGAATCGGTCACCTATTATGTCAAGAGATTTAGAGATATAAAAAACCGATGTTATAGCTTAGTGATAACTGAGAGAGACTTGGCAGATCTTGTTCTCAATGGTTTGAAAACTCACATTAAAGAGAGGCTAGAAAGTTATGAGTTTTTGAGCATTAATCAAGTCTTACAAAAAGCTTTGGCCCAAGAGAGTCGAAGTAAAGAGGTCCATAGGTCAACAACCGATCGTCCTAGAATGCATATGATTGAACACAATGATGATAATTCGGACGATGAGGTTGATGTCTATACTACTGAATTTGTTTGGTCCTCAAAGGCCAAACCCTATATGTGCAATGCTCTTAAGCCGATTCGCAAGAATCGTGATGAGGAGATGAGGTTTACTTTTGATATATCAAAGTGTGATAAAATATTTGATACTCTCTTGCAAGATAAGATGATTAGAATATCACACACCATACCGCCGTTTGAAGAGCTGAAACGGCGTGCTTATTGCAAGTACCATAATTCATTTTCTCAATAAGCACCATAATTCGTTTTCTCATGCTACTAACGATTGCAATGGTTTTCGATGACAGATACAATCGGCCATTAATGACGGACGATTGAATTTTGGTGAGATGCAAGTTGATAAGCAGCCCTTCCCCATAAACACCATAGACTTGGAAGGGAAGAAAATGTTAATTCGGCCTAACATAGCCGAATCCGCTAATAAAGATAATGTTGTTATTGGTGAACCCAGGAATAGCAAGGAGGGCGACAAGGTCTTGGGAAGAAAGATTGTGCTTGAGAAGCAACCCGATGGTAAGGAAGTGTTGAAGATCACTATAAAAAATGCTACACTCGGGGGGAAACCACAAGTACAAGAGGATGCTCATGTTAAATTGATCAAGCCCAAGAATTCAGAAGTTGGCAAGTGGAAAAAGAATGAAACTAAGAACAAGATAATCAAGCCAACTTTTAATATGTTGCTATCCAAATATGCAAGTCAAGCAGCCGGTTCTAGCTCTAATCGGCCATCACATTCAAAGCGTTCAAGATTGCCTCCGGAGCAAGAGTTTCAACGATATACAAGGCCATATGGGTCATGGGCACCGACACCATGGATGTCACAACCCTCCTATGCGCCATATTACATGAGAGGCTTCAGTGGAGGATGGGGGCAGCCCCCAATGGCTCCTTATGCTTTCCATATGGGGTGGGCAGCACCTAGAAGGTCTGCTCGCGAGAGGCTTTATTATCCCACACAAGGCCGTTTGAGCTATGGTGCTAATCGTCCAAATTTTTTTTCTCCAAGTAAGGCCAATAAAAAAGTGTGGCGTGTTAAGTCATCTAATGCGGAAATTTCAGAATGCGACAAGCAAAAGGAGATCGAAAAGCCAGTTGTTGGTAATCTGGCTACTTCTAATGGTGATATTGCTATTGTTCAGCAGGGTTCCATGGTTAGTGATCATGAGGCGAGCACAAGCAAGGCCAAACCAAGGGATCCCAAATATACTCAACCTAAGTGGTGTCCTCTCAGTTTAACCAAGACCATGAAAAGGAGATTAGAATGCATGAGGAACCACGAGAAAGTAGAGCACAAAGAGGAGAGGCAAAGGGACGAATTGTTAAGTGAAATTCGGCCCATGGCACTCACAAAACAAGTGTGGAGGCCTAAACAAAAACAAAACACAGATGCTTCTACATTAGCTGCAGCAACATCTTCACCACCAAAAGAGGATGATGCGACCCCTATTACATCGTCCACACCACCTGAAAAATCCCCTTCAATTGAGGAAACTTTGAGCCCAATATACACATTGGGGGATGAAGATGAGATGGTGGATTACGACTCTACGCCGGTTCGGGAAGGTATGGATATTAATATGGTGTATTACTTACCAGCCGAGTTTCGTGCTATAGGTGAAGAAGGGGAGGTGGCTCAACTGGATTTTGGTCCAAAGAACGCTATCTTCGAGAAGCCAAAAGAACCGGTGAAACACTTGAAGCCATTGTACCTCAAAGGTCATATTAACGGATCGCCGGTTGCTAGGATGCTCGTTGATGGTGGTGCTGTGGTAAATCTTATGCCCTACTCGGTCTTCAAGAAGTTGGGATTAGATAATGATGCATTGATGAAGACCAATATGGTACTTAATGGATTTGACGGTAAAGAAAAGACAGAGGCCAAAGGTGTGATGTGCATGGAACTCACCGTGGGAAGCAAAACTTTGGCCACCACATTCTTCATCGCCGAGGTGCAAGGTAACTATAATGTTATATTAGGCCGCGATTGGGTTCATGCTAACCAATGTGTGCCATCTACCATGCATCAATTCTTAATACAGTGGGTCGATGATGAGGTAGAAGTCATTCACGCGGATAATTCGGCTTGTGTTGCTTTGGCCGATGCATCGATGGATTGGAATCATCCGGGTGTTACTTTCTTAACAGGGCGTGACCTCTCAGAGTTTGATTTCCTTAGTGCTACGAGGAACGGGTTCATTCCCATCTCTTTAAAGCTGATTGGTGGTAATCGGTTCCAGGGTATGATGTAAACAAGAAGTTAAACATGGCCGATATAGAAATTATCGCCCTAAGCACATAAAATGGCCGATGGAGTGTTGACATCGTCCTTAGGAAAAGCATCGTGCAAGTTATTTTTCGGCACGCAAGTTTTGCCGAAAAACAGGGGGGCATGTGTTGACACCAAATTTTGACGCGGTTAAGAACTTGATTAAGATGGCCTCAAATAGAGAAGTGATCTACATGAAAAAGTTTCATATTGTCGATATAAACATCTTTGAAGTTTGGGTTATCGCCGTACGACCTCATCTCAAGGGCCGAAACTATGCTAAATTTTTTTATGATTTTGTGTTCAGAGTATTGTTCGGTCAATTAGGCCTTCAAGACGACGTCCTATGGGAAAAGTTCCTACACGGGTTGTCTTCGTCTCGTCAATACGATCGATTTCGATATAAAAAACATTTAAATCAGAGTTCGTATGCAAAAGTTAGAGCCAAAACAGTGTGCTGCATAAGTTTGCCCTGGAAGTTCCAGGCAAAACTTCCGGAGAGGTTCCGGGCTAAACCGAGAGTTTGCGCGTGGTGCGCCTCGAAAACTGAAATTTTAACATTGTTTGCAGATTTGCGGGGCTGATTTCGCATCAAGATGACCTCGGATGAAAAAGTGATCAACTGAAGAGTTTTTGTCCATTGCAAGATCTACAACTTTGCTTTTGGGATCATTGTCATCCGAAGTAGTATGCGACCTGCAGATTCAGTGCAAGAGGGCTACTTGATATAATTTCAGCCCAAAAGTTCCGGGCTGACCGAGAGTTCCGGCCCTCGTAGTCCGAGTTAGGTTATCTTTTGATGTTTTGGATGGGATTTGAGTTCTTTTCTTGTACGGAAAGTCCAGCCGCCTCATATATATGTAAGGGGTGACGGCCGATTGAATAGCAACACACAATCACAAAACACATCTACTTTTTACCCTAGTTTTACATCTTCTTTCTCTCTCGTTCTTCGTTCGTTCTTCGTGTTGAAGGGCAGCGATCCTCGAGGCTCTAGGGGCGGGCGAACCGACCTAGGGCAGCCCATAGCCGCCGCACGTCCAGACGGGGTCCCTCCCGGACGCGTGGGGTTTCGGGTCCTGAAAAGCACCCGCCGGATTGCTTGCGTACCGCGCTTCCGGACGGGTCTCCTTCGGCGTGAGCTGTGGTGCATCACCCTCGGCGTTGGAGGTACACGGTGACGTGTTCGTGTGCGAACACAACTTGTGTATTTATAGTGGAAAAATATGTGGTAATAAGAAGTTATGAGCAAAAAATAATATGAACTTAGAAAAAAATAAACCCTCTTAAGTAAATAAGTGAACTTGGAAAATTACAAAACAATGACAAAGAGCCATCGAAGTGGTAATTAATTGGAACATAAGGTACTTCGGACATGAGCTGCATTATTACACATGGCAGAATGTGATTAAAACATGATTAGAAAACACTCATATCAGCAAAACCAAAAAAAATTATAGGTCACTTTATCAAGAAAAAATGTGTATAGTCCTATTATTTAACTAATTAAAATATAGGAAAAAACATGTCTCGAAAGAAACCATCACCCTCTATCCCTAGGAGGAAAACACATGAAGGTATAGCGATCAGATATTCAGTCTAAAGTCTAAACTATACACATAGTATTTTAAGAACAAGGTTCAGATACAAAGGAAAAACAAGATCCCCAAGAGAGTAGGGTACTCTTCCACCCATTGAAGTACTTCCCGATTCAACCTCGTAGCTCGGCCACCATCCCTTCAAGGATTAAAGCACCCGAGTTGAGATGCAAACAACCAGCGAAGTTCAAGAGTGGGGAATAAGCCTTATCCCACACATCTAAACAATATTTAAAATCCCACACCATTTTATGATCAAGTGTACAAATTCCATTGGAGTTTACAATTTTTGAAGCTGCAGATATATCTTGTTACGGTCATGGTTGTTCTTGCTAGCCTATGTATATATCCATTAGTTTGCTATCCCATGTGTGAACTCTTTAGGAATTGATGATAAAAATAAGCTGTAATGCACATATTGTTACATTTTGTGTGTGCCAATTACCATCTTTCGCACTCCGATTTCTGTTGTACTCTTAGCTACAGTGGTCAGCAGTGGTGTGCCATTGATGTGATTTTGTCTCCAGCATGAGTACAACCTGAGGAACCAATGAAGAATTTGTACCATTCTATGTGTTAAAGTTGTGTGTTTCTTCTTGTTAAGTCTAAAAATGTGTTTATGTTTCTACGAATGCCCTTTATCAGATATAGAGATGTATACTTCATATATATAATACCTGAATAATAATCTTGACATGATAAGGACTCTTGTGTGGAATAATCTAGAGATGAACATGTGCGCCATTTAACACAGAAATTTGCAAATCCAACTATGTAGGGTGAATGAATTTGAACCAAATCATTTTAAACTATGAATATTTTTCATGTGTGCGACCCAAAAGGAAGAGGAAGGAGCACCAAAGAACAATAGTCATGGGAAGCATCGGGAAAACTCAACCAAAGTCTCTTTCAGAGAGACTTAGCCTTCCATCATGTTCCCATGCCCACTACACTTAGGACCTCTTCTCATATCATCTGAATATATGCACATATGTGCTTTTTTTCCTGAAGTGATTTAGCAACCAAAAAGGAAGAGGAGGGAGCGCCTAAGAACGATAGGAATGAGAGGCATCGGGAAATGCCAAACTACATTCCCACCTCAAGACAAGAGATGAAGAATCAGTAAGTTAGGCTTTCCTCTATGTTCTCACTCCCACTGCTCTTACACCCTCTCTTTCTTCCTCTTCCTAGCTCGCTCTTGAGATCCCACATTAAACATGTGCACGCATATATTTGGTTTCTATTTAAGCTAAAGCAACCAAGCAAGCCAAAAAAGGAAGAGGGAGGAGTGCTTGAGAACAATAGGAATGAGAGCCATTGGGAAACACCAAGCAAGTTCCCACCTCCAACACTAAAGATGAAACAAAGCAAGTTAGGCTTTCCTCCATGTTCCCACTCCCACTGCTCTTATGCCCTCTTTTTTCCACTTCCCGGCTCACCTTCAAGCTCTCAAGTTATCTAAATATGTGGACACATGTCGATTGTTTCTCCAACAAATCTACTGATGCAATCCTAAAGGAAGGGGATGGAGTGCACAAGAACGGTAGGAATGGGAGGCATCAGGAAAGGATCCATGCATGCCAAATATTTGCATCCCTGAGACTAGAGGTGCAAACAAACAAGCAGGGCTTTCCTCCATGTTCCCATTCCTAGTGCTCTTGAGCTCTCTTTCGTCCTCTTCCCGGCTTACTTTCAGTGCCTACAAATCTAACAAAACAAAAGCTTTCAAACAAAAAGCTTGAATTGCTGGACGAAGTGTTTCAGCGTTGAGGTATAAATAATGGGTGGTGCATCATATGCAGAACCTTTGAGGAGAAAGAAATGGAGACATCTGGTGCATGGGGGCACCATTCTAAAGTCAATGATAATGGGGCCACATAATCACTGGCCCTGTCCTATTGTCCTCTACTCTTAATTTAGGGCATGTGTGGAAAGATATCTTCTTATCTTTATTACCCATATCCAAAACAGGTACATAATATTTGTATCAGCCTGTGCATTTATGAAGTATGAAAACGTGTAGCAATAAGATATGAGATAAAAATAGCATGAACTTGGACAAATTAAACACTCTATGTAAACTTGGAAACATTACAGAACAATGGGGAAAGAACCATGAAGTGACAATAAATTGATACTCTAGGTACTTATGAGGTGAGCTGCACTATTAAAAATGACAAATGTGATTATCCCATGATCCTAGAGATCTCTTATCAGCAAAACCAAATGTATATAGGCCATTTTATCAATAGAAAAAAATGTGTATAGGGCTAGGGCTATCATTCTATAAGTACTTTAGTATCCAAATTCTGAAGGTTGTACAAAACTACATACATGCAAGGAGACCAAGGAAACCATCGGCCACAACCCCTACGAGTTAAATACATGAAGGTAAAATGATCATATATTTCAGTCTAAACTCACTATACACATCGGTTCAGTATGAATCGCCTAAACAACACGATGAATCACCTAGTATTTTTGGGACAAGGTTCAAACACAAAGAACGAATTGAAGAGATTTCAATACTTCTTCCAGCCATCGAAGTACGTCGTAATTACAAAACCTTGTAGCTCGGCCACCATCACTAGAAGAATCAAATCACCCCGGCTGCAACACAAACACCCAAGAAGGTTCTAGAGTGGACAAAACAAGCCTTATTCCGCACGTCTAAACAATATACAAGAAACATCTTTTTATGATCATGTACAAATTTCATTGGAGTTTAGAGTTTTCAAAGTGATTGTTTCTTGCTAGCCTCCCTATATTTTCATTAGTTTGCTATGTGCATGTGTGAAGTCTCTAGGAACAGTTTATCCAATTCAGATCATTTTACACGGTGGATGCTAATTGATGCTAAGAAAATCTGCAATGCATGTATTGTTACATGTTTTGTGAGCTAATTACCATATTTCTCACTCTAATTTATACTATGACTCTTAATTACAGTGGTCAGTAGTGGTGTGTCATTGATCTGATTTTGTCTACAACATGAGTTCAACATAAGGGAACTGGTATCATTCTATGTATTAAAGTTTTGTGTCTCATCTAAATAAGTCTGAAAGTGTGCTTGTTTATGTTTCTAGTGTGCTTGTTTATGTTTCTACGACTAACCGGTCCTTTTCCATATACTAGTAAAGTGCCCGTATGTTGCAACGGATCCGAAATAAAGCATTATATCCTCATAGACCTTGAAAGTGCTGTCCTCCTGTACCACGAGTCATCCCGATCAAAAATTCTTATTAGGAACAACTTAGATTTCATTTAGATTTTGGTTTCTTCATGGACATCCAAAGCAAAACAAGATCATGCAAATCAAGGTAGATGAACAAGTTTGTCATATGATCCTGTTTTTTCATATGAATTAGTTCAGATTTCAACAAGTTAGACGGTTCCCATATGAAAGGGATGTTATGTTTAGTAATTAGGATGATGCAGAAGCAAGAGAACCAACACATGATAGCAATTACGATGATGCAGAAGTAAGAGAACCAACACATGATATCTTTCTGTGTAAATTTCATTTAACGCATGTTTACTTCATCTGTGACTCCATTTTTCTGTGATTGTAGGCTATAGGAGGGTGACGCTCTACTTGGCCATATTCGATAATGTCCTGCATCGGTTGCGCTTCTCAAAGTTCATCTCTGTTATCCGTGCGGACATTCCAGAGGTATTTACTTTGATGTGACCTTGATTTTAGTTCACGCTTGCTTGTTGAAAGTCTGGATTGATTAAAACAGCAGCCATAATTCTCTGAATGCCGAAATCAGTGTGGAGCAGATGGTACTGTAGATTTTGTGCACCTATGAATTGTGCCTTGTGATTCTCATTGCTAGATGCATATCGACCTTGATTAATGGTCTAGAGGTGATGGCATTGGGTAACTGAGATATCAGTATTACGCTAAAGATTATTAGCATGTGTTAAAACAATCACAATGCATCTTCTCGATACGTCAGACGTATCCTTGAAAAAAAAAACAATGCATCTTCACCTTGATTACTGATCTAGAGTTGATGACATGAGTGAGGTACTTGCAAATTTTAGAACGGTGTCCTGAGGTTGTCTTTTACTCTTTCATGATATACTGCAATCACTGTTGGAAAATACTACCTCCGTAATTAGTTGACGCTCAAACGGATGTATCTAGACGTATCAATGCTCGATGCATCCGTTTAAGCATCAACTAATTCCGGACAGAGGGAGTAGAAGCTAGTTAATCCTTTCTATCTGGAGTTTGCCATTCAGCATAATCAAATTATTCTAGTGTTGTACGTCTGAATATTCTTCTTGCTCCTTCAAGATCATAAGGCCTATCATCTTTTTGTCGACAAACATTTTCTTCTATATGTAGTGCAAGATGAACCGTTTCATATTCCTACTATTCAGCTTGAGCATTCCAAGTTTTTCAAATGTTGTATTCACATCCTCTATCCATCCTCTGGGTTAATCTTTAAGCATGTTAGACTGGTTCATGGCACCATGTATGACACTATTCCAATGATCCTTGCACTTATTAGGAGTGTCAAGGGTCCATATTATCCACATTATATTATTGGACTACTATGTTTGACAAAATACAAATATGGTTAAGATTTTCCTGAACAATTAACATTCTGTATGTTCTCACTTATTTATATATGCACTCTGAACCTAGGTTCATATGCACCCCTGAGGATTGAGTACTTGTGCACTTCAAAATCCCCCATTCCATTAGAGCATGTTATAATCCGAATACAAGCGAACTTTTTTGCAGAAAGATGATCATATCTGCATTGCACAAAAAGAAGTTGACAAATATCACACAGGATGAGTAAACTATTTTTGTACAGTGTACATATGATGATATAAACATACTTTTGCACAACCTTTTTCTTCTATACGCACTGTAACATGTTCAACATGTTCTAATACTGCAATTTTTGGTTTTTTAATGCACGTGTACTCTCTAAGGGGTGCATATGGGCATGGGTTTATCTTTAACTTACTGGATACAGATGTGGTCTAGACTTTTGCCATTTGAATTTGAATTGTAATATTCACTATCTAAACTATTTGCATTTTTACTCGATAAATGAATTCATTAGACTGCAGTTTATGGAAGTCGTTAGGTTCTAGGTTTGAAGCTTGTGATGATGTTGTGGCTATTCTCTATTCTCCACCCATGGTAACATAGGTGGGTTGACGGGGCAAGGGAAGAATGGTTTAGATTGGATTAGCATGACCCAAAGACTACTCTGATACTATGAATGACATCGAGATAAACACACTTATCTGTTGAATTAATTGCTCTTTATAGAGTACATGTACAAGGTCTGAATGAGAAATAACAAGAGATGACTATGCAGTTGGCAAGGAGACTGATTCTAGCTCTCGGCAAGTCCAGGAATCATTGACATATGTGGATATACCATGCAGAACAGCCTAACAGCTTAGGGATTATCCAGGAGAATGAGTCATTGCTTAAAAATGACAACTGGTAGAAAACATATTATGTGGTTGTAAAATATGGCTCCAGTTACCATGGCAATGCCAAATGCTGATTGGTTGACGATTAGTTTGTTGGTTGTTTCAAAAATAAAAACATTCTAAGTTCTTGATTTGATCCTTTTTTTAGGTGTTTGACAAATATGCTGGTAATTATTGGTTTGTGATTGGCTGATAGCTGAGAAACTGACAGATAACATACGTTGTCTGAACTTACATTCTAATAGTTCTGGTGCTTCCTGTGTTTGCTACAAAATATGTGATCTTGTCCAGGAACATTATGACTACAATCATTTAGTACTTGTAGCTTTTCCACAGTTTATGACCTTATGCATGGAATTTATGTATCTTGCAGTCAGAAGCTCTTATTGACGGATTGCTTCTGAATGGGAGGCTAACATTCGGCCAACTTGTGGGACGAACAATTTCTAAAGTGCCACAAGGTGATGATCAGCAAAGTAGGTAATAAGCAGGAGAACGAGCGTGCTTGGCATGGTCTTGAATGAGCCAGATTAAGGAATGCCATATGCTAGTTTATTCCTATAATGGCATATGCTTGTTGAAATCACGCCTTCTGCCATTTGTTTTAGTTTTCTACTCTTGGATTTCAAGGAGGATAGAAAGAGGCATAAGAGGATAAAACAAATCTAGTATACCTCATTAGGTTAATTGCATAAGAATATTTTGCAGAATCATTACCAGCACAATGCCTCCAAAGATACCAAGTAGGCAAGTAACCAACTTGCGAGGTACCAGTGTACTATGACAATTTATCACTCAAGTTACATGGTTTCAGTTTTGATTAATAGTTGTCCCATCGATATCGGTGCAAGAAAAATCACTATACCTTACTTAAAACCCTATAATATCACTAGAATGGGAAAAGACCAACCTTGCAAAGCACTGTGAATTATTTCCAGCAAATATAACAGTGAGTTACCTTTTTTCAGTGACATCATCAATAAATGGTATTTTGGAGAAACTAGGACAAAAGGAAGGAGGTCCAGCAATGACACTTGATCAGATAGCACCAGTTCTGGAGGATTTACAGTGTACTACTTCCAGTGAGGACCTGGAAGCATTTACTTTTGGTAAGATACTGTTGATATTTTTACTCTGCATAAGTCTGATACATCGAAGTTCTACCAGTAAAATGCTTGGCATGGAGTCCAGTTCTAGCTTGCAAGAAATGAAATGTTATGGTTCGGAAGTAAAACCTTGCCACTAGGCGATGGGTGCCACAAGGAAACTGGTTCCAGTCCAGTCCAATTCCTGGATTGAATTGTGGTACCATAATGTATCAGTTATATTTGAACTTTGGTCTATACATGAAAAAGTACTATAACTATGACATCTTCCACTGTTTTCATAATTAGTTCGAGCCTAGTTACCAATAGGTTGCTGAACTGACGGCCTGCTATTTCGTAAATTGTGCTATATGCAGTGACATCACAATATTCAACCGAAGCGTGAAAAAAAATCTCTAAAAAATAGCTGGAAATTATATTTAGAAACTTACTTTCCTGGTTACTTGTCTTCCATTCCAAACTCTGATGTTCAAATTTAGTATGCCAACCTTGAGTTCACATCATAAGTTCTTTTTTGTAAGATTCAGAAACACTTGATGTTCAAATTTAGTTTGTCAGCCTTTGAGTGTACATCCTAGGGCCTCTTTGATTCAAAGGATTTTCATAGGATTTTTGAAGGATAAGAATCCTTCGGAATTTTTCCTGCGTTGATCGTTTGATTCGCAGGATTGAATCCCATAGGATTTTTTCCTATGGATTCATTTGAACTACATTTCATAGGAATTGTAGCATCCACTCCAACCTCTTGGAAGAAATCCTTTATTTTTCCTGTGATACAATCAAATAAACTCAAATCCTATAGGAATCCAATGGACATGTCATTTCAATCCTACGTTTTTCCTATTCTTGTGTTTTTGTAATCCCGCGAATCAAAGAGGCCCTAAGTTCTTTTTGTAAGATTCTCATGACAGTGGTACTGTTTTTCTGTAGATTTACGCAAAATGGTTGAAGCACGTAAAATGGGGGTACCAGATTGTGTTACTGTTTCACAGTTTATTTGAGTTAAAAAACACTCCCCTGTCCTTTACGTACTAACAGTTCACATGCACATATCTTTTTATGTGTGCATTATAGATAGAGTCGCTTGTGAAAAAGAAATATGGGCAACAAGTTTTTACAATCTTTAGGCTATTGGTCACACATGGTTGTGCAGTTGAGACAGATCAAGTACATGGATCACACAAGGTTGTGCTATTGGTCACACAAGGTTGTACATTGAGGACATTCTAGAACTATGCTCTGTTATTGTCGTCAATCTCTTTGGGTTAAGAAAGCTTCTGTTATGCAGTAAATTTAGTTGTGTGATCCTGTTTTATGATTGTTTATTTGACGACACGGCTTCCTGTTGCAAATTGCAGTGCACAATACTGAACTTTGGTTGCAAATGTGCAGATTATTGCCACAACAATTCTTGACAAGCAGATTGTTCATTCAACTTTGTACAAACTATGTAATGGGAGTCACATAGATACAGAGGTATGTCTCCTAGTTCCATCAGAAAAGCAGTATTTTTGTGTTAGGAGCTAGGGTTCTGCCGGTTCTAGGGCGGAGATTGTAGGGGAAAGATGGAGGAAGACGAGGTCAAGGGCGCGGCGGCCGGCGGCTGGGCACCGTCCTTGCGTGGTGGAGAAGAGGCGGCGGCGGCGCAAGAGGCGGCTAGGGTTAGGTCTCCCGGCTCCCTAAGGGAAGCCGAGCAAATACTGATTGCTTCTTGCTTGATTAGATTGATACATCTCCTCTCCTTATATAGAGAGGTTTACTTGACTCCTAAGCAAACGACCCTAATAACGATAAGATAATTGGGCTAAGCCCCTAATAACGATAAGATAACTTGGGCCACAGCCCACTAGGCTAAGCCCCTAATATGCCTGTCATAACATTTTGTTTGCAGGGCAGAGAGAATGACACGCTTTAAATGTTAGTCGTGTGGTTTATCTAAAAGATCATTTCACTGCTTTGATGATCTACTATTTTACTATACTGTGTTACTTTCATCATAAATCTGCATACATGTATAGGCATTAAACATTAATGCTATTTGAGCATTTGGGACAAAGCTTGTAAACAAACTTGATAAATTAGTTAATACAGAAGTAAGTGTCTAAAGGTTTCTTGACACATTAAGTACTTAAACGCAAATAATATCCAGTTATATATGCTAGAGGATTTCCTAGTATATATAATATACCTGACAGGTAAATAAAATGTCTTGGTGTGTTTCGTGGTGCGATTAGAATCTGAAAAATGAATTACAGTGCTACTAAATTATGAAGTATAAACCAGTAGCCTTGTTAAGCCGACATCTTATCTTGTCTTATGAATGGATTAAGGCATGCCAAAGAGACAAACAAACACAGAAAATAGCAATCTAGTATGCAGGGTTATTAATTTGAACGAAATCATATTTATTACTATGAATCCTTTTTATGTTGTGTAAACTAGAAGGAAGAGGAAGGAACACCAAAGAACAATAGGCATGAGAGGCATCAGGAAACTCAAAACAAAGCATCTTAGTGTTTTTTTTTTGACAGAAAACATCTTACAGTGTTAGACGAGGAACTGAGGTCTTTAGCTTTCCATCATGTCCCATGCCCACCGCTCTTAGGCCCTCCTTTTTCCTCTTCCTGTCTCATAGTGGACATCTCACATCACCTGAATATATGCACATATATGTTCTGTTTTTCTGCTAAATCGATTTAGCAAACAAAAAGGAAGAGGAAGGAGCGCATAAGGACAATAGGAATGGGAGGCATCGGGAAATATCTCCACCTCAACACAAGAGGTGGAGAACAGCTAAGTTAGGCTTTCCTCTATGTTCTCATTCGCGCTGCTCTTAGCCCCCCCCCCCCCCCCCCCCCTTCTCTCTTTCTCTTCCTCTGTCTAGCTCACTTTTGAGATCTTACGTTGAATATGTGTGCATAAATTTTGTTTCTACGCTAAAGCAACCAACCAAGCCAAAAAGAAAAGGAAGGAGTGCTTGAGAACAGTAGGAATAGGAGGCATCGGGAATACCAAACTGAATTCTCACCTCTAACACTAGAGGCGAAAACAAAGCAAGTTAGGCTTTCCTCCATGTTCCCATTCCCACTGCTCTCAGGCTCTCTTTTCTTCCTTTTCTCGACTAGCCTTTTAGATTATCAGATAATGTAAGTATGTGCACACATATTTAAGGTTTATGCATTAATCTATTGCGCAAGCGAAAGGGGAGAGGAAGGAGTGCTCAAGAACCATAGGAATGGGAGACATCAGGAAAGCACAAAACTAAATATTTGCACCTCCAACACTAGAGGTGAAAACAAAAAAGTTAAGCTTTCCTCCATGTTCCCATTCCTAGCGCTCTTATGCTCTCTCTTTCTTCCTCTTCCCTGCTTACTCTCGGAGCCTACAAAATCTGAAGGAAAACAGTATCAGACAACAAGCTTGAATTGCTGGACAAAGTGTTTCAACTTTGATGTATAAATAGACGTGTTGTGCACTATGTCGACAACCATAAGGGGATCAAGTAATAAAGACACCTAGTGGATACTAGAGTCAATGATAATGGGGCCCATTGTCCTGTCCTGTACATGTAAAGCATGTGCATGGAGATCTTCTGCTTAAATATATCTGGGAAGCTCTGCACTCATACAGTAGGAAAATATTTTATTGCTATTTGAGTTTAAAAAATATGAGCACGAAAAAATTAAGCTATGAAAAAAATATTGTTTTTCTTAACACAAGGCAAAAGTTTTGCCTGTTTTATTGATTAAGAAGATTGTTGCCCAGTTAATTACGGAAAACCCGGAAGAAAACCGAAACAACAAGAGCTGAGCCCACTCCCAACATCAAAACACACCGGACAAATCCCACACACGCCGACATCAGAAAAATGAAGCTATGAGAAAAATATGAGTAAACAAATTTTAACTCATAACTTAATTTGAAATCAGAAGCTATGAGTTAGAAGTAATATGAAACTGGAAACTAAGCTCTCTAACAAACTTGGAAAACGTAAAATCAAATGAAAAAGAAGATTGCAGTGACAGCTGGTGCACAAGATACTTTAGATATGAGGCGCGCTAGAACAGATGATAGAAATAATATTTGTCCATGAAGAGAGACGCGTTGTATAAAGAAAACCCAAACCATACATATAGGCCTATTATTCTGTAAGTAATTCAACATCTAGATTCTGTAGGCTCTAAACAGCGACATTGGAGAAGACAGGTGTATAGAAAACAAAACTCTCAGGAACCATCAGCCTGGCCTTGGAGGAAAAACACATGATGGTCATATATTCAGCCTAAACTCACTGTACACACTGGTTCAGCATGGATCGGCTACGCAACACGCTGAACCACCTAGTATTTTCGGAACAAGGTTCGAACACAAAGGAAGAACGAGGTCCTGAAGAGAGTATGGTACTTCTTCCACCCATTGAAGTACTTCCCAATTACAACCTTGTAGCTTGGCCTCTGCTTGACCAATGTGTGGTACTCCAGGACCCTGGGCCTGCTACTGATGTATTCCTCATAAAGATCAAGAAGGGCTATTCGTGCAAGAATGGGAATGAACATTGAATCAGCTGGTGAGAATTCATCGCCAGCGAGATACTTGGTCTTGTTGAGCTGTGCCTCAACATCATCCAGAAGTTTGCTCAGCTCTTCCTCACTTTGCCGCATAGTCTCGGGGTCCTTCAGTCTGTCTTCGGTCTCATAACCATCACGGAGCTTGACATGGTACATGCTAGCTAAATCTGGGGCTTCAGCCATCCGAGCAATCAGCACCCGGCGTATGAACTTGGAGACAAACGCACGGTACTTTAGTGGGGTGTGAGTTAGTGTGAACATCTTAGGATTCCAACCATCAACTTTCTGCATCCATTGGAGAACCTCAGTATTCACAGGCTGGATTTCGCCGCTTAAGTGCACCGCGAGTCTGTCTAAGTACCTATGAAAATATAGAGGAGATAAATGAATATTTCTGTTTGGTCAGCAGTATCGAATGTGTAAGTTTGAGCCATTCCAAAGGTGAATGAAAGAACATACTGGATGATATCGATGGCACGGAAAATGACATGAGCGCCATTTTGGAAGACAGGGAGCTTCGCTGAAGGGTTCATTCGGAAGAAGGCCACATTCATGTTTTTCCCTGTTAGTGGATTGACATGATATGATGTGTAGTCAATACCCTTCTCTTCCAGGGCTATCCGCACCTTCTGACTGTCTAGTGAATACGGATGGTGATACAGCTGCATTGCTACATTAGCAGCAAGAAAAAAAACATGTGATTAGTATCCCTGATCGGTCTTGCAAATGGACTATGATGGGAAATGGGCAGTTGCGGTGTGAATAAGGGACTGTGATGGAAAAATGGGAAGTTCGTTCAAACTAAGTAGTCTCTGGGGATAGATGGAGACAAGGTGGTTAGTCTCCTTTGAAACAGAGCAGTGGGCGTATTTTCAGATAGTTGCATAACGAAAAGTATGAGAGTAATTAAAAACACACCATATTCAGAGTCAGAAAACAACGGATTGGTTGTTTCGTCTGTGCTTGTATTTTAATGTTCATTCATTAGACTGGTCATAACATCTGCATCTCACTACAAATTCTAAGCACAAGGAGCAATCGCGTTTGCCTCAATTAGATATGAGCCGGAACCAATCGCGTTCCAGTGTGAAATATATCGAGCTCTAATCTTCCGGGGCCATGAATTCAGGATCAATACACTCTTACAAAGTTACAGGTGCTTTTAAATTGGGGGAAAAGGCGGTTTTGTCCAGAATCTCGCCTTTAGTCCAAAAGTACTTCTACGGAACCACAAAAATAGACAACCAAATCTAACGCCCAGTCCGGTGATCTCACGCATACAGCAGCCAGCCAAGAGGAGGAGGAGGAGCAGAAGAAGAAGAACCAACAAACGGCGGCGAAGAGAGAAAGGCCTCACCTGGCGACGCGGGCGAGGATCCCGGGCGGAGGCGAGGGCGACGGCGCGGGGGTGGGGGGGGGGGGGGGGGGGGGGGGGGGATTCGAGGAGACGGTTGGGGAAGTGGGGATGTTGTTGTTGGTTCTCGTCCTCGCCGGAACTCCTGAAGTGAACTGCAACAAGGCTATTTCAGGCTGTCCTCACAACTTTGTTTGTCCCTCTGTCACTCTCCTTTCCTTTGCCTGCCCAGTCGACGCGCTCTTGCCACCGTGTTCTGGTCGGTCGGTTACTGGGGTTTGATTATCCAGAGATCCATGCTGCGTGCACCCGGGCGTGATGCCCCACCAATTCACACAAAATGTATCATGTCTAGTTTTTTCTTTTTTGAGGAATGTATCATGTCTAGCTGTCTACTGGATTTAGATGTAAGCATACGGTTCCTCCCATCCGCCTGCCGGACCAAACCCTAGCCACTCCCCTCAACCACCCAAGCTCCCCTCCGGCCGTCTCCGGCCGTCTCCGGCCGTCTCCGGCATGGCGGCCAGTGGATCTGACTCCAACTAGTCCAGATCCGTCGACTTGGGTGTCATCCCGTGCGGGTTGGAGGAGGCAATGGCCGTCCGTATTGCACTTCGTCGCTCCCGGGAGGACAGCGCTCAGCCGACGGCAAGATCTGTCTGCCGCAACTCTATAGCGTCGGCTCAACGGGCGCTCGGATCCTCTAGGACTGGATCATTGCGGTCCCGACAGTCGGAAAATCTCTCCTTCCCCATCACCGGTCAGGCGGACTATGAGCATGATTGATTTGATGCCAAAAATTAGCATGACAACATTTGGCAAAATGCCAAAATATTGGCTAGTGCTTAGTTAGTTACCAGTTTCACTTGCCAACCTCATAAGAGTTGCCAATTTTTTGGCAACTTTTGATATTGCCAATTGTTGGCTTGCCAAGTATTGGCAGTGCCAAATGTTGGCATGAAACCAATTAGCCTTTATTAATCCCACCGTGATGGTGTGCCTGCCATGGGAAGGAGGGGATAAGGGCCGCCGAGGCCCATATCACTGCCGACATGGCGGCGGAGGAGGTGACGGCGTGAGCGGCCGCAGAGGAGGAAGCCATATGCACCTGCATTGTGAAGAAGTGACAACAGAGGAACACACGCGCCCTCGTCTGAGAGCAGAATCGGGCGGTCCGTGTCATGGCCGGACCGCTATTGAAGGAGGAGAAGGAGGACAGCGGCGGCGAGGACAGCTCCAGCGTCGAGCAGATCCGGCTCGATCCCTGCTGTGTTTTCGACCGATACTTCCACGACAAGGACGGCAAGGGCACCGGGAAGGGCAAGGGCAGCCGTGGATGATCTTCTCCATCATAGCCGAACATGCCAAACTTTGGTAGTCTAATGACATGCTTAGTGATGTAGTGGTTGGACGATGTGTGTAATGCAACAACTTAGTTGAATGAGTTTATATGGATTTGAGGTATGGTAATTGAGGTGTCTAGTTGTAAGAAGATAAATTTGAGGCTTAACCAGTCAGTGTCCGCGGACACGCCTGCGCGTCCACCAGCATTTGGGGGGTTGAATTTGCCCGTCGTGACTGTAGATGCTCTTAGCGTATATATTTTATGAAACATTTTGTGGTTGTTTGGATACCAAATAGTACAGATTTATAGGAAATGGGTATGTGGCTGAATGTTAGCAAAGTCGGTTTTATTATTTTTTCTGTGAATAATCATTTATAGAAAACTAGCACACATGCTTGTACATTACAATGTAAGAAAAATATTTTTTATCAGAGCCGCTATTTTCATTTGGATTCAGTTATGATTATGAATCGTCATATTTAATGGCACGCACCACTGTAAACACACTCCGCACCATCTGGACCGTGTCGCTCCACACTGAGAAGGCCTCATCTATGAATTATGTCTATTTAAAAAACCATCGTCACGTACAACAGATAAAACACAAATTAAATCCCTACATATAACATAACGTTCATGAGTATGACAAGAATTGTTTGCATATTCAAAATAGATGTTCATGTACTTTCGATGTTAACGAATTTTATAATTGTATGTACATCCCATACAAAATGTTTGTGTATTCACCATGAAAAAGAATTTTCTCCATCAGTAAATACGTGCGTGGATTTTAAGAATAAAAGTATATATGTAGGGTTTTAGATCACGGGTCATGTATAAAAAAAGAACATGATGCAAGTGCAGCAGGCCACAACAACACACAGAGCACGTCCCTATACGCCCGCCTTCCATTGCCGCTCCTTAAGGATTATAGTCCTCGCTCCTCGCCCACCGGCATAACAATCCGCGCGACATGAATGCCCCCTTCTTTACGTTTTTTTCTCTCTTTTATTTATTGACGCATGCACCCACTCGCATAAATTGTGGAGCTAATTGCTTTATTTCCTCGGGATAACTAAGACCCACACTTCACCCTCTGTTTCTTGATTGTTGAGGTGGCTTGCGGTTTTCGGGTAACTAATAGACGTATATAAATTAGGGAAATTTAACGTAAAAATATGAAGTGTAACTATTTAATTAGGTAAAGAAAGCTGTTTTAAAAGCACAACAATGTGCTACTCTCTTTATCCCATAATATAAGAGTGTTTCTGACACTAGTGTAGTGTGAAAAACGCTCTTATATTATGGGACGAAGGAAGTAGTTTATATGCATGAAGGATCTTGGACAGTAGGTGACGTGTTGAGTTCAAACCCCCACATTAGCAAATATTATTAGCCTCGAGAAATATTTTAGCTGCAGAGTGTAGCAGGCCCATCGACCCACACAGAGACATTCTTTTTTTTTGCGAGAAAATTTCTGATCTATTCATCGACTATCAAGGTAGTAGAAAGAACACTAGAAGTAAAATGTACACCCAGGTCCGTATACCATCTAACGACGACTACAACCACTGAAACGAGCATACTCAAGTGCATGTGTGAAAACATAAACACCAAATGGATCCTTAGTCCTTTAGAAATAGCTCGTGTATTGTGATCTTGTTTTCCTGAACACTGGTATTGTTAAAGTAACAAAGATGTCATCAAAATAAGAACACATTGTTATCGGAACACTGGTGTTTGAATAGACTGAACTTATGAATTACTGCAGCCTTCGATGATTTCGACCACTACAGTTGGCGACGACGAAGAAGAAGACGAGGGAGGGGCATAGGGTTGCAGGCGAGTATTTAACCAAAAACTACCACAATTCACGGAAACGTGACAGAAAACTACTATTTTACGATTTTGTCTCGAAAACTACCACTTTTTTATTAATCCGTGACAAAAAACTACCAAGTGTGAAAACTGCTCGCTTTGCCTGGGTTAAACCCGAATCTGACTGTCCGACCCCACACATAAGCGAGCTAAAAATGCAATCGGGTCCCTAGTTTTTTTTAAAAAAGCAATCCAGTCCCTGCAGCCTGCACCCGGTCGTGCTCCACGCCGCCTTCGACGACGCCACCGGCGCGCTCAAGCTCGCCGACTTCGGCCATGGCTAGCTCCTCCAACCGCGCCTCCCCGCTACCCTTAGGACACGGCCGCCTCACCAGGAACCTCTCCACTACTCCCTCTCTCTGTCTCCCGTCGTTCTCTCCCTCCCTCCCCTAACCTCTCTCTCCTCCGTCGCGCCGCCGCACCTGCTTGACGCTGGAGCATCTCCGCTGCTCGATCTGCATTCCCCAACCTCTGGTGCCCCGCCTCCTCGCCGGATCCAGCCAAAATCTCCGCCCCGCCGCCTCCCTCACCCGTGCCGCTGCCTCCGCTCGACCGGGAGGAGACGTCAAGCATCGCCGTCCCATGGGCCATCGGCGACAACCAACAGCCTGCCCCGCGAGAGCTGAGCCATGGGAGGATTGAGGAAGCGGATCCGGGCGCGGCGAGGCTCTCCTCTCGACGATGGCGGCGCGACATGGCTGTAGAGCTCCTGCTCCAAAAAGAGAAGACGAGGGATATGGAGAGGAGGTTGGGGCAACGTGCGCTGACATGCTCCGGTTGATTTTCGCCGTCCCTCTTGCCGTCATTCGCCGCCGGCGACGGGGACTATCCCTGGTCTTCCTCCATGGGAAATCCTAGAGGAGGTTGGAGGAGCTAGCCATGGCCGACGTCGCGCCCGAACTCGATCTGGAGCTCATGTGGGCGGAGGGAGCCGGAGAGCGGCGGCGGCGGCGAGGGCCTGGAGCGGTCGGCCCGCAAGGACTGGATTGTTTTTTTAAGAAAAACTAGGGACCTGATTGCATTTTTAGCCCGCTTATATGTGGGGTCGAGCAGTCAGATTCAGGTTTAACCCAGGCAAAGCGAGCAGTTTTCACATTTGGTAGTTTTTTGCCATGGATTAATAAAAAAGTGGTAGTTTTCGGGACAAAATCGTAAAGTGGTAGTTTTCTGTCACGTTTCCGTGAATTGTGATAGTTTTTGGTTAAATACTCGTTGCAGGCGGATGGTATTGCTGACTATGAATCCCATAGGGACGGTGCAGGTCAGGTGGGCGAAAAAGAGGGGAGAAAATTTGCTGAGTGTGTTCGGACTGCATTTTTTTAGCGGGAAGTATGTATTTGAGGAGCTTCTCCCTGAAAATTTTTGAGTATAAAAGGTTTTGAGAAGAAAATACTAGATTGGCCTTCCTTCCTTCCTTAAACCGGATATTTTTTTGCAGGGGATTATAATTTTTTTAAGAGGAAAGCTAGCGATGCTCTCACAAACTAAACGCCCCGTTCAGCAAGGCGTTGGTTGTGGATCACATTTTGCATGGGCGAGTGGCACAAGGCGTTGGTTCAGGAAAGCTAGAGATGCTCTCACAAGCCTGTAGTGTGGCCAGTGCTCTGTAGTCTGTACATTGTTCGGAGCGCATGGATATGTGACCCAAGCATTTTTGCCTGGCGGGGCATATGGGTGCGGCGGTGACGTAGGAGGGGTCAGCATCAACAACAACGTGACGGTTACATCACGCCGTGTGCCCATCGCGTCCAACTCGGTTTTCCTTTGCCGACCATCCGACCCGACGTGGACTCGGTGACAATTCAACTGGCAGGACCGTCCATCAGACCGGAAGCACGTGGCGAAGCCAGATTTGCATTCGAGTTTTGCTCCGTGGAGCTCGCGTTACTCGCGCTAGTGTTTTAGGCTAAACGTGTGCAAATGGCCTTCGTGTTCGGATCAAACTGTTTTTTTACTGCTCTTCGGCCATTAGATTGGGCTTTGGCCTGCTTCACAGAGCAGGATCTGCGGGTGTAGTGTGGTGTGACGACCTGACGACGAAAGACGCGTCAAACATCCAAGTTGGCGATGGTGGCTGTGGCAACGTGATTGGTTTTAAACTTGTTCTCTTTGCTCATCAGCCTTTCCTAATCATGAATCATGGCACGTAATGACTGGCCGGCCAGCCAGGGAGCGAGAGGTACTGTGATATGTTTGTAACCTGCAGTTTTTAGAACGGGGTCAGGACATCTCCAACCACGTCACTAGTCCGTGCACTCGTCCGAACCAGTTTGCGGATAGCGAAGCGTCAGCCAACCATTCAATCGTATCCCTTAAGCGTCCGTTCATGTTCGGCCAATTTTATTTCAAATGTATAGTAATATGAGAGCAAGTTAAAGTGCGGTGTTTATAAAGTCCGATCACAATCAAAAAGAGAAGGAAGTTCAAGTATTTACATGCGCCCAATCACAAAAGTATCTGTCCAGCAGTCCGTAGAAGAAAAAGGGCATTCCCCCTGCCAGCCCGGCTATCCAAACCTCCTCGCTTGATGTAGGGTGGAACCCTAATCGGTCGATCTTTCACGAAAGGAGCGGATCCCGCAAAGAACACGAGGAACACGAGAGGGAAAAGAGGGAAAGCACGAGGGGAAACACAAGAGGAAATACTAAACCAACGCGAATAAGTCACACACGTGCTAGATCCTCGAGTACATAAGGAAAGATACACGATCCACAGACAACTAAGGACGATACAAGGGTAGCCGGTCTTCTCCGTGAGGAGGTGTTGAGTTCTTCCCTAAAAGGGGTCTTGAATCCGCTTGGGGGGTCTTCTCCGGTGGAGGCTCGAATCTCCGAGGAGAAGGTATCCAAGTGGATGAGCAAAGCTCTCACATAAAATATGAGCTAATCCTTTGCTAACCCTAGAAAGTTGGACGAGGTGGAGTATATATAGTCTAGGGGGGGGGGGGGGGTAGAAGGGGTACACAGGCCTCGGCCCTTCACTATGCGCAGACAGGGAGGCCGGATGTCCGGGCGTCGGGCCGGATGTCTGGTCGTTCGCGGAGGGCCGGATGTCCGGGCCATGGAGGCCGGATGTCTGGGCTGGTGAAGCTGGCCATGTTGCTCTCGGGTTCGGGGGTGTCCGGATATCCGGGCTGGCAACCGGATTTCCGGGGGCTTGGGAAGGGCCGGATGTCCGGGCTGGCGAGGCCGGATGTCCGGGGCCTGTAGCGTCCTGGCGGCTGAGCGGCTGTGGTGGGTGAAGCTCCAGGGGCCGGATGTCCGGGGCCTGGGAGGTGTACTTGACTCCTTCTGTTGGTTCTCTTCATCCGTGAACTTGGGGACTTGTACATCTTCATGTGCATCTTCGGGAGGGTCCTCTTGGTACCTAATCATGCACAACAACTCAGACTTAGGTAGTAGCCATGTCTCATGCATAGAAAGTGGAAGTCCGGAGAGGAGTGAGTTCACCTTATCTTCGATAGCCTTGGCTCGGGCTCTTGTCATTGGTCCAAGTGGTGTCGTTGGAGGTGTAGGTGCGTCCATAGGGATGATCGTGGAATGCTCCACATCATCTCCCCTCCCTTGGGGAAGATCCGTCCTCGGATCGAAATCCTCATCACCATGGTAGGGAGAGAGACCTTTGATGTTGAAGATGTCGCTCACAGAGTACTTGTCGCGTGGGATGTCGATCTTGTAGGCGTTGTTGTTGCAGCGTTTGAGCACTTTAAAGGGTCCATCCGCTTGTGGTCAAAGTTTGGACTTGCTTTCGTTGGGGAAGCGGTCCTTGTGAAGGTGTAGCCACACAAGATCTACGATGTTGAACACCATGGGGTGCGTGTTGATGTTGAGCTTGGTCGCAAGTCGTTGTACTTGGCGCTCGACGTTGTGCCTTGTATCCTCATGCACCTTCTTGAGATGGTTCACATGTGTACTTGCGTCCATATTGATGCGCTCTTGTAGTGGTAGAGGGAGAATGTCCAGTGGGGACAAAGGGTTGAATCCGTAGACGACCTCGAAGATGGACTTGCCGGTAGGCGCTCGGTTGTAGGTGTACTCGGCGATCGGTAGGCACGGTTGGAAGATCTCCCTACAAAATAGATTTGTAATATGTGAAGTATCGTCTATCTTGTTGCAAGGTATGAAATGAGCCGTGTTGGAGAATCGGTTCACAACAATAAACACGGAATCTTTTCCATTCTTATTTCTAGGCAACCCAAGCACAAAATCCCTACTAAAATCCTCCCGTGGTTGATATGGAATTGGAAGTGGCATGTAATGGCCAAGAGATTGAGCTTTGCACTTAGCTTGGCGACATGTAGAGTATTGGTTGGTGAAGCGGTTGACATCGCGAAGCATCATGGGCCAAGAATGGTGCATGGAGAGCGTAGCAAGTGTCTTGTCGTGTCTAAAGTGGATGAGTAGTTGAACTTGCCATTGGATCTCCTTAGGTTCCTCGAGGTTGACGTGGTAGGGAACCTTGTTAGGAAGGGGCGCTCCGGGGTTGATGTCGATTCGGTGCTTAATGCCTTGTAGTGGAGGTAGTCCCGGAGGTAGCTTTTCGGGGAAAATATCGTGAAATTCCTACAAAAGAGAAGACAACACTAGATGAATAGTGTGATGAGTGTTAGCTTTTGGTTCCTCGTCGTTGCATGAAAGGTCATAGTGCATGACACTAGATGGGTTCCCACACACTTCTCTCATCTCACGTGTGGTGGCAAATAGAACGAAGTACTTCTTGTCGCTCATCGTGGAGTCGCTCAATTTGGGCTTGTGGTGCTCACTTTCTTTTTGGCGCTTCGCTCCCTCACTATTTTCTCCACGATGGGTGGCTTGCTTGTCGGCGATCACTTATCTTGGAGACATGGGACGAAGTACGTACTCCTTTCCCTTCATCTTGATGATGTAGTCGTTCGTTCGGCCGTTGTGGATGACTCCTCTATCAAATTTCCATGGCCGTCTAAGGAGAAGGTGGAAAACGGTCATTAGAACAACGTCGCACTCCAAAGTGTCTTCATAGGCGCCAATTTTTAAGGAGACTTGTACTCGATGCTTGACTTGGATAGTGTCGGAGTCACTAAGCCATTGCACTTTGTATGGATGTGGGTGCTTCGTCTTGGGCAATTGGAGTTTGGAGCAAAGTTCTTCACTTGCGAGGTTATGACAACTCCCTCCATCGATGATGACCTTGACAGATCGTCCATTGATGTCGGCCTTGGTATGAAAGATATGGCATCGTTGGTCTTCTTCTTGGTGATGTTGGAGAGTCAAGACCTTGGAGACAACAAGAGCGGGACTTGAATCTCCATCACAAAAGACTTGATTCTCTTCTTCTTCGGTCGCGCGCCGGTGCATTGCCATTTGCTCAAGGGCTTTCATCTCCTCATCACTCATGGAGTCGTATGTACCATCGTCGTTGAGGATCATGGTTCGCTTGTTGGTACACTCGAGTGACTTGTGGCCTTGGCCGCTGCATGTGAAGCATTTGAAGGAACTCATCTTGACGGTCTCATCTATTGGGGTAGATGATGATGAAGCTCTCGGCTTGAAGTTGCTTGTAGTAGGATGATGACTTGGGGTGGTCGAAGATGTTGGAGTCGTTGAAGCTTGGGTGTTGGAGAAGTCGTATGACTTGGATGAGAACTTTGCATACTTGTAATCGTCTTGCACTTGACGTTCCGCTTTGGTAGCTTGATGCACTAGCTCGATGAGGTTTGAGTATGGTTGGAAGTCGGCGATCTTCTTGATAGGATGGTTGAGTCCATTCAAGAAACGTGCCATAGTTTTCTCATCATCTTCCGTGACATTGGCTCGTATCATGGCAATCTCCATCTCCTTGTAGTACTCTTCAACGATCTTGGTTCTTGCTTCAGTTGTTGGAGTTTCTTGAAGAGGTCGCAGTTGTAGTAGGTAGGCACAAAGCATGCTCTCATGACATCCTTCATTTGCACCCAAGTAGTGATGGGTGGTTCACCTCTTGCCTCTCGGCGCTCGATAACTTGCTCCCACCAAATGAGGACATAGTCTTGGAACTCAAGGGATGCCATCGCGATCTTCTTCTCTTCGTCATAGTTGTGCAAGCGGAAGATTTTGTTGACCTTCAATGCCCATGAAAGATACTCTTCGGGATCGTTGCTTCCATTGAACTTGGGCATGGTGAACTTTAGCTTGCCGTAGCGTTGCTCTTCATTGTGTTGGGGTCGGGGATGATGACGTCCATGTTGTTGATGATTGTCAAGCTCATGTTGCTCTTGTCGTGGAGGATGTCCATTGTCGTCATGCTCTTGATGAACTTGATGTTCGTGGCGAGCTTGTGGAGGAGCTTGTCGAGCTCGAGGAGGAACTTGAGGAACTTGACGATGCACGCGAGCTTGAAATCTTTGTTCTGAATTTCTTCACAAAGTGCTTCTTCATGTTCACGAGCTTGTCGGCCTCGGTCGGCTATGGCTCGACTTGAATCTCGGAGGGCTTGTTGCGCCGCAAGTGCTTGAGCTTCATGGAGTTGTTGTTCTTGGCGTTGTGCCTCAGCATCTTGTGCATCTTGATGTAGACACGCACGCTCTTCCTCTTCATGTTGGCATTGTCGTTGCTGTTCTCGTGCTAGTGCAAAAGCCTCTTGAGTTTGACGTTGTCGGTGCTCTTGAGAGTTGGTGTCGCGTAGGGGATTGAGGCTTGCTTGACGATCATTGCGCGCGGCACGGCGTAGAGTGTTCGATGTTGGTGTACTTGAGCCGGAGAGGGTGAAGTCGGAGTGTTGACTTGAGAGGGTCCTTCGTGATGAAGACGAAGTGGAAGAAGAGCGATTGAGCAACAAAGCACGAATCTCGTCCATCCTTGCGTCATTCTCTTGCTTGTGATCGTCGAGCTTGTGGTCGAAGTAGTCCCTTGTACGTTGCTCGGAGAGTCGCAAGTCGGCGGCGAGGTTGTCGATGCGTTCACTCATTGCTTGTTGCTCTTGATGCAAAGCACGTTGTGCACCAAAGAGGTGGCTCTTGGTGACGTAGGAGTTCATGTCGTCGTCGTGCTCAATGAAGAGTGGGTTGCTAGAAGTACTTGGCCTATCCATCATTCCAAGAAAAATGTGAGTGGTAGAAAGAGAAGAACGAATACCAAATGTACCTTGACCGAAGTTGAAAGTGGATCGATGATCACTCCAATGTAGGACAAGGAAATAGCATAATTGGTACTAGCTCTTGTCGGTTTCTCACACCTGCACAAGTAAAAGCTTATGGTGGAGCTTGGTTAGGATGATGGCACAAAAATTTGATGTAATTGTAAGTGAGCTTCAATAATGTTGGAAAAGATTCGCAAGATGCAATGTAACAAGTATACCAAGCAATATAAGGTACACGGAAACACACACGCAAAAAGATAAGTGGGGTCGTGCAACCAAGGGTGAGCCAAAATGTGGAATCCACAAAAATGCTCTTGTTGCACAACACTAGAGAGACGCTAGCATGATTGCACAATAGGCGGATACAAGAACTTGTGCACAACCTACTTAGCAAAAATGCAACGACTTCTATCCCAAGTATGTTCTATGCAAGGTGTTTCTATGCGATGATCCAAGATGATCGAGTATGATAATCTTAATTTTGTATGATGCTATGGTTCTTTCTTAAAAGCTCTTTGCTTATCTTTCCCTTTTTGCTTAAAAGCTTGTTTGGCTCTTTGATGTTGGAGCTCTTTTCTCATGCAATGCTTGATGAACCAAGATAGCAATTATGTATGCGATGACAACCTTGTGGCACAAGAGATGATACCAAGATACATGATGTATGTATGCTATGGGAAGTATTATCACTAAAGTGCACAAGTCTCGTTGCCGGCAATACTCAATGGCTAGTCTCGATGGGTAAGCAACGCAAAGTAGTAAGGCTATGATGGCTAACAATGTAATGGCAAGAATGACGTATCACGATACCAAGACGAGGTTACCATTCTTGCTTATGGTATGGTGTCAAAATGGTGGACCGAATACCAAGATGTAGTCGAGGTGGTCGTTGTTGATGACGCGTCCGTGGCGAAGATGAGCGGCGATGATGTTGATGTTGAACCGTACCTAAATAGCCGAAACACAAGTAGGACACGGTACCGCAACTCAAATTCTCAAAGCAAAATTGGACCAAAATTGTCGGAGTTGGAAGTGGTAAGTGATGGTGGTGGTATGCGGAAGTGGTGGGGGGTATGCGGAAATATATGTGGGCACTGAAACAAAATTTGGTGAAAAAATGGGCGGAAAACGGGCGGTGGACAGGAAGTGGTGCTGCCAGGGGCCGGACGTCCGGGGTCGTGGCCGGATGTCCAGGGTGCCGGATGTCCAGGCTATCGGGCCGGATGTCCGGGCTCTGGATCCATGGATGGATTTGAAGATCGTCCCGAGGAGAGGTCAAATCCGGGCAAAATTCGGACAAGTTGGTGGATGGAAATTGGGGAAAGTGGATGGAAAGCTAGATCTACCTGCAACACACGAAATCCGCGGATCAAATCCAACAAAACTTCATCACACTAACAAATCACAAAAAAAATTGGGGGCTATTTTTGTGGGGAATTTTCGAATTAGGGACAAAATTAACAAAACTAGGCTAGAAAACACAACGGGGAGGCTCCGAAATCGTGATCAACGTGGCTCTTGATACCAAGATGATGTAGGGTGGAACCCTAATCGGCCGATCTTTCACGAAAGGAGCGGATCCCGCGAAGAACACGAGGAACACGAGAGGGAAAAGAGGGAAAACACAAGGGGAAACACAAGAGGAAACACTAAACCAACACGAATAAGTCCCACATGTGCTAGATCCTTGAGTACATAAGGAAAGATACACGATCCACGGACAACTAAGGACGATACAAGGGTAGCCGGTCTTCTCCGTGAGGAGGTCTTGAGTTCTTCCCTAAAAGGGGTCTTGAATCCGCTTGGGGGGATCTTCTCCAGTGGAGGCTCGAATCTCCGAGGAGAAGGTATCCAAGTGGATGAGCAAAGCTCTCACACAAAATATGAGCTAATCCTTTGCTAACCCTAGAAAGTTGGACGAGGTGGAGTATATATAGTCTAGGAGGGTAGAAGGGGTACACAGGCCTCGGCCCTTCACTGTGCGCAGACAGGGAGGCCGGACGTCCGGGCGTCGGGCCGGATGTCCGATTGTTCGCGGAGGGCCGGATGTCCGGGCTGTGGAGGCCGGATGTCCGGGCTGGTGAAGCTGTCCATGTTTCTCTCGGGTTCGGGGGTGTTCGGATATCCGGGCTGGCAGCCGGATTTCCGGGGGTTTGGGAAGGGCCGAATGTCCGGGCTGGCGAGGCCGAATGTCCGGGGCCTGTAGCGTCCTGGCGGCTGAGCGGCTGTGGTGGGTGAAGCTCTAGGGGCCGGACGTCCGGGGTCGTGGCCGGATGTCCGGGGCCTGGGAGGTGTACTTGACTCCTTCCATTGGTTCTCTTCATCCGTGAACTTGGGGACTTGTACATCTTCATGTGCATCTTCGGGAGGGTCCTCTTGGTACCTAGTCATGCATAATAACTCGGACTTAGGTAGTAGCCATGTCTCATGCATAGAAAGTGGAAGTCCGGATAGGAGTGAGTTCACCTTATCTTCGTTAGCCTTGGCTCGGGCTCTTGTCATTGGTCCAAGTGGTGTCTTTGGAGGTGTAGGTGCGTCCATGGGGATGATCGTGGGATGCTCCGCATCATCGCTCACTCTGCCCCCGCCTCCTCCTCACCACTCGGCTCTTTCTCGGACGCCTCCATCTCGGGTGTCAGGCGCTTCAACATCTTGACACAAATGGTGTGCACGATCATCACCGCATCATCATCCAACTTGTCCATCCTCATGGTCAACACCTTGGTATCCTTCAAAGCGGCCATGAGCTCAACCCTCCTCTCTTCGAGATTGGTCTTCTTCTCTTCGAGGTTGAGTTTCTTATTAGTCGCCGCCACCAAGATGCTAAGCCTCTCGGCCTTCTTTTCCTCCTTCACGTTGGAGCGCTTGACACAATTCTCCTTCTTCACCAAGATGTCCTCGAACCTTTTCATCATCTTGGCTGCCGCCCCTTGTAGCTCCTTCTCCTACTTCCGCTTCTTTCCTCAAAACCCCCTTCTAACCTTCTTGGGTGGCTCTTTTGTTGGGTTGGTTGGATCACATGTTTCTTCCTCGGTCTCAATGTCGACGACCTTGATGGAGTTGGCAATCGATAGTTGCCACTTGGGTGCCCCATTCAACTTCAACCAACAAATGCATGAGGACGAAGTTCTTCTTCTCCACTTTCAAGAATAAGTTGCATGCATGGGAGGGCTAGAAAGAAAAACATTGGCAACAAGTTACATATCCGGCCAAATGACCAACACATATAGCATATCCGGTAAAATGATCAACACATATAACAACTTACTTGCTAGGTGATTAGTGCACCATTGGCCAATGATCGATTAGTTGTTTTAAATGGCCACAATAATTGCTCATGGCCTCCTAGATTATGTACCATCCATGGTTAAATGACTTTGTCCCACGATTGCAGATGAGTTCGTTTGTGGTAGGGCTTGAAATTCTTGTACTCGTGGAACCAAGTATGAATGTTGGCCCAAAATGTTCCTCCCTTTTGCTCGTGCCATGGATCAGGCCGATGCTAGTGGCCAACCACGCATCGCACAACAATTCGTCCTTCCTCATGTTGAAGCTTTCTCCTCTACCTCTCTTCTATGAATCAGCCGCCCACTCCTCCAGATCAAGGTCCTCGTCGTCGTCCTGCTTCAGCTGGCCGATGTACGAATCCGGCTACTGGGTGTATGTGACGGAAATATGCCCTAGAGGCAATAATAAAGTTTTTATTTATATTTCCTTATATCATGATAAATGTTTATTATTCATGCTAGAATTGTATTAACCGGAAACTTAGTACATGTGTGAATACATAGACAAACAGAGTGTCCCTAGTATGCCTCTACTTGACTAGCTCGTTAATCAAAGATGGTTAAGTTTCCTGACCATAGACATGTGTTGTCATTTGATGAACGGGATCACATCATTATAGAATGATGTGATGGACAAGACCCATCCGTTAGCTTAGCATTATGATTGTTTAGTTTTGTTGCTATTGCTTTCTTCATGACTTATACATATTCCTCTGAATATGAGATTATGCAACTCCCGAATACCGGAGGAACACTTTGTGTGCTATCAAACGTCACAACATAATTGGGTGATTATAAAGATGCTCTACAGTTGTCTCCGATGGTGTTTGTTGAGTTGGAATAGATCAAGATTAGGATTTTTCACTCCGTGTATCGGAGAGGTATCTCTGGGCCCTCTCGGTAATGCACATCACTATAAGCCTTGCAAGGAATGTGGCTAATGAGTTAGTTACAAGATGATGCATTACAGAACGAGTAAAGAGACTTGACGGTAACGAGATTGAACTAGGTATGAAGATACCGACAATCAAATCTCGGGCAAGTAACATACCGATGATAAAGGGAATAATGTATGTTGTTATGCGGTTTGACCGATAAAGATCTTTGTAGAACATGTAGGAACCAACATGAGCATCCAGATTCCGCTATTGGTTATTGACCAGAGATGTGTCTCGGTCATGTCTACATAGTTCTCGAACCCGTAGGATCCGCACGCTTAACGTTCGATGATGATTTGTATTATGAGTTATATGATTTGATGACGAAAGTTTGTTCAGAGTCCCGGATAAGATCACGGACATGAAGAGGAGTCTCAAAATGGTCGAGAGGTAAATATTCATATATTGGAAGGTTGCATTTGGACATCAGAATGGTTCCGAGTGGTTCAGGCATTTTTCGGGAGTACCAGGAGGTTACCGGAACCCCCGGGGAAGTTAATGGGCCTTAGTGGGCTTTAGTGGAGAGAGAGAAGAAGGGCCATGAGGTGGCGCGTGTCGTGGTTCTGAGTCTGATAGTAGAAAGGAGGGGTACGTAGGAGGAGGCAAGATCCTAGCTACGGTGAGGTTGTGCACGCAAGATTTACGAGTTCAGGCCCTTCTCGGAGGAAGTAAAAGCCCTACGTCTCGGTGCCCTGAGATGGTCGACTGGATTATGCGTGAAATTACAGGGGGTGTGAGCCCTTGTCTCAGAGGAGGGGGGTGGCTTATATAGAGTGCGCCAGGACCCCAGCCAGCCCACGTTACAAGGAGTTCAATGTACATTAAGGTGAGACGTTACTGGTAACGCCAGCAATAAAGACATATAGATGATCATTAACGCTACGGAGTGAATGCCTGACCGTTGCCATCCCGAATGACTTTAGATCTTCTGTACTCCGAGTGGTTTCTTGTACGGTCGAATGATGATATACTGGTCGGATGGAATTGGGTTATCCGAGTGGAGTTGTTGGTCGAGTGGGTTGCACTCTGAGGTGATTCCAGTCGGTGGATGCCGCTGTGCTTCCAATGCTGTTGATCTTAGGGTAGTGTCCTTGGGAAGGGCATCTAGGTCAGGCCTATTACCCTACCCTAGGTACATGTCATCGTCATTAGCCCCCGAATGGATCGAGGTCCGAGGGGAGAAGAGGTTGAAGATGCATGGTTCCAACCCAATTCTCATGCTGCGGGGGCATCTTACCTGGGTTGGTGAACCATGCTGGAACTTCAACTTTATTTTCAATCGCCTTGATCCATTCAGAATTTGTCGAGTGAACTTATCTTGGTATGCTTCTAGTGTCGGAGGGGTATGAAATCTTGGGCGTGACTGGTTGCGCTACTATTCCCGGATCTCACGGGATTTGAAATTTGGGGAAGCACGCGGGACGGAGAGTGCCACAGTAAACGGGACGGATTAGGCAGGGGTGCCTCGATCTTTGTGCCATCTTTTTCGCCACGTACCGAGTGCGCGGCTGTTGCGAGATTTGACATGATCTCTCGGTCCCGCATGTCAGCCACTCGGAAGCGGGCAAATAAAAGGCTCTGCGGCCGGTGCGTTTGCACAACGCATCCCATTCTCCTTCTCCTTCCTCTGTTTCCCCACCTCATCCTCCGCCGCTCTCGACACCACCGCACCACCCATGAGCAGCCCGCGGTAATGGGGAAGGACAAGACGGTGGCCTTGGAGTGTGCCAAGAAGGTGACGATGACGGCGACGGGGAAGCCGAAGGGCAACAAGACGAGTTGGGGGATCTTCTTCGAGGTCCGGCCTGCCGCCCAGCTGGATCCAGGGCGACTGGATTCGGTCCACGATTCAGCACGAGGATGTGGAGGATCTGGCCGAAGGGGGCTTGGTTGCCCATGGATCTTAGAGGCTGCCTGGCAACGAGATCGAGCAGCAGCCATAGGAGGGTGAGTGCATCCTCCTCAGGACTCACATTGACCGTGGTTTCTCTCTGCCCCCTCATCCTTTCTTCCGGGTTTTCTGAACTTTTTTGGAGCCCAACTTCACCACTTTACCCCCAACACCATCACGTACCTCGCTGCATTTGTTTCCATGTGTGAAAATTTTCTGGGCTGTCGACCACACCGGGGTCTCTTCAAACACATCTTTACCTGTCGCTCTCAGTCTGTGAAAAAGGCTAATTCGAGTGATGAGAGGACACACGTGATCCAGATGTGTGGAGGTCTAGGTATTCAGATGAGAGGCAAAATTACTTTTCCAGCTGTGATTCTTCCCGAGTCAGTTAGAGGTTGGAAAAAGCGGTAGGCGTAGCGAGGCGGTTGGCCTTCGCCTAGTGCCTAGGCAGTGCCTAAGTGCCCTAGGTGGTAATATAGTTTTTACTCATAGTGTATTTATGATTATTATACGGGTGTTGATATTAGTTTAGGGTATATAAATAAGTTAATTACCATCTACTTCCATTGGAATATAACTCGTTTGGCATATCAGTGCAGTATGTGGCATGATTTCATGCTTGGGTAGGCAATTCCTTGATTGCCTTACCTAGACCTCCATTTATGCCCTAGGCAAGGCGTTTAGCCATTGCCTAGCGCCTAGGCGTGCCTAAGCGCCTCCTAGGCACTGCCTTTTCCAACAGAGGTTTTACTGCAAGGACCAACCGACTCCTGGCCAGTCAACCAGTCTTCCTCCCTTCTCCATGGAGCGAGTCCAGTAGCCCACTTCTTTGAAAGTAACTCCGACAGAGGAAGCAGAGGTGAACATGTTGATGGAACAAGTAGTCCAATTAGTCCGCGATGGCGTGATTGATATGGACTTTCTAGAGGTGTTTCTCGGTCGACGTGTCCAGCCACTCCAGGCCCGTGATCATCCTATGTGGATGTACTCGGGTATTGAAGACACCACTCGGATCCACCCGGAGGAGGTCACCGAAGAAACGGTGGAGCAGTGGTTGTGGGGCATCACTGGAAACAAAGATAACCCCAGGGGGTCCAGAAGAGTCCAACCATTCGGCGCTGACCATGAACCTGAAAGGGTCTGTCCTTTACTGTCGAGTGTTTCTTCATTCTGATTTGCAACTGTCTTTGTGTCCGACTGATGTCTATGTTATTTTTTGCCTTGCAGGTTTACACTAAGATGTACTCGATGCCCAATGGAGAGCAGGACCAGGAAGGAGAGGTGAGTGGAGGCGAAAGTGGCAACTAGAAATCCAATGACGAAGATGGGGAGGAGAGTGAGGACTCAAGCGACGGCGAGGAGGTCGACTCCCCACCCTACACTAAAAGGCGCTCCAAGCAGACCCATGACCCAGCGAGTATCCGTGGCAAGGCAGTCGCACAGACCTCGAAGCGCACTTGGACTTCCTCCCCCATTCTGACTGAGAAGGCCCCGAAGCAACCCAAGATTGCAGCTCCCAAGCCTCGGAAGGCCCTACCTAAGATCAAGGTTGATGTTCCCATCGCCTCCGGGTAAGCGTTTTGTTTTCTCTCTTTGTTCAAGAGCCTCTTAAGTAGATGTCGAATCATTTTCTTGCTTGACCGAGTGAGTTCGGAAACTAGCAGTGCTGCTACTTCTAGGACTTCCGTGGATATTTACAGAGATGAAGACAATGCGGAAATGGAAGATGCTGCCACCTCCAAAGTAGGTATGACTCTACCATCTTGTTTCTATTTTGCCAATTGATTTGTAGGCTGACTAATGTCTTAGGGTCGAGTCATTTGCCGCGCCGCAACATGTTATTGAACTTCCAGATGACGATGAAGATGTGCCCCAGAGGCCTTAGGGAAGGAGAGGCAGGAGCTCGGGCAGGAGGGCACCGGCCGGCAAAACAGCTCAGACGACATCAGTGCCCGAACCGGTGACCCAGCAGACTAGAGACCTCAATCGGGCCTCTGCCACTTTTGCCGATCCTGTGTCGACTGAACGTCCTTCAACATCGACTGCTTAAGATCCTGCTTCATCTGTGCAACTCCATACTTTAGATCCTCAGACTGCTGCGACTGTTCACCGTCTCCGCTATTCGTCACCCATCATGTCCCGGAGGATCAAGCGAGCGCTGCTAAAGAAGCTATACGCCAAGCAGGCCTGATGACGGAGCGGATGAAGACGGTGCGTGAGACCAGCCAAGCCGCCTATGACGCCAGTGCAGCTCTCCAAGCCAACATCCAGGTTAGTTGATTTCCGACTGATCTTCTAGTTTGACACTTGAAAACTGCTGCCTTATTATCCATAAGATGTTCGTGGATGAGCGTTTTCGAACCTTTTCAAACTTTATGTGTATCTGTTCACCCACTGGGTGTTTTCTTTTATTTTGCAATCTTGTTCTCTTGAGTCAACTCTGTCTCGTCGAATGAACTTTTAGATTTGTGGGGGCACGCAGAGTGCACCCACTGGGTGTAGTCCCTGAGACCGTCGTCGAATGTTTGATTCGGCGAGGGTCTTAGATCTTGTTTATAATATATCCACTCGGTCTTGAACGGATCCTGTCGAGTGAATTCTCGAACCAGTGGGGGCACGCCAAGTGCACCCACTAGGTGTAGTCCCCGATACTACCGTTGGATGTTCGATTCTGCAGTAGTATTAGAACTCTTTTTGTCGTAATATCCAGAACTTGTACCTTCATTTTCGTCGACTTACATATCTTATTTTCTGACTTTAGAAATCCTGTGAGCTCATATCCCAATTTGCTGAATTCGAGAGGAAGCTGATCCAGCTCAATCTTGACCTAGACTTGGCCAAGCAGAACTTGTAGAAGGCTAAGGACGAAACAACTGGTATGGAAGGTAAAAGCTTGCCGTCCGTGTCATCTTTCCGTTCTTCTTTCTGAACCGAGTGTTGTTTATTAATTTTTAGAGAAAATGAGGCAGGCTCTGGCATAGAAGGACCTTGATCTCGCAGCGGCACAGAAAGAGGCCAAAGAGAAAACAACACTCGTCGACGAGAAGTTGGCTTCAGTCGGGACGTTAGAGGAAGACAATGCCAAGCTGAAGACTGCTCTTGTCGAAGCTAACAAGGAAGTGACACGTCTGAAGAAGGACAAGGTAGCCCTGAATGACAAGATTGAAGATCTCTTCCGAAAGAGGAATGAGCTGGAGGCTTATCTGGGGGGACTTGCCAAGAAGTTATTCCTTATGCTTGAAGGTATTTTCTCCTGCTCGACCGGTTTCTCTTGATAGTTTTTGATTCTTCAGACGGCTCTTCGACTCATTATATTGCTATGCTGTGCAGAATTTTGCCAAAATTCGAAGAAGAGACTAGGCGGATTGAAACGAACTTGGACCCCATCAACTCTCCTGATAAGGATGAAGCCGCCATGAACATACTCTGATTGGAATCTTGTCTTGCCAGCGTCGTGGATTATCTGGCTCGACTGAAGGTGGCGGTTTCCTGAGTCGACATGGAGCTCTGGCCGAAGGAGAGGTTCCAAAATGACCTCAAGTCTTTGATGACTCGACTCAATGAGATCCCTGGCCGAGTGCAGGCATGGAAGAAGTCTTCCGCTCGATGTGGTGCTGATGTGGCTCTGTCTCTGGTTTGTGTCCATTGCAAAGAGGCCAAGGAGGAGAAGCTAGCAGCGCTCAAGGTCGCCAAAACCAAGCATCGCCAGTTCCAGTCCTTCATGGAGACCTTCATTGAAGCAGCCACTCACATCCGGACAGAATTGACCTGGACGAATTCGTCGAGGCAGCCAGTCCTCCTCCAGAGGAGTGAACAAACTTTATGCCTTAATTAAATTTTCCTCGGAATGCTGAGTGATTTTTTAACTGTTAAAACTCCTTCGGGCCTGATGCCTGAGCACTTTTATCTGCGGTTCTGAACCCTGCGAGATTTATCCGAACTTGGTTTTTCTTTGGATAGGTTTGTCTTCATCTTTGCTACTTTTGAATCTCTTGACTCCGAGTGAAACTTGATTCTTCAGTCGGAACTGTCATTGACTTTGTGATGCAGCTCTATTGAGTGGGTCATGGACAAGAGCACTAGGTGCTGTGCACGACCTGCACTTCGTCACCCTTGTGGATCGGGATGGAGTGGACGTTGTTCTTATGGCGCAACTTCGTCGAGTGGGTCATGGACAAGAGCACTAGGTGTTGTGCACGACCCGCACTTCGTCGTCCTTGCGGATCAGGACGGAGCGTATGTTGTACTTGTGACGCAGCTCCGTCGAGTGGGTCATGGACAAGAGCACTAGGTGCTGTGCATGACCTGCACTTCGTCGTCCTTGCGGATCGGGATGGAGCGTACGTTGTACTTGTGACGCAGCCTCGTCGAGTGAGTCATGGACAAGAGCAGTAGGTATTGTGCACGACCTGCACTTCGTCGTCCTTGTGGATCGGGATGGAGCGTACGTTGTACTTGTGACACATCTCCATCAAGTGCGTCATGGACAAGAGCACTAGGTGTTGTGCACAACCTGCACTTCGTCGTCCTTGCGGATCGGGATGGTTTTTAACTTCGGCAAGTACGAGACTGCAGCTAAGCCTCCGAGTGGGAGGATTGCTCTCCACTCGGTAGGATTTTAGAAACTTAGGCGAGTACGGGACTGCAACTAAGCCCCCGAGTGGGAGGATTGCTCTCCACTCTGTAGGATTTTAGAAACTTAGGCGAGTACGGGACTTCAGCTAAGCCTTCGAGTGGGAGGATTGCTCTCCACTCGGTAGGATTTTGGAAACTTAGGCGAGTACCGTACTGCAGCTAAGCCCCCGAGTGGGAGGATTGCTCTCCACTTGGTAGGATTTTAGAAACTTAGGCGAGTACGAGACTGCAGCTGAGCCCCCGAGTGGGAGGATTGCTCTCCACTCGGTAGGATTTTAGAAACTTAGGCGAGTAGGGGACTGCAGCTAACCCCGAGTGGGAGGATTGCTCTCCACTCGGTAGGATTTTAGAAACTTAGGCGAGTACAGGTGATACGTCCATTTTTCATCATGCTTTTATATCGATATTTATTGCATTATGGGCTGTTATTACACATTATGTCACAATAGTTATGCTTGTTCTCTCTTATTTTACAAGGTTTACATGAAGAGGGAGAATGCCAGCAGCTGGGATTCTGGGCTAGAAAAGGAGAAAATATTAGAGACCTATTCTACACAGCTCCAAAAGTCCTGAAACTTCACGGAAGTTATTTCCAGAATATATAAAAAAATACTGAGCACAAGAAGTATCATAGGGGGGCCACCCACCAGCCACGAGGGTGGGGGGCGCGCCCTACCCCCCTGGGCGCGCCCCCCTGCCTCGTGGGCCCCCTGGTGGCCCTCCGATGCCCATCTTCTGCTATATGAGGTCTTTCGTCCTCGTCCGAGAAAAAATTATAAGCAAGCTTACAGGATGAAACTCCACCGCCACGAGGCGAAACCTTGGCGGAACCAATCTAGGGCTCCGACAAAGCTGTTCTGCCGGGGAAACTTCCCTCCGGGAGGGGGAAATCATCACCATCGTCATCACCAACGATCCTCTCATCGGGAGGGGGTCAATCTCCATCAACATATTCACCATCACCATCTCATCTCAAACCCTAGTTCATCTCTTGTATCCAATCTTTGTATCCAAACCTCAGATTGGTACATGTGGGTTGCTAGTAGTGTTGATTACTCCTTGTAGTTGATGCTAGTTGGTTTACTTGGTGGAAGATCATATGTTCAGATCCATTATGCATATTAATACCCCTCTGATTATGAACATGAATATGCTTTGTGAGTAGTTACGTTTGTTCCTGAGGACATGGGAGAAGTCTTGCTATTAGTAGTCATGTGAATTTGGTATTCGTTCGATATTTTGATGAGATGTATGTTGTCGTCCCTCTAGTGGTCTCATGTGAACGTCGACTACATGACACTTCACCATTGTTTGGGCCTAGAGGGAGGTATTGGGAAGTAATAAGTAGATGATGGGTTGCTAGAGTGACACAAGCTTAAACCCTAGTTTATGCGTTGCTTCGTAAGGGGTTGATTTGGATCCATATGTTTCATGCTATGGTTAGGTTTACCTTAATACTTCTGTTGTAGTTGCGGATGCTTGCAATGGGGGTTAATCATAAGTGGGATGCTTGTCCAAGTAAGGACATCACCCAAGCACCGGTCCACCCACATATCAAATTATCAAAGTACCGAACGCGAATCATATGATCGTGATGAAAACTAGCTTGATGATAATTCCCAAGAGCGCTTTCCTTCATATAAGAGTTTGCCCAGGCTTGTCCTTTGCTACAAAAGGATTGGGCCATCTTTATGCACTTTATTTACACTTGTTACTTGTTATTCGTTACCAATTACCTTATCACAAAACTATCTGTTACCGATAATTTCAGTGCTTGCAGAGAATACCTTGCTGAAAACCGCTTATCATTTCCTTCTGCTCCTCGTTGGGTTCGACACTCTTACTTATCGAAAGGACGACAATAGATCCCCTATACTTGTGGGTCATCAAGACTCTTTTCTGGCACCGTTGCCGGGGAGTGAAGCGCCTTTGGTAGGTGGAATTTGGTAAGAAAAAATTTATATAGTGTGCTGAAATTTACTGTCACTTGTTACTATGGAAAGTAATCCTTTGAGGGGCTTGTTCAGGGTATCTTCACCCCGACCAGTAGAGCAAAGAGTTTCTTCTCAACCTACTGAACCTACTGAAAATGAAAATGTTTACTTCGAAATTCCTTCGGGTATGATAGAGAAACTGCTAGCTAATCCTTTTGCAGGAGATGGAACATTGCATCCCGACTTACACTTAATCTATGTGGATGAAGTTTGTGGATTATTTAAGCTTGTAGGTACGCCCGATGATGTTATCAAGAAGAAGGTCTTCCCTTTATCTTTGAAGGGAGATGCATTGACATGGTATAGGCTATGTGATGATATGGAATCATGGGACTATAAGCGATTGAAATTGGAATTTCACCAGAAGTTTTATCCTATGCATATTGTTCATCGTGATCGTAATTATATATATAATTTTTGGCCTTGCGAAGGAGAAAGCATCGCTCAAGCTTGGGGAGGATTAAGTCAATGTTATATTCATGCCCCAATCATGAGCTCTCAAGAGAAATGATTATTCAAAAATTTTATGCTCGACTTTCTGACAACAATCGCTCCATGCTCGATAATTCTTGTGCTGGTTCTTTTACAATGAATACTATTGAATTCGGATGGGATTTATTGGAGAGGATTAAACGCAACTCTGAAGATTGGGATCTCAATGAAGGTAAGGAGTCAGGTATGATTGTGTTAAATCTTTTATGGATACTGATGTTTTCCGTAAGTTTAGCACTAAATATGGACTTGACTCTGAGATTGTAGCTTCTTTTCTGTGAATCTTTTGCTACTCATGTTGATCTCCCTAAGGAGAAGTGGTTTAAATATAATCCTCCCATTGAAACAAAAGTAGTTGCACCTATTAAAGTTGAATAAAAAACTATCACTTATGATGATCCTGTTGTTCCCACTGCTTATGTTGAGAAACCACCTTTCCCTGTTAGAATTAAGGATCATGCTAAAGCCTCAACTGTAGTCAACAAGAGTAATATTAGGGCACACAAACCCCCTAGGCAAATTAAAGTTGGACCTAATATTGCTATGGTTAAAGATCTCTTGGCCGATAATATTGATGGGGGGAAGGTTATTTATTTCTATGAAGAAACTGCTAGAATTACTAAGCCTGGTGCTAAGGATAAACATAGACCTGTTATAGGCATGCTTGTTATTTCTGTTAAAATAGGGGATCATTGTTATCATGGCTTATGTGATATGGGTGCTAGTGCTAGTGCAATACCTCATACCTTATACAAAGAAATTATGCATTATATTGCACGTGCTGAGATAGAAGATATCGATGTTACAATTAAGCTTGCCAATAGAGATACTATTTCACCGATTGGGATTGTTAGAGATGTTGAAGTCTTGTGTGGGAAGGTTAAATATCCTGCTGATTTTCTTGTTCTTGGTTCCCCACAAGATAGTTTTTGTCCCATTATATTTGGTAGACCCTTCTTAAATACTGTTAATGCTAGGATAGACTGCGAAAAGGATGTTGTTACTATTGGTTTGGGTGATATGTCTCATGAGTTTAACTTCTGTAAATTTCGTAGACAACCCCGTGATGAGGAATTACCTAGTAAGGATGAAACTATTGGTCTTGCTTCTATTGTTGTGTCTCCTAATGATCCTTTAGAACAATATTTGCTTGACCATGAAAACGATATGTTCATGAATGAAAGAAGGGAAATAGATGAAGTATTCTTTAAACAAGGACCTATTCGAAAACACAACTTGCGTGTTGAATTCCTAGGGGATCCTCCTCCACCCAAGGGTGATCCCGTGTTTGAGCTTAAACCATTACCTGATACTCTTAAATATGCTTATCTTGATGAAAAGAAGATATATCCTGTTATTATTAGTGCTAACCTTTCAGAGCATGAAGAAAAGAAATTATTGAAAACTCTGAAGAAGCACTGTGCTACAATTGGATATACTCTTGATGATCTTAAGGGCATTAGTCCCACTCTATCTCAACACAAAATAAATTTGGAAAAGGATGCCAAACCAGTTATTGATCACCAACGACGGCTAAATCCTAAGATGAAAGAAGTGGTAAGAAAGGAAATATTAAAACTCCTTAAGGCAGGTATAATTTATCCCGTTGCTGATAGTTAGTGGGTAAGTCCTATCCATTGTGTCCCTAAGAAGGGAGGTATTACCATTGTTCCTAATGATAAAGATGAATTGATCCCACAAAGAATTTTTACAGGTTATAGGATGGTAATTGATTTCCGCAAATTAAATAAAGCTACTAAAAAGATCATTACCCTTTGCCTTTTATTGATCAAATGCTAGAAAGATTATCCAAACATACACATTTTTTGCTTTCTAGATGGTTACTCTGGTTTCTCTCAAACACTTGTGTCAGCTAATGATCAAGCTAAGACCACTTTTACTTGCCCTTTCGGTATTTATGCTTATAGACGTATGCCTTTTGGTTTATGTAATGCACCTGCTACCTTTCAAAGATGCATGATGGCTATATTCTTTGACTTTTGTGAAAAGATTTGTGAGGTTTTCATGGACGATTTCTCTGTTTATGGATCCTCTTTTGATGATTGCTTGAGCAACCTTGATCGAGTTTTGCAGAGATGTGAAGAAACTAATCTTGTCTTGAATTGGGAGAAGTGCCACTTTATGGTTAATGAAGGTATTGTCTTGGGGCATAAAATTTCTGAAAGAGGTATTGAAGTTGACAAAGCTAAAGTTGATGCTATTGAAAAGATGCCGTGTCCCAAGGACATCAAAGGTATAAGAAGTTTTCTGGGTGATGCCGGTTTTTATAGAAGGTTCATTAAGGACTTCTCAAAAATTTCTCGGCCTCTGACTAACCTATTACAAAAAGATATTCCTTTTGTCTTTGATGATGATTGTGTAGAAGCATTTGAAATACTTAAGAAAGCTTTGATTTCTGCACCTATTGTTCAGCCACCTAATTGGAATTTACCCTTTGAAATTATGTGTGATGCTAGTGATTATGCTGTAGGGGCTGTTCCAGGACAAAGATTTGATAAGAAATTGAATGTTATACAGTATGCTAGTAAAACTCTAGACAATGCCCAGAGAAATTATGCTACTACTGAAAAGGAATTCTTAGCAGTTGTATTTGCTTGTGATAAGTTCAGACCTTATATTGTTGATTCTAAAGTAACTATTCACACTGATCATGCTGCTATTAAATATCTTATGGAAAAGAAAGATGCTAAACCTAGACTTATTAGATGGGTTCTCTTGCTACAAGAATTTGATTTGCATATTATTGATAGGAAGGGAGCTGAGAACCCCGTTGCAGACAACTTGTCTAGGTTAGAGAATGTTCTTGATGACCCACTACCTATTGATGATAGCTTTCCTGAGGAACAACTAAATGTCATAAATGCTTCTCGTACTGCTCCATGGTATGCTGATTATGCTAATTACATTGTTGCTAAATTTATACCACCTAGTTTCATATGCCAGCAAAAGAAAAAGTTTTTCTATGATTTAAGACATTACTTCTGGGATGACCCACATCTTTATAAATAAGTAGTAGATGGTATTATTAGACATTGTGTACCTGAGCATGAACGGGAATAGATCCTACACAAGTGTCACTCCAAAGCCTATGGAGGGCACCATGCTGGAGATAGAACTGCACATAAGGTATTGCAATCCGGTTTTTATTGGCCTACTCTCTTCAAGGATGCCCATAAGTTTGTCTTGTCTTGTGATGAATGTCAAAGAATTGGTAATATTAGTAGACGTCGAGAAATGCCTATGAATTATTCACTTGTTATTGAACCATTTGATGTTTGGGGCTTCGATTATATGGGACTGTTTCCTTCCTCTAATGGGTATACACATATTTTAGTTGCTGTTGATTAAGTTACTAAGTGGGTAGAAGCTATTCCAACTAGTAGTGCTGATCATAACACCTCTATTAAGATGCTTAAAGAAGCTATTTTTCCGAGGTTTGGAGTCCCTAGATATTTAATGACTGATGGTGGTTCACATTTTATTCATGGTGCCTTTCGTAAAATGCTTGCTAAGTATGATGTTAATCATAGAATTGCATCTCCTTATCACCCATAGTCTAGTGGTCAAGTAGAACTTAGCAATAGAGAGCTTAAATTAATTTTGCAAAAGACTGTTAATAGATCTAGAAAGAATAGGTCCAAGAAACTTGATGATGCATTATGGGCTTATAGAACCGCATACAAAAATCCTATGGGTATGTCTCCGTATAAAATGGTTTATGGTAAAGCTTGTCACTTACCTCTCGAACTAGAACATAAGGCATATTGGGCCATTAAAGAGCTCAACTATGACTTCAAACTTGCCGGTGAGAAGAGGTTATTTGACATTAGCTCACTTGATGAATGGAGAACCTAGGCTTATGAAAATGCCAAGCTGTTTAAAGAAAAAGTTAATAGATGGCATGACAAAAGGATACAAAAGCGTGAGTTTAGTGTAGGTGACTATGTATTGCTATACAACTCTCGTTTAAGACTTTTTGCAGGAAAAGTTCTCTCTAAATGGGAAGGCCCTTACGTCATCGAGGAGGTCTATCATTCCGGTGCCATAAAAATCAACAACTTCGAAGGCACAAATCCGAGGGTGGTGAACGGTCAAAGAATGAAACATTATATCTCAGGTAATCCCATAAATGTTGAAACCAATATTATTGAAACCGTAACCCCGAACGAATACATAAGGGACGCTTTCCGGAACGTTTCAGACTTCGAAAAAGGAATAGGTACGTGGTACGGTAAGTAAACCGACTCCAAAACAGTTCTAATGGCAATATTTCTCCGTTTTGGAATATATATAAAAATAGGAAAATAAGAAGCAAACCGGAAAGGACACGAGGCTTCCACGAGGGTGGAGGGTGCGCCCTACCCCCCTAGGCGCCCCCCCCTGCCTCGTGGGCACCTCGTGTGCTCTCCGGACTCCGTTTTCTTGCACGATACTTCTTTTGGTCGGTACAAATCCATTATATAATCTCCCGAAGGTTTTAACCACTATATCACACAAAAATCTCCTGTTTTTGTTTCGAGCTGTTTTCTGCCAGGGTTGTCAAGGCCAAGCATCATGTTGTCTCCCTCCTCCTCCAACAATGAGGGCAACGATGCTTGGCTAATGAAGATAGAGCTGGAGAGAGAAGAACCCGGAGAGATCAACAAGGATGATGGGATCAAGAAGGCCATGGGGGATCAAGTTCTGACAGTAGCAGAAGAAGACATCCTTCCACCTCACCACAATCTCTTTACCCCAACAGAGATTGAGGCTTTCAAGATGATTGAGTTAGCTCGTATTCAAAACAAGTATCTCACAAGTGAAAATATTTTGTTGAAGGAGCATATCATCGCACTCAAGGGCATTATCCGCAAATTGGTGGATCTCTTACGCTCGATGTGCGACTACCCATCATCACCAACCTCCTTCACCGGCAAAAGAGACATAATCACACGGGTATGGCACTCCCCTTGGCAACTGCCAAGCTTGGGGGAGTGACCCGGTATAGTATCACCATCACTTTTATCTTTACCGTTTTTCTTAGTTCGATCCTTTTGATAATATCTTGATCTAGTAGAATAAAGTTTTAATATGTTCTAGTTGTGAGTTTTGCTTTAAGATCTTCCTATGTAATTGAGTCCGTGAGCTATATATAATAAAGATTAGTGTTGAGTCAAGGGCTTGATTATTTTTCTATGATCTTGAGGGAATAAAATAAAGGAGAAGAAATAAAAAAGAAACAAAGAGATCACATATATGGATCTTATGGAGAGTAATGAGCTCACATATAAAGAGTATGATGAATAAAAGTTGTTGAGAGTTGACAAACATAGTTTTGGTCATCGTTGCAATTAATAGGAAGTAATAAATAAAGAGAGGTTCACATATAAATATACTATCTTAGACATCTTTTATGATTGTGAGAACTCATTAAAGTATGATATGCTGAAGAGTTGACGTTGGACAAGGAAGACAACGTAATGGGTTATGTTTTCTTACATCTGGGATAAATTATATTGTCATGGATCATCCAACATGTTGGGCTTGCCTTTCCCTCTCATGCTAGCCAATATCTTTGCACCAAGTAGAGATACTACTTGGCTTCCAAATATCCCTAAACCCAGTTTTGCCATGAGAGTCCACCATATCTACCTATGGATTGAGTAAGATCCTTCAAGTAAGTTGTCATCGGTGCATGAAATAAAAATTGCTCTCTAAATATGTATGACTTATTAATATGGATAAAATAAGCTTTATACGATCTTGTGATGTGGAAGAAATAAAAGCGATGGACTGCATAATAAAGGTCCATATCACAACTGGCAATATAAAGTGACGTTCTTTTGCATTAAGATTTTGTGCATCCAACCATAAAAGCGCATGACAACCTCTGCTTCCCTCTGCGAAGGGCCTATCTTTTATTCTTGACTTATACCTTATGCAAAGAGTCATGGTGATATTCACCTTTCCTTTTTTACATTTTATCCTTTGGCAAGCACAATGTGTTGGAAAGATCCAGATGTATATAGCTAATTGGATGTGAGTTTTCATGAACTATTATGGTTGACATTACCCTTGAGGTAAAAGGTTGGGAGGCAAAACTATAAGCCTGTATCTTTCTCTGTGTCCGATTAAAACTTCATACCCATAAATATTGCGTGAGTGTTAGCAATTGTGAAAGACTAAATGATAGTTGAGTATGTGGACTTGCTGAAAAGCTCTTATTTGACTCTTTCGGATGTTATGATAAATTGAAATTGCTTCAATGACTAAGATTGTGGTTTGCTAGTTTTCAATGAAGTTTATGGTTCATACTTGAAATTGTGATGGAATTGTTACTTTAGCATAAGAGATCATATGACAATATATATATATATGTATGTATATATATATATGTTGCTGCTCTAAGAATTATCATGATGCCCTCATGTCCGTATTTTTATTTTTATCGACACCTCTATCTCTAAACATGTGGACATATTTTTCGATTTTGGCTTTCGCTTGAGGACAAGCGAGGTCTAAGCTTGGGGGAGTTGATACGTCCATTTGCATCATGCTTTTATATCGATATTTATTGCATTATGGGCTGTTATTACATATTATGTCACAATAGTTATGCCTATTATCTCTTATTTTACAAGGTTTACATGAAGAGGGAGAATGCCGACAGCTGGGATTCTGGGCTGGAAAAGGAGCAAATATTAGAGACCTATTCTGCACAGCTCCAAAAGCCCTGAAACTTAACGGAAGTTATTTCCAGAATATATAAAAAATACCGAGCGGAAGAAGTATCAGAGGGGGGCCACCCACCAGCCACGAGGGTGGGGGGGGGGCGCCTTACCCCCTAGGCGCGCCCCCTGCCTCGTGGCCTCCCCGGTGGCCCTCTGATGCCCATCTTCTGCGAGGTATTTCGTCCGAGAAAAAATTATAAGCAAGCTTACGGGACGAAACTCCGCCGCCATGAGGGGAACCTTAGCAGAACCAATCTAGGGCTCCGGCAGAGCTGTTCTGCCGGGGAAACTTCCCTCCGGGAGGGGGAAATCATCACCATCGTCATCACCAACGATCCTCTCATTAGGAGGGGGTCAATCTCCATCAACATATTCACCAGAACCATCTCATCTCAAACCCTAGTTCATCTCTTGTATCCAATCTTTGTATCCGAACCTCAGATTGGTACCTGTGGGTTGCTAGTAGTGTTGATTGCTCCTTGTAGTTGATGCTAGTTGGTTTACTTGGTGGAAGATCATATGTTCAGATCCATTATGCATATTAATACCCCTCTGATTATGAACATGAATATGCTTTGTGAGTAGTTACATTTGTTCCTGAGGACATGGGAGAAGTCTTGCTATTAGTAGTCATGTGAATTTGGTATTCGTTCGATATTTTGATGAGATGTATGTTGTCCTCCCTCTAGTGGTGTCATGTGAACGTCGACTACATGACACTTCACCATTGTTTGGGACTAGAGGGAGGCATTGGGTAGTAATAAGTAGATGATGGGTTGCTAGAGTGACAGAAGCTTAAACCCTAGTTTATGCGTTGCTTCGTAAGGGGCTGATTTGGATCCATATGTTTCATGCTATGGTTAGGTTTACCTTAATACTTCTGTTGTAGTTGCGGATGCTTGCAATGGGGGTTAATCATAAGTGGGATGCTTGTACAAGTAAGGACGGTACCCAAGCACTGGTCCACCCACATATCAAATTATCAAAGTACCGAACGCGAATCATATGATCGTGATGAAAACTAGCTTGACGATAATTCCCATGTGTCCCCAGGAGCGCTTTCCTTCATATAAGAGTTTGTCCAGGCTTGTCCTTTGCTACAAAAAGGATTGGGTCATCTTGCTGCACCTTATTTACTTTTATTACTCGTTGCTCGTCACAATTTATGTTATCACAAAACTATCTGTTACCGATAATTTCAGTGCTTGCAGAGAATACCTTACTGAAAACTGCTTATCATTTCCTTCTGCTCCTTGTTGGGTTCGACACTCTTACTTATAGAAAAGGCTACGATAGATCCCCTACACTTGTGGGTCATCAACGGGAATGTAGCTAAGCCCCCGAGTGGGAGGATTGCTCTCCACTCGGTAGGATTTTAGAAACTTAGGCGAATCAGGTTCACGGCTAAGCCCCGAGTGGGAGGATTGCTCACCACTCGAAGTAGTTTTTGAAACTTAGGCGAATCAGGTTCGCGGCTAAGTCACCCACTAGGGGATTTGAACATACATCCTCACAGGACAACAATTATTAAGGTACTACAAAAATCTTGTCTTTGATAAGCAAACTGAACGATTCTTACAACTCGTTGACCCGAGTACTTAAGTGTAAAAATGACGGAGCAGGTCCGCGTTTCAAGCACGTGGCTCGTTTTTCTTGTGTTCCACATTGTAAAGGTGATACACTCCATTGTGGAGCACCTTAGTGATGATGAAGGGACCTCCCCAAGCAGGAGCCAGCTTGTGAGGTTGTTGCTGATCCACTCGGAGCACCAGGTCTCCTTCCTGAAATGCCCGACCTCTCACGTTTCTGGCATGGAATCGACGGACGTCTTGCTGACAAATGGTCGATCGGATCAAGGCCATCTCTCTCTCTCTCTCTCTTCTTCCAGGAGGTCAACAACATCTTGCCGAGCCTGCTCTGCTTCAACCTCTGAGAAAAGTTCCACTCAGGGCGCGTTGTGAAGCAAATCACTTGGCAGCACGGCTTCAGCCCCATAGACCATGAAGAAGGCAGTCTAACCAGTCGACCAATTTGGCTTTGTTCTCAACATTCAAAGGACGGATGGCAACTCATCTACCCAAAGCACCTACTGCATGCTTGAGGTCACGCATCAACTAGGGTTTCAGCCCTTGGAGGATCAAACCATTTCCTCTCTCTGCCCGCCCATTCGACTGCGGATGCGGGATAGACGCGTAGTCGAACCGAGTTCCTTGGGAGGAGCAGAATGCTCTGAACTCATCAGAATCAAAGTTGGAGCCATTATCCGTGATAATACTGTGAGGGACTCCATATCTGAATGTCATCTCTCTGATGAAACTGATGGCAGTGCTTGAATCAAGACTCTTGATAGGCTTGTCTTCAATCCATTTAGTGAACTTGTCGACTGCTACAAGAAAATGAGTGAAACCACTTCTGCCGGTCCTCAGGGGTCCAACCATATCCAATCCCCAAACAGCAAATGGCCAGACGAGTGGAATGGTCTTCAGGGCAGATGCTGGTTTGTGGGACATGTTGGAGTAGAACTGGCAGCCTTCGCACTTGTTGACTATTTCCTTTGCCATTTCATTTGCTCGCGGCCAGTAAAAACCCGCTCGGTATGCTTTGGCCACGATTGTCCGAGAGGACGCATGGTGACCACAGGTCCCCGAGTGGATATCATTGAGAATCATTCAACCTTCTTCTGGTGTGATGCATCATTGAGAAACTCCAGTAACACTCTCTCTGTACAGTCATCCACCTATCACGGTGAAGGCTTTGGAACGATGGACGATCTGACGGGCCTCATCTTCATCTTCTAGGAGCTCTTTCCTGAGTAGGTATGCAACATATGTCACGGTCCTATCAGGGGTGATGACCAAAACCTCCAAGATCAGGTCGACCACTGCTGGAATTTCAACTTCAGTCGGATCAGTGGAACTTTTTGGTTGTGGGGGCTCTTCTGTGAAAGGATCCTTTTGAACTGACGGGGTGTGGAGATGCTCCAAAAACACATTGCTGGGAATAGGCTCACGCTTGGAGCCTATCTTCGCCAGATCATCAGCTGCTTGATTCTTGACTCGGGGTATGTGGTGGAGCTCTAACCCCTCAAGCTTCTTTTCCAACTTCCTCACTACATTGCAATAGCCAGTCATAGCTGGGCTCCTGATATCCCATTCCTTCATCACTTGATTGACCACCAAATCTGAGTCGCCGTAAACCATTTGGCGATGGACGCTGAGTGAAATGGCCATACGCAACTCATACAGAAGTGCCTCATATCCAGCCTCATTGTTGGAGGAATCTAAGTGAATCTAGAGAACATAACTGAGCTTGTCGCCTCGCGGGGATACCACAACTACTCCAGCACCAGAACCATTCAGCATTTAGGACCCATCAAAGAACATCGTCCAATGTTCCGAGTGAATTTGAGTCGGTTGTTGCTGCTCACTCCACCCGGCGAGGAAATATGTTATTGCTTGGGACTTGATTGCTTTCTTTGCCTCAAACTTGATATCTAACGGAAGGAGTTCAATCACCCACTTCGCCACTCGACCAGTTGCATCTCTGTTGTTTAGAATTTCTAATAATGGAGCATCACTGGCGACTGAAACCAAGTGATCTAAGAAGTAATGTGCAACTTTCTTTGTCATCAAGTAAATTCCATAAACCAACTTCTGATAATGTGGATATCTCTGCTTGGACGGAGTTAAGACTTCAGAAATATAATACACTAGGCGCTGAACTTTGTAGGCTTTGCCTTCTTCTTCCCCCTCGACCATGAGCACCGTACTGACAACTTGTCTAGTGGCTGCGATATAGAGCAGTAAAGGCTCTTTGCTAATTGGGGCAGCAAGCACTGGCTGGGTGGAAAGCAGGGCTTTGAGCTCTACAAACGTTGCGTCAGCTTCAAGAGTCCACTCGAACTTGTTAGATTTCTTCATTAGTTGGTAAAGAGGCAATGCATTTTCACCGAGATGAGAAATGAATCGGCTCAATGCAGCCAGGCAACTAGTAAGCTTCTGGACATCATGCACACGCACAGGGTGTTTCATTCGGAGGATTGCACCAACTTTTTCTGGGTTTGCATCGATCCCTCGTTCGGAAACGAGAAAACCGATTAACTTTCCTCCTGGGACTCTGAATGTGCACTTTGACGGATTAAGCTTGATATCATATCTTCTCATATTGGCAAAGGTTTCGGCAAGGTCAGTCAGTAGGTCGGAACCTTTACGTGACTTGACCATGATGTCATCCATGTAAGCTTCCACATTCCGACTGATTTGAGTGAGCACGCACTTCTAATGCACATGAATGTGGCACCAGCATTGTTGAGACCAAAGGGCATGGTAACATAGCAAAAGCACCCGAATGGGGTGATAAAAGCTGTTTTTATTTCGTCAGGTCCATACAGTCGGATCTGATGGTACCCGGAATAAGCGTCCAAAAAGGACAAGCGCTCACATCCCGTAGTCGAGTCAACAATTTGATCGATGCGGGGCTGAGGGAAATGATCTTTCGGGCAGGCCCGATTGATATGCTTGAAGTCGATGTACATGAGAAGTGAATCGTCTTTCTTGGGGACCATGACAACATTGGCGAGCCACTCGGAGTGGTATATCTCACAGATGAACTCAGCTGCCAGAAGCCGAGCCACCTCTTCACCAATTGCCTTCCTCTTCTCCATGGTGGACCGACGGAGATGCTCTTTGACAGGTTTTGCTTTCGGGTTGACTCGCAAACGGTGCTCAGCCAGTCCTATGGGTACACCTGGCATGTCAGAAGGTTTCCATGCAAAGATGTCCGAGTTCTCACGGAGGAACGGGATGAGCGCTTATTCCTATTTGCTGTCGAGTGTTGTTGAGATATGAGTCGGAGCAGCACTGGGATCGGTCGGGTGAACATGAACTTGCTTTGTTTCACCAGACAACTGAAATGCACATTCTGAAGCAGGCTTCTTGGCACATAGCAAATCACTCGGATCTGCATTCCTTTGCTACTCTTGCATTTCCAGTGCTGCCATCTGTTCATCGGTAATCTTTGAGCCCTTCTGGAAACACTCCTCCGCTCTCTGCCGATTACCAGTGATCATGATCACACCTTTGGGACCAGGCATCTTCAGCTTGAGGTATACGTAACATGGTCGAGCCATGAAGCGGGCATACACAGGCCTGCCCAGAATAGCATGATAAGCACTGTGAAAATCCACAACTTCAAATGTCAACTTTTCCTTGCGATAATTCTTCGAATTGCCGAAAACCATGTCAAGAGTGATCTGGCCAAGTGAATCAGCTTTCTTTCCAGGGATGACACCGTGGAAGCACATATTGCTTTCATTGAGCTTGGACATCGGGATGCCCATCTCTCGGAGAGTTTCAGCATACAAAATGTTCAAACCACTTCCACCATCCATACCGTAACGACTGGGTCGACCACCAACGCTTGCCGCCCTAGGGTAGCAATGCGTGCCAGATGGTCAGATTGGTCGAATATAATGGGGGTCTTAGACCACTTCAAATACGTTGGCGTTGCCAGGGCAACCATGTTTACTTCTCTGTTAATGACTTTCAGTCGACTTTTGCTCTCAACGTCAGCAAAAATCACCAAAGTGGCATTAATGTTGGGGAAACCATCATCCTCCTCTTTGTCTTCATCCTTATCAGATTCCTTCTCTTTCTCACTGGGCTGACCCTCTCGAAACTGCTGGATAAGGAGTTGACACTGTTGATTGGTATGTTTGGGATAAATCAGGTTCCCCTCTCCATCCTCTTGGTGTATATATGGCACGACAAATCTAACACATCATTTCTTGTTGAGTCTTTCACCTTTTTGGGGACCCATGGTCCTTTAGGTTTTCCTTTGAATTTTCCCTCGGTCACCACTGCGGTTTCACCAGGAGCGGCGGGTTCGGCTTTGTGCTTCTATTTCCGATTGGAGTTACCCCCTCCGGTGTCTTGGGCGACTGGTTTGTGCTACCTCTTTTAGCACAACGTTGGTTTTCCCCGAAGAGGAAGGGATGATGCAGCAAATTAGCGTAAGTATTTCCCTCAGTTCTTGAGAACCAAGGTATCAATCCAGTAGGAGGCTACGCGCGAGTCCCTCGTACCTGCACAAAACAAATAAATCCTTGCAACCAAGACAAATAGGGGTTGTCAATCCCTATAGGGCCACTTACGATAGTGAGATCTGATAGATATGATAAGATAATATTTTTGGTATTTTTATGATAAAGATGCAAAGTAAAATAAAGGCAAAGCAAATAGCAAAGTAAACAACTAAGTAGTAGGAGATTAATATGATAAAGATAGACCCGGAGGCCATAGGTTTCACTAGTGGCTTCTCTCGAGAGCATAAGTATTCTACGGTGGGTGAACAAATTACTATTGAGCAATTGACAGAATTGAGCATAGTTATGAGAATATCTAGGTATGATCATGTATATAGGCATCACGTCCGAGACAAGTAGACCGACTCCTGCCTGCATCTACTACTATTACTCCACTCATCGACCGCTATCCAGCATGCATCTAGAGTATTAAGTTCATGAAAACAGAGTAACGCCTTAAGCAAGATGACATGATGTAGAGGGATAGACTCATGCAATATGAAGAAAACCCCATCTTTTTATCCTCGATGGCAACAATACAATACGTGCCTTGCTACCCTTACTGTCACCGGGAAAGGACACCGCAAGATTGAACCCAAAGCTAAGCACTTCTCCCGTTGCAAGAAAGATCAATCTAGTAGGCCAAACTAAACTGATAATTTGAAGAGACTTGCAAAGATAACCAATCATACATAAAAGAATCTAGAGAAGATTCAAATATTATTCATAGATAGACTTGATCATAAACCCACAATTCATCGGTCTCAACAAACACACCGCAAAAAGAAGATTACATCAAATAGATCTCCACAAGAGAGGGGGAGAACATTGTATTGAGATCTAAAAAGAGAGAAGAAGCCATCTAGCTACTAACTATGGACCCGTAGGTCTGAAGTAAACTACTCACACTTCATCGGAGAGGCTATGGTGTTGATGTAGAAGCCCTCCGTGATCGATTCCCCCTCCAGCGGAGCTCCGGAACAGGCCCCAAGATGGGATCTCGCGGATACAAAAAGTTACGGTGGTGGAATTAGGGTTTTGGCTCCTGTTCTGATCGTTTGGGGGTACGTGGGTATATATATAGGAGGAAGAAGTACGTCGGTGGAGCAACAGGGGCCCACGAGGGTGGAGGGTGCGCCTGGGGGGGGGGCAGGCACGCCCCCTACCTCGTGGCCTCCTGTTAGTTGGCTTGACGTAGGGTCCAAGTCTCCTAAGTTGTATTCGGTGAGAAAATCATGTTCCCGAAGGTTTCATTACGTTTGGACTCCGTTTGATATTCCTTTTCTTCGAAACCCTAAAACAGGCAAAAAACAGCAATTCTGGGCTGGGCCTCCGGTTAATAGGTTAGTCCCAAAAATAATATAAAAGTGGATAATAGAGCCCAATAATGTCCAAAATAGTAGATAATATAGCATGGAGCAATCAAAAATTATAGATACATTGGAGACGTATCAAGCATCCCAAAGCTTAATTCCTGCTCGCCCTCGAGTAGGTAAATGATAAAAACAGAATTTTTGATGCGGAGTGCTACTTGGCATAATTTTAATTTAATTCTTCTTAATTGTGGTATGAATATTCAGATCCGAAAGATTCAAGACAAAAGTTCATATTGACATAAAAATGATAATACTTCAAGCATACTAACTAAGCAATTATGTCTTCTCAAAATAACATGGCCAAAGAAAGTTCATCCCTACAAAATCATATGGTTTAGTCATGTTTCATTTTCGTCAAACAAGAATGCTATCATCATGCACAACCCCGATGATAAGCCAAGCAATTGTTTCATACTTTAGTAATCTCAAACCTATAAACTTTCACGCAATATATGAGCGCGAGCCATGGACATAGCACTATAGGTGGAATAGAATATAATGAGGGGGGTTATGTGGAGAAGACAAAAAAGGAGAAAGTCTCACATCAACGAGGCTAATCAATGGGCTATGGAGATGCCCACTGTCAGAGTAAATAACCACGGGTAGCCTAGCCGGCTCCCCCTGGCTCTTCAGCGAAAATTATAGGCCGATCAAGCCTCCAAGCATCCAAGGCATGGGGCCGCCTTCCCCCAGCTGGCTACATCGCAGAGCAGCAGTAGGGGTGTTATCTCCATGGAGAGCCCCGAAGCTGGGTAAGATCCGCCGGCGTGCATGTCTTCGCCTTATCCCGTTTCTAGGCACCGGCGATGTTTTATTGGCTCCCACAATGATAAGCCACCCGTTGGCATATGTCGCACCAACCACCCGACATTTGGCACCCACCTTGGGGCCAGGTCCACCGTCGTCCAGAGCCCTGTTTTGGACGGGAACCCTCTTCCTTCCCAGCGTGCGTAGCCAGCCCGGCTCGCCCGATGGCGCTTGCCCCGACGCGCTGCAAGGCATCGCCGACGCCTGCGCGGCGAGCTGCCTCGTCGATCTTCTTGGCGAAGCTCTCATCTCCGACGAGCTCGCATCCGACGCGGGCACAGGCTGCCCCGAGAGCCACCTCGTCAGCCTCCTCGACCAACTCCACGTCTCCGGCGAGCTTGCCGTGGACTTGGAGTCGGTTGGCTCCACCGACCCGATGCTTGTCGACTCTGACACGGCGTCGCTTGACGCCTTCCCTACCAACGTAGTAATCATCAACGACCCTCTTCCTCGAGCCGACAGCAGTGGCAGCGCCATCACCGAGGTACTGGTCATCAGCCACGGCGCCGCCTCTGGCGAAAACGCCCACGACGCCCTGCAGATGGTGCTGCACGACTTGTCCGCCCCCATCCCGGCTGACGGCGATGCCAAGACACTGGAGGCGCGCCGCCTCACCCTCGTTGCGGAGGGCCAGAAGCTAGCTTCCATGAGACGCCTCACCGAGGCTCACCAGCGTGAAGTCGACCGTGCCGCCTCTCGACGGGCCGAGCCGCGTTGGCATCATCAAGAAACGCGGTGCGACTATCATCGACATGCTGGGAGCAGACCGCCCAGTCTATGCCACGCCTCTCGAGAACCTACGCGCCGCCCAGGCGGCCGCAGACGAGCTGAATGGGCTGGGGCCCGACGAGCTCCCCTACATGACCAAACGCATCCAGCAGCTTATCGACGCGGCCACAGAGCGGCATGGAGCCGGTGTCCGCGCCAAAAGTCCTCCCCCACGCCGATAGCATGGTGACACGTCCCGAACACCGACTGCGGGCAACACCCGCGCAAGGAAAGAAAAGGAGCCGGCTGCCAGCCGCAACCGGACTCGAATCTCCATCGAGCGTGACGCAGAAGGCCGCCCTCGAGCTGTGGAGTGGCGGGGCGACCCGCCTCCTCCTCCGCCTCGTGGGGAGAGATATCCTACTTCGCCGCCTGTCACGCATCCGACTCTCAACGGCCGACTGGGCCGCCGCGAAGGAGTCGGCGAGAATGACGCCCGCCATCGGATCGACCGCCTCGCGCGATCCCTGGCCCTGGAAGAAGAAGATGATGTCGGCCCGCCCTGCTTTGGCCCCCGCATCCGCGACGAGCCCTTCCCCAAAGGGTTCTCGCTCCCAAGAGACACGCCCAAGTACAACGGCTTCGTGAAGCCGAAAGACTGGTTGATCGACTACTCCACTGTGGTTAGCATCGCCAATGGCAACAAGCGTGTTGCCGTGAAGTATGTCCCCCTCATGCTCCAAGTCACGGCGTGCACCTGGCTCAACAACCTCAAGACTTACAGCGTCAACAGCTGGCTAGACTTCACAGAAGCCTTCATCTGCAACTTTACCAGCACCTACAAACGGGCTCCCAAGCCCCGACAGCTCTCCTTGTGTGTACAAGGGCCCAATGAATCAACTCGCAACTACCTCACGCGTTGGGCCAAGGTCCGCAATTCCCGTGAAGGGGTGCACGAGGTTCAAGCTATAGAGTACTTCACCGCCGGGTGTCGAGAAGGCACCCTCCTCAAGCACCGACTCCTCTGCGACGAGCCGACTACCCTCGATGAGATGCTGGTCATAGCTGATAAATACGCCATGGCCGATTCCTCAATGAAGACCGAGCTCCGAGTAGACGCCTCTGGGAAGGTGCTCGTTCCGAGTCCCAAGACGCCGGCTGGAGACTCCAGCCGACGCCCATACCAGAATGACCACAAGCATAAGGCTCCCATGCCGCCTTCCGCCAGTCGGCAGGTGGCCACCGTCGAAGACGAACAACCTGAGGGGCGGCCCGCGCCCAAGAAGCAGAAAGGCGGTAGGCCGGCTTGGCAGCCGGCTTTCTCCTACGAGCAAGCACTTGATGCCCCCTGCAAGTTCCACAGCGGCGCGAAGCCGTCAAACCACACGACCCGAAAATGCCACTGGCTCACGCGGATCTCCAAGGGCGAGGGGATAGCACCGCCTCCGCCTACTGGTCAGCCGCCTCCGGCCCCTCCGCAGCCGGCCGCTCAACCAGCAGTCAGGGCTGTTCAAGACGAGTTCCCCGATGAGCAGGCCGCCTACGTCGTCTTTACAAGTCAACCAGAAGAGCGGCGTAGCCGACGCCGACAGCATCAAGAAGTCAACGCAATTGCCTCCAACAATCCCGAGTTCATGCACTTGTCAGAAAGGCCTATCAGCTGGAGCCGGACTGATCACCCAGAGGTGATGCCGTCTCTCGGCTCTTACGCATTGGTTTTGGATGCCACCCTCGCAACAGAAAGGCGTGCTGCCCGTTTCTCCCGCGTGCTGATAGATGGCGGGAGCAGCATCAACATACTGTACTGTGACACCATGGAGAAGCTGAGCATCAAGACGAAGCAGCTCATGCCTAGTCGGACTATGTTCCATGGCATAGTACCCGGCCTGTCCTGCTCCCCAATCGGCAAGATCAAGATAGATGTCCTCTTCGGGGACAAGGATCATTTCCGCCGAGAGGCAGTGTGGTTTGAGGTAGTGGATCTGGAGAGCCCTTACCACGCGTTGCTTGGCCGACCTGCTCTGGCCAAGTTCATGGCTGTACCCCACTATGCCTACCTCAAGATGAAGATACCGAGTTCCAAGGGCATCATCACCATAGCCGGAGACTACAAGAAATCCTCCGAGTGTGCGGCAGCTAGTAGCCGGCTGGCCGAGTCCCTCGTGATTGCTGAAGAGAAGAAGATACTGGATCGAGTCATGGCCATGGCCGGCAAGCAGCCGGCCCTGTCCCCCAACCCCAAGGAATGTGATGCCCAAGGTTGTTTCCAGCCGGCCAAAGAAACAAAGAAGGTACCTCTGGAGCCGGAGCACACAGAAAGGTTTGCCACCATCGGGGCAAACCTGGACAGCAAATAGGAAGGCGAGCTCGTCGATTTCCTCCGTGAGAATCGGGACATCTTCACATGGTCCCCCAAGGACATGCCGGGTGTTCCGAAGGAATTCGCCGAGCACAAACTACACATCCGAGAAGGTGCGAAACAGGTCAAACAGCCCCTCCGCCGACTATCGGAAGAGAAGAGAAGGATTGTAGGAGAAGAGATAGCCCGGCTTCTGGCAGCCGGCTTCATTATGGAGGTTTTCTTTCCAGAGTGGCTCGCCAACCCGGTCCTCGTGCTGAAGAAAAATAACAAGTGGCGCATGTGTATAGACTATACTAGCCTCAACAAGGCCTGCCCCAAAGATCCCTTCGCACTGCCAAGGATTGATCAAGTAATAGACTCCACAGCCGGATGCGAGCTGTTGAGCTTCTTGGATGCTTACTCAGGCTACCACCAGATAAAGTTGGATCCAGCTGACCGCCTGAAGACCGCCTTCATCACACCATTTGGAGCTTTCTGCTACCTGATTATGACATTCGGCTTGAGAAATGCCGGTGCCACTTTTCAGCGTTGCATGTAGAAATGCCTCCTCAAGCAGCTCGGCAGAAATGCCCACGTCTATGTAGACGATATCGTGGTGAAGATGGAGAAGCGCGACACCTTGCTGGAAGACCTCAGAGAGACATTTGAAAACTTGCACCGGTTTCAGATCAAGCTCATCCCTGAGAAATGCGTGTTCGGAGTACCAGCCGGCCAGCTTCTAGGCTTCCTGGTCTCCGAACGTGGCATCGAATGCAACCCAGTGAAGATCAAGGCCATAGAGAGAATGGAGATTCCCACCAAGCTACGAGACGTCCAGAAGTTCACCGGATGCTTGGCTTCCCTGAACCGCTTCATCAGCCGGCTCGGAGAGAAAGCTCTCCCCCTCTACCCACTCATGAAGAAGTCCACTCACTTCGAGTGGAACGACCAAGCAGACCAAGCTTTCCATGAGTTAAAGAAGATGCTGACCACGCCGCCTGTCTTGGCGGCACCGACTGAGAAAGAGCCCATGCTCTTTTACATTGCCGCCACTAGCCGGGTGGTCAGCACAGTTATCGTGGTCCAGCGCCTAGAAGAAGGCCGAGCTCAGCTAGTCCAGAGGCCGGTGTATTATTTAAGCGAAGTATTATCCGCCTCGAAGCAGAACTACCCGCACTACCAGAAGATGTGCTACGGTGTGTACTTCGCCGCCAAGAAGCTCAAGCCCTAGTTTCAAGAGCACCCCATCATGGTCGTATGTACTGCCCCACTCGCTGAGATCATAGGCAGCCGGGATGCATCCGGCCGGGTGGCAAAATGGGCCATTGAGCTAGCTCCCTACACGATCTTCTACCAGCCTCGCACCGCCATTAAGTCCCAAGCACTGGCCGACTTCCTCGTCGACTGGGCCGAAACCCAGTACCTGCCACCGGCCCCCGACTCTACTCATTGGTGGATGCACTTCGATGGGTCCAAGATGCACACCGGCTTGGGAGCCGGCATCATCCTCACCTCTCCCAAGGGCGACAAGCTCAAGTACACATTGCAAATTCATTTTTCCGCCTCCAACAATGTGGCCGAGTACGAGGCGCTCATACACGGGCTCTGGCTAGCCAAAGAGCTCGGCATCCGCCGGATCCTGTGCTATGGCGACTCGGATTTGGTGGTCCAGCAGTCATCTGGCGACTGGGACGCCAAGGACGCGAACATGGCGAGCTACCGCTTCCTCGTTCAGCAAATCAGTGGATATTTTGAAGGATGCGAGTTCCTTCATGTACCACGGGCCGACAACGTGCGAGCAGATGCCCTGGCACGAATAGGCTCCACCCGGCAAGCTATACCAGCCGGTGTTTCTCTCCACCGCCTCCTCAAGCCGTCTATAAAGCCGTCTCCAGAATCTGATTCCATCTTCGTGCCGCCTGACCCCGACGTAGTCGGATCCGACTTGGGGAACCAAGCAGGCGGCTCGGGGGCTTCGACAGGCGGCCCGGGGACTGCCATAGTCGCACCCGGCTCGGGAACTTCGGAACTCGGCCCAAGGGCTACTGCAGCCGGCCCAGGGACTGCATCGACACAACAGGCGGTGGCCGACTCCAACTCTTCACCACCCAGCCCACCAGCCCTGGTCACAGTAGCAGTTTGGACAGTAGAAGAAGTCACAGCTCCATCATGGGCCCAGCCCATCCTCAACTTCTTAGTAAACGAGAGTTGCCAACTGACGAGATCTCAGCAAGACAAGTCCAACGCCGAGCCGGAGCATACACAATAGTAAACCGAGAGCTTGTTAGGCGCAGCATCACTGGAGTCTTCCAGCGCTGCGTCGAGCCAGAGAAGGGCATAGCAATCCTCAAGGACATCCACCAAGGTGAATGCAGCCACCACGCGGCCTCAAGATCACTCGTCGCCAAAGCTTTCCGCCATGGATTCTTCTGGCCGACTGCTTTGGATGACGCCAAGGAGCTAGTCAAACACTGCAAAGGGTGCCAAGTTTTCAGTTCCAAGCAACACCTGCCGGCTTCTGCACTCAAGACCATCCCCCTCACCTGGCCTTTTGCCGTCTGGGGGCTGGACATGGTGGGCCCATTCAAGACGGCACGCGGCGGCATGACACATCTACTCGTCGCTGTGGACAAATTTACCAAGTGGATTGAAGCAAAGCCGATCAAGAAGCTGGATGGGCCGACTGCCGTGATGTTCATCGCAGATATCACAACCCGGTACGGCGTACCACACAGCATCATCACCGACAATGGCACAAATTTTTGCAAAGGGAGCTCTGGCACGTTCCTGCGCAACACAAGGCATCCGGATGGACCTAGCGTCCATTGCCCACTCGCAGTCAAACGGCCAGGTCGAGCGAGCAAACGGGCTCATCCTCTCTGGCATCAACCCCCGACTGGTCGTGCCACTGGAGCGTTCGGCCAGCTGTTGGCTCGACGAGCTGCCGGCCGTCCTCTAGAGTTTGCGCACTACCCCAAACAAGTCAACTGGCTTCACCCCTTTGTTCCTTGTATATGGTGTCGAGGCTGTCATCCCAACTGACATCGAGTTCGACTCACCTCGGGTCACCATGTACACGGAGGCGAGGCCAAGGAAGCACGAGAAGACAGCGTCGACCTGCTGGAAGAGGGCCGGCTGTTAGCCCTCAGCCGGTCCGCCATCTATCAGCAGGGTCTGCGCCGCTAACACAGCCGGAAGGTCAAGCCAAGATCCTTCCAAGAGGGCGATCTTGTGCTCCGGCTGATCCAACGAACAGCGGGCCAGCACAAGCTCTCGGCCCCTTGGGAGGGCCCCTTCGTCATCAGCAGAGCTTTAGGCAACGACTCCTACTACCTAATCGACACGCAGAAGCCGAAGGCACGCAAGAGAGATGATTCCAACAAGGAGTCGGAACGACCATGGAACACCAATCTCCTCCAAAGATTTTACAGTTAAAAAGCAGTATGTACCACGCTACCTTTTGTACTAAGTACGAGACAAAGGGTCCCCCGAGGAGCACTCGGGGACTACCCTCTTTTATCTATGAATGATGAGTATCATGCCTATGATTATGTTACTACATTTGCTTTTTCGTCCGGCACCGGGTTCGACCAGTCGGCCTGGGGACTCGCCGCCTCGAGTTATATCTAAAGTTCTGCCTGCAGTCAGACAAGTAGTGTGCCGGCACCCAAGCCCCCTCTTATCAAAAGTCGCAGCTCGAAGAATCGACTATCCGACTGGCAAGAGCCAAGGGCAGGAAAGGATGCCCACACGAAAAACGGCTAAGGACTAACGAACTTATATAACACGAGCCGGCCTCCCACCCCGCCAACCGGCTACCAGTGTAGCCGGCTGGCCGGCTTCCCGTTCACCTTGCTGCAATCTAAGAAAGCTTGAGTACTTGTCTTCCCAAAATGGCCAAGTCCTTCTCCAGCCACAGACTGCAGAGCAGCTGTCCGGCTGGGAAGGCGGTGGCCAAGGGAAGGCGGCAAAGGAAAAAGCCAAAAGGATGAAAAGCAAACTTGAACAGAAGCCAAACATATGCATAATTATATTTACACAAAAGACCTTCAAAAGGCCAGCATTCAACATAGTTTGAATACACCCCTAGTGGGTGGAACTACACAAATTTAATAAAATTTGTTCAAAAGAGTAACAAGCAGGAAAGCAAGGATGGCGGATCAGGCCAAGGGAGCGACGGGCGAGTCGGGCAGGTTGGTAGAGACGGCAGTGCCGGCTGGAGGAGTGGCCGGCTGGCGAGTCTCGGCATGATCATCACCCCTTGTAGACGACGCGGTTGCACGTGCCTCGTTGCTAGAGGCACGATCAGGCTGAGGCTGGCTGGTCGCTTCGCCGTCTGGCATGACGTATTCACCATCCTCTCCCTCCTCCTCTTCGCCCCCATCGCTAGAAGCAATCTCCTCCGCCGAGTCCTCACCTTCTGCCGGGTTCAGCCTGAACCACTCCTCCGGCTGAGCGACGTCGGTATCATCCACCTCAGGGGCAAAGGTGCTGGTGTTGGTGTACTCAGCGATCGCCGAGGCGCGCTGGACGATAGCCGGCTGCACCGCCTCCAGCTCCTCGTCGGCCTCCTGCCGCTAGGTGCTCAGCTGGTCCAAGTTTAGCCCAGGATACCAAGCTCGGACGAATTCCAGCGCTCGCCCAGCACCGGACCGGGCTGCTGACACCTTCTAAGCCTCGAAGCGGCCGACTGCGACCTCCAGCCAGTCGGCAGTCCGACTTGGGGTGCGGGGAACCACCTCGCCGGGCCAGAGGGCGGCTAGCACTTGCGCCCCGGCGCGCTGAAGACGGCGAAGCATGCAGTGGGCCGGCTGCAGGCAGGCTTGAAGCGCCAGAAGCTACTCCTCAACTGACCGGCCGACACCCGGTGCGATCTCGGCCCCTGCCTGCCGTCGCACGTCGCGGTAGGCCTCGATGGCTTGGGTAGCGGCAGCAGAGTAACCGGGAAAGTAATCTGCACAAAGAAGAATGCAGTAGCACAAAATCAAAAGACGAACCAGATGGCATGAGGCAGGCAAAGAAACGAAGAAGAAGGCAGCCTACCATCGATTAAGTCTTCCACCCGGTTGTAGCCTTGACTCAACGCCTGCCTTGCCTCGGCCCAGTTCGCCGCCTTGGTTTCATATTCGGCTTTGAGGGCAGCCTCGCTGTCCTGCGCCGCCGTTAGGGCCGCCTTGTGGCTCTCCTCCTGGTCGGCCAGTTTCTTGGCCAGGCGATCGCGCTCCTGAGCCAGGGCGGCGCACTCGGCCTCCTTGGCACGAAGGGCGGACTGGGCCCCACCGAGCTGCTCCCTCAAGTCAGCATTGGCCCTTGCAGATATGAAGAAGAAGAAAAAAGGCAATAAGAAATAAGTCGTCAGGAAAAGATCCGACCCGACTGCCCGGATCTCGGGGACTACACCCAGTGGGTGCGCTGACGCGCCCCCACTTGAGATAAAAGATGAAGCACTTACTCCAGCTCCCGGCCAGATCAGTGGCTTTCTAATTCAACTCCTGGGCCTGGGAGTTGAAAGCAGCTGCGCGGAGGTTATGATACTCCTGCAGATAAGATAAGAGATGCGAGTAAGAACAAGACGACAATCGAAGTCTACCAAGAAGTTCCAAGCCGCCTGCTCAGCAGCCGACTTAGAACTCGGGGACTACACCCAATGGGTGCGCTGACGCGCCCCCACGGAAGAAATCAGGAGCAATCGACGAAGAGCAGGAGGACTCACCCGAATAACCGTTCGCGTCGTGAGAAACTCTTGAGTGTACTGCTTCAGCACGGCAGCTTGGGCCTGAAGCCGGTTTCGGACGTCCTGTGCCGCCATGTTCAGCACGGCCGTCCCACCGCCCGACGTCCACCCGGACGAGCTATCGCTGGCCGCTTCCAGGTCCTGGGCCGACGAGCTGGCGCCCGCAGTTTTTTGCGGCTCCGGCGCCGAAGTCGCCTTCCCCGTGCGCTGACGAGACGGCGACGAGACCACAAGATCCGCCCCCACAATCGGCTCGCCTCTAGCCGGCTACACAGGCGGCGCGTCGGGCCGGCCACCTTGACCCATTCCAGTCGGCGGCGATGGCACCGCCTCCCTCTCCATCACCGGCCGGCCGCGGCTGGCCTCCTCCGTCGGGGGCACTGGGATGTCGGGAGCGGCGGCGCGAAGGGGGATGACGAGCTGCGGAGGCTGGTTCTGTAGGGCCTCCGCCTCCCTCTCCGCGGTCGCGGCCTCCGCCTGGGCCTTGGCAGCTGCATCGGCTCACGCCTCAGCCGACTTCTCCCTCGCCTCCCGAACCGCCCTCCGCTCCTCCGCCTCCCGCTCCTCCCGCACGTTCCGCTCCGTCGCCTCTAGGAGATCGGCACGGGGATCCACACGGTGGGAGCTTGAAGACCCTCCCACGGCTCCGACTATGGAGGCGGCAGAAGCCCGCTCGAGAGAAAGCGGGGCCCTGCTTGATAAGTCAAGAAGAAGGCTTAGAAGAATATCAACCGAAGAATAAAAAGAAAGGCGTAAGAAAAACGACACTTAGGCTGAAACCTCCTACGGCTGCTTCACCACCTTGCGGAAGCGGGCCTCCTTCGCGGCCGCTTCGTCCCGCTTGGTCGCCGCCGCGGTACTCTTGGGCTTCTTTGGCCGACTGCCGAAGTGGGTCGACGCGGCCCGATGTTTCTGCGCGCCACCATGAGCAGCCGGCGTGGCAGATGGGCCCGCGCCTTGATGATCGGGCGCCGGTCGGCGGCGCGGAATAACTTCGGCCTCATCGTCATCCGGCCAGTCCTCAAAGGCGGCCCCAAGCCCAGGGCAGCCTGCCTCGCTGCCTTCTCCTACGACGTCGTCTTCCATGGCGGCCGCCCCCAGGTCCGGGTCGTCAATGTCGTCCACCGCGCGGTCGGGGAGGAACTGGCGTTCCACCCCCGCAGCCCCGGTTGCCGGCGGAAGCATGGGGTTCTGCCGAAAACAACCCGACTGGTCAGGAGTCAGCCATCGTGAACCCGGCAACAGGGAAAGAAGAAAAGAAGAGAAACTTACCGTAGGCGGAGGATTGGCGCGAGAGTACGGCTCCTTGCCGTACTGCCACTCCTCGGTGAGCTTGTAGTTGGAAATATAGTTCACTATGTAAGACACCTCGGCGTGAGGCATCTCCTTGGTGCTTAGCCGGCACGGGTCAAAGCGGCCGCTCATCTGGCAGATCATGTGAGGTCGGCCCTGGAGCGGGAGCACCCGGCGCTCCATGAAGACGGCCAGCAGGTCAGGCCCTTCGACTGGATCATCACTCGGAGCCATGCAACGGAGGCGGCCCCACCCTGAGACAGCGACCTGGCCCGGTAGGACCATGAGGGCTGCCTCCCAGCCGGCGGGCCGGCTACGTAAGCCGACAGATTGACGAAGTCGCCTTGTGGAGCGACGTTCTTCATGTAGAAGTAAGATTTCTGCCAGATCTTCACCGACTGGATCAGCGGGATGGGCGGAAACGGATTGTTGTCGCTCGTCCTCCCCATGGCGATGAAGGCGCCGCATGGGGCGTGCACGCCCGCGACGACAGTGCCAAGCTTGCACTGGAAGAATTCCCCCCAGAGTTTGAGGGTGGGGAGGACACCAAGAAAGCCCTCACACAGGGCGACGAAGGCCGACAGCAGCATCACCGCGTTTGGAGTGAGGTGATGCGGCTGGAGATGATAAAACTCAAGGAAGGAGCGGAAGAACCCGCTCGCCGGCAGGCCGAAGCCACGCAGGCAGTGCGAGCGGAAGATTACCTGCTCGTCCTCCTTCGGTGCCGGCGAGTTCTCCCTCTCCGGCGCGAGACGGGCCCGCACGTAGTTAGCACCTGGCAGCCGCCGCGTCTGGCGGAGGAAGTCGACATGGTCGTCATGGACGTTGGAGCCATCCCAGGAGCTCGACAGTGCCATGGGGACGGCGCGGCAACAAGAAAGGTGCGGCGGCGGAGAGGCGCGCGACCCTGTCACGACAGAGCAACGGCGAGCCAAGAAGATTGGCAGAAGAGCCGGGCGGCGGCAGGAAGCTGTGGCGACGGCGAGGAAGAAGAAGGAAGGGGCGGGGCGAGGGCGAGCATGCGAGCGTTTGCCGCTCCCCCTCCTCCCCCTACTTATAGCCTCGTGCGGCGAAGCCGAGGAGGCGAGGCATGGGGGGACGTGGGATTAACTGCGCCCATTCCCCCACGTCCCGCATTTATTACGCCTTAACCGTGTGCGGAAACCGCCGCTAGGAGGCGCGCGGTCCGCCCGGGCCACAGAAGATCCGTGCGTGGGCCGGGGTCCGGTAGTGGCGGGCCCCGGACTGCGGCGACGTCCCGTCGCGCGCGTGGGCTGGTAGGCTCTTCCAGCTGTAGGGTGCCACGTGGCGCGTAGGCGGCGAGCGGTCAGCTCGTAGCCTGACTTGCGCACCCCCTGATTCCCGCCTTCAAGCTTCGAAACCTCCAGGAGACGGCGCACCTGATCAAAGCCGGCTCCCAGCTTCCGGCTCCTCAAGATAGGAAGCTAATTGAGCTTCTCGTCTTTTTTCTGCCTCGGAGGCCAACCAGCTTCGGGGACTACTGTCAGAGTAAATAACCATGGGTAGCCTAGCCGGCTCCCCCTGGATCTTCAGCAAAAATTATAGGCCGATCAAGCCTCCAAGCATCCAAGGTGTGGGGTCGCCTTCCCCCAGCTGGCTACCCCTCAAGCCGGCTGCATGAAGGCGGCCCAGCCCTAAAATCCTCGAAGAAAACCACGAGAGGGCCGACTCCAAGAAGCCGGCCCCCCCAGCAGGTGGCCAAGATCATGCCCTCAGAGTCTGCACCCACATAACGGCAATGAGACGGGGCGTAGCTATAGTGAAGCCTGCCACCCCCGAATCCCGGGACGCGCATGGCCATAGTGCGTCGTACGGGGCGGCCATCACCCGTCCGGCGCGGCACTGTTGCCATGTTGACCATGACGTCACCCACGGCGAGCTGTCAGTACGACCCGTGGGTGGCGGGCCCCCTCAGTCAAGGAGACACCTAAAGGCGGCCAGGCCTCTCCTAGTCGGCCTGGGGTATGGCCGACTCCCAATAGCCGGCTAGTTCACTCCCTCGAAGGAGGCACCTCATTAAGGAGATAAGACGAGGTAAGGCTACAGCGATAAGCCGCCCGGCGGCAGCACTGTAGCCATGCTTACCACGCCAAAGCCCTCGTCACCAAAGGCGAGGCAACAGTAACCAGCCTCCGACAAGATCACCGAGCGGTGGGACCGGCCTATTGACCAGAAGGCCCGCAGTTGGCGGGCCCCATCGGTCGGCAGAGAAGCCGGCGAGTGTAGACACAGACGGCTGGGGCCCACGCCCAGCCAGATTACCATTGTACCCCTGGGGGGTAGGCCTATATAAACCCCCAGGGCACCCATGAGGGGGTCCCCTTTCAGTAGTTTTAGACACCACATCGAGAGGAGAAGCGAGCTAGCCTTGCCCTTCTTCATCCTTTCACCGAACAGCTCAAGGAGCCTCTTGTAGCTACTTGTCGATCTAGTGACCATGCAGAGACCCCGCAGAGCAGCAGTAGGGGTGTTATCTCCACGGAGAGCCCCGAAACTGGGTAAGATCCGTTGGCATGCATGTCTTCGCCTTATCCCGTTTCCAGGCACCAGCGATGTTTTATTGGCTCCCACAATGATAAGCCACCCGTTGGCATATGTCGCACCAACCACCCGACATTTGGCGCCCACCTGGGGCTAGGTGCATCGTCGTCCGGAGACCTGTACTGGACGGGAACCCTCTTCCTTCCCAGCATGCGTAGCCAGCCCGACTCGCCCAATGGCGCTTGCCCCGACGCGCTGCAAGGCGTCGCCGACGCCTGCGCGGCGAGCTGCCTCGCCGATCTTCTTGGCAAAGCTCGCATCTCCGACGAGCCCGCATCGGACGCGGGCACATGCTGCCCCGAGAGCCACCTCGTCAGCCTCCTCGACCAACTCTACGTCTCCGGCGAGCTTGCCGCGGACTTGGAGTCGGTTGGCTCCACCGACCCGATGCTTATCGACTCTGACACGGCGTCGCTTGACGCTTGCCCCACCAACGTAGTAATCATCAATGACCCTCTTCCTCGAGCCGACAGCAGCGGCAGTGCCATCACCAAGGTACTGGTCATCAGCCACGACGCCGCCTCTAGCGAAAACGCCCACGACGCCCTGCAGACGGCGCTGTACGACTTGTCCGCCCCCATCCCGACCGACGACGATGCCAAGACACTGTAGGCGCGCCGCCTCGCCCTCGTTGCAGAGGGCCAGAAGCTAGCTTCCATGAGACGCCTCACCGAGGCTCACCAGCGCGAAGTCGACCGCGCCGCCTTCGGCACGCTGCCTCCCGACGGGCCGAGCCGCGTCGGCATCATCAAGAAACGCGGTGCGGCTATCGCCGACGTGCTGGGAGCAGACCGCCCAGTCTATGCCACGCCTCTCGAGAACCTATGCGCCGCCCAGGCGGCCGCAGATGAGCTGAATGGACTGGGGCCCGACGAGCTCCCCTACATGACCAGACGCATCCAGCAGCTTATCGACGCGGCCACAGAGCGGCATGAAGCCGGTGTCCGCGCCGAAAGTCCTCCCCCACGCCGAGAGCACATTGTTGGAATATACAAGCCAAGTTCTATAATGAAAAATTCCCACTAGTATATGAAAGTGATAACATGAGAGACTCTCTACTATGAAGATCATGGTGCTACTTTGAAGCACAAGTGTGGCAAAGGATAGTAACATTGTCCCTTCTCTCTTTTTCTCTCATTTTCTCTTTTTTTGGGCCTTTCTCTTTTTTTGGGCCTTCTCTCTTTTTATGGCCTTTCCTCTTTTTTTATATTCCTCACTTGGGACAATGCTCTAGAAAATGATGATCATCACACTTCTATTTATTTACAACTCAATGATTACAACTCGATACTAGAACAAAGATAACTCTATATAAATGTCTCCGGCGGTGTACCGGGATATGCAATGAACCAATAGTGACATGTATGAAAGAATTATGAACAGTGGATTTGCCACAAATACTATGTCAACTACATGATCATGCTAAGCAATAGGACAATGATGAATGTGTCATGATGAACGGAATGATGGAAAGTTGCATGGCAATATATCTCGGAATGGCTATGGAAATGGCATAATAGGTAGGTATGTTGGCTGTTTTGAGGAAGATATAAGGAGGTTTATGTGTGAAAGAGCGTATCATATCATAGGGTTTGGATGCACTGGCGAAGTTTGCGCCAACTCTCAATGTGAGAAAGGGCAATGCACGGTACTGAAGAGGCTAGCAAGGATGGAAGGGTGAAAGTGCGTATAATCCATGGACTCAACATTAGTCATAAAGAACTCACATACTTATTGCAAAAATCTATAAGTCATCAAAAACCTCGGTACTACGTGCATGCTCCTAGGGGGATAGATTGGTAGGAAAAGACCATCGCTTGTCCCCGACCGCCACTCATAAGGAAGACAATCAAATAACACCTCATGTTTCAAATTTGTTGCATAACGTTTACCATACGTGCATGCTACGGGACTTGCAAACCTCAACACAAGTATTTCTCAATTTCACAACTACTCAACTAGCATGACTTTGATATTATTACCTCCATGTCTCAAAACAATCATCAAGCATCAAATTCTCTTAGTATTCAACACACTCATAAGAAAGTTTTATTATTAATCTTGCATACCAAGCATATTAGGATTTTAAGAAAATTACCATGCTATTAAGACTCTCAAAATAATCTAAGTGAAGCATGAGAGATCAATAGTTTCTATAAAACAAATCCACCACCGTGCTCTAAAACATATAAGTGAAGCACTAGAGCAAAATTATATAACTCAAAAGATATAAGCGAAGCACATAGAGTATTCTAACAAATTCCAAATCATGTATGGCTCTCTCAAAAGGTGTTTACAGCAAGGATGATTGTGGTAAACTAATAAGCAAAGACTCAAATCATACAAGACGCTCCAAGTAAAACACATATCATGTGGCGAATAAAAATATAGCTCCAAGTAAAGTTACCGATAGAAGTAGACGAAAGAGGGGATGCCTTCCGGGGCATCCCCAAGCTTTGGCTTTTAGGTGTCCTTAGATTATATTGGGGGTTCCATGGGAATCCCCAAGCTTAGGCTCTTGCCACTCCTTGTTCCATAATTCATCAAATCTTTACCCAAAACTTGAAAACTTCACAACACAAAACTTAAAGTAGAAAATCTCGTGAGCTCCGTTAGAGAAAGAAAACAAAAGACCACTTCAAGGTACTGTAATGAACTCATTCCTTATTTATATGGGTGTTATACCTACTGTATTCCAACTTCTCTATGGTTTATAAACTAATTTACTAGCCATAGATTCATCAAAATAAGCAAACAACACACGCAAAACAGAATCTGTCAAAAACAGAACAGTCTGTAGTAATCTGTAGCTAGTGCAATATATGGAACCCCAAAAATTCTAAAATAAATTGATGGACGTGAGTAATTTATCTATTAATCATCTGTAAAAATAATTAACTAAATATCACTTTCCAAATAAAAATGACAGCAGTTCTCGTGAGCGCTAAAGTTTTTGTTTTTTACAGCAAGTTCAACAAGACTTTCCCCAAGTCTTCCCAACGGTTCTACTTGGCACAAACACTAATTAAACACAAAAAAAACCAAAACAGAGGCTAAATAATTTATTTATTAATAAGCATGAGCAAAAATCAAGAAATAAAAATAAAATTGGGTTGCCTCCCAACAAGCGCTATCGTTTAACGCCCCTAGCTAGGCATAACAAGCAAGAATAGATCTAGGTATTGCCATCTTTGGTTTTCAACTTTTTAGCGGAATCAAGCTTGAATCCGGGAGGTTCTTTATGCTTCCCTTCATATTCTGAAATTTTTAGATCTAACAAATCCAACGGCTTATTGCAAAGGGTAAGCAACATATTCATGCGGTGAATATTTCCACTAATGTTCTTAAGAGGTTTAAGAGATTTCTGCAAGATTTTAGTAATTTCACAAAAAATTCAAAAACTTGTGTCTCTTCCTGGGTAGGATGAGGCCCCTTTTGTTGAGGTACTGTTCCCACTTTACCTTCTATAATTTCAAGTGCAATATGGGGATCGATTTCAATAAAATTGCCTTTAGCAACGCAATCCAAGAGTTGTCTATGAGACATATTTAATCCAACATAAAAATTGCGAAGCAAAATTCTCAGATTTATTTCAGAGGTACAATTACGATGAGATTCCATTATTCTCAACAGGCATCTTTTAAGTTTTCTCCAAACCTTTGTTTAAAGTGAAAGATTTCGAACTCAGGGATTAACGGAGAAGATAAGGGACTGGCCATAACGACAAGCAAGCAAACTAACACACAAGCAAACAAAAAGCAAGCGGACAAAAAGAGGCAAATAGAGAAAGAGAGGGAGGATAGAGAGAGAGGGTGAATAAAACGGCAAGGGTGAATTGGGGGGGGGAGAGGAAAACGAGAGGCAAATGGCAAATAATGTAATGCGGGAGATAATGGTATGTGATGGGTACTTGTTATGTTGACTTTTGCGTAGACCTCCCCGGCAACGGCGCCAGAAATCCTTCTTGCTACCTCTTTTAGCACTGCGTTGGTTTTCCCCGAAGAGGAAGGGATGATGCAGCAAAGTAGCGTAAGTATTTCCCTCAGTTTTTGAGAACCAAGGTATCAATTCAGTAGGAGGCTACGCGTGAGTCCCTCGTACCTGCACAAAACAAATAAATCCTCACAACCAACGCAAATAGGGGTTGTCAATCCCTATAGGGCCACTTATGAGAGTGAGATCTGATAGATATGATAAGATAATATTTTTGGTATTTTTATGATAAAGATGCAAAGTAAAATAAAGGCAAAGTAAATAACTAAGTAGTAGGAGATTAATATGATAAAGATAGACCCGGAGGCCATAGGTTTCACTAGTGGCTTATCTCAAGAGCATAAGTATTCTACGGTGGGTGAACAAATTACTGTTGAGCAATTGACAGAATTGAGCATAGTTATGAGAATATCTAGGTATGATCATGTATATAGGAATCACGTCCGGGACAAGTAGACCGACTCCTGCCTGCATCTACTACTATTACTCCACTCATCGACCGCTATCCAGCATGCACCTAGAGTATTAAGTTCATGAAAATAGAGTAACGCCTTAAGCAAGATGACATGATGTAGAGGGATAGACTCATGCAATATGAAGAATACCCCATCTTTTTATCCTCGATGGCAACAATACAATACGTGCCTTGTTGCCCTTACTATCACCGGGAAAGGACACCGCAAGATTGAACCCAAAGCTAAGCACTTCTCCCATTGCAAGAAAGATTAATCTAGTAGGCCAAACCAAACTGATAATTTGAAGAGACTTGCAAAGATAACCAATCATACATAAAAGAATCCAAAGAAGATTCAAATATTATTCATAGATAGACTTGATAATAAACCCACAATTCATCGGTCTCAACAAACACACCGCAAAAAGAAGATTACATCGAATAGATCTCCACAAGAGAGGGAGAGAACATTGTATTGAGATCCAAAAAGAGAGAAGAAGCCATCTAGCTACTAACTATGGACCCGTAGGTCTGAAGTAAACTACTCACACTTCATCGGAGAGGCTATGGTGTTGATGTAGAAGTCCTCCATGAGCAACAGGGGGCCCATCAGGGTGGAGGGTGCGCCTGGGGGGGGGGGGGCAGGCGCGCCCCCTACCTCGTGGCCTCCTGTTAGTTGGCTTGACGTAAGGTCCAAGTCTCCTGAGTTTTATTCGGTGAGAAAATCACGTTCCCGAAGGTTTCATTCCGTTTGGACTCCGTTTGATATTCCTTTTCTTCGAAACCCTAAAACAGGCAAAAAACAGCAATTCTGGGCTGGGCCTCCGGTTAATAGGTTAGTCCCAAAAATAATATAAAAGTGGATAATAAAGCCCAATAATGTCCAAAATAGTAGATAATATAGCATGGAGCAATCAAAAATTATAGATACGTTGGAGACGTATCGGTTTGTTCTTGCCGCTGTGGAGTCGGTCTTCTTCCTCACCTTAGCGTACCGAGTGGCTATTTCCATCATTCGGGTCAGAGTCATATCTCCTGTCCAACCGAATTTCAGGTTAAGCTCTCTGTACCGAACGCCTTCCTTGAAAGCGCAAACTGCTTGGTGTGGTGACACGTTTTCCACTGTGTGATGCAAAATGGTCCACCTCTGGATGTAATCCCTCAAAGTTTTATTCGGTTTCTGAACACAATGCTGTAGTTCAGTCAGCCCTGCGGGCCGCTTCTAAGTGCCCTCAAACGTCCTAACAAATACTCGGGCCAACTCTTCCTAACTAAACATGCTGCTAGGAGCCAGCTGATTCAGCCAAGCCCTGGCCGACCCTTCCAACAGCAGAGGAAGATGTTTCATGGCTACCTCATCATTACCACCACCAATCTGTACAGCCACTCGGTAATCCTCTAGCCAAGTGTCAGGTTTGGATTCACCGGTGAACTTACTTACCCCAGTCGCCAACCAGAAGTTGGGAGGGATTTCCGCGGCCCTGATGGCTCTGCTGAAACACTTAGGTCCAGATACATGCACTCGGCTGCTCGTTGGACGATCTCTGTCCTGTCCTTCTCTGTGGGCTCTGTTTCGGTCGACCAGACCTTGTACCAAAATTGACCTTGCATCAAATGCGGGTTCTCTGGGGTCGACTGGATGTCTTCGCTCGTCACCATATGGACGCGTGTCATCGGATCACCGGGGTGCATACGATCCGCCCCTCGGAGGGGGCGTGGGCACTCGACGGCGGTCTTCACTGCCGAACCGATGATCATATTTCTCGTGGTTCCGACCCATGTGCTGCTCTTGACGGTGCCCCCGGCCCTCATGCCGCGGAGGCGATCTTGGGCTATGGGCTAACTGGATGGTGTCCGCCACCACGGATCTGCTATGGATCCTGTTGTGCGACTCGGAAACTGCGGTGTTCTGCTCTCCCGCTGCTTGGAGCAATGCCCGAATATGCATCAAACCCCTTCCAGCCTCTGATTGGGATGGCTGGATCGACTCTGCTATGCGGGCCACAACAATAAGATTCTGATTGGAGTGCGGTATACCTGAGGTCGGGTGGGAACAATTGCCGCTGTTGTCGATTGGATTCTGGAATCAGTCGCCGAGCGTGTTCGTCGAGTGAATGCTGAAGGTTCTCCAATCGCGCGCGCTCAGCCAACCTGGCCAGACGCGCAGCCTCCAGGGCCCGAGCCTCAGAGGTTTCCCCGATGATGGGAGTGTAGAGTGCCTCCGTATTGCGGTGATGCAGCTCCTCCCTCTACTGCGAAGTGAGGGCTTGAGGACGATATTCCTCGTGAACATGAGACGGATCACCGCCACCGTCGCCGTCGTCGCTGTGGCAGAAATCAAGTAGGTTGCGTGGCGTGTCGACCATCAGGACTTCTGCCGCAGGGTCGCTGCTGTCACACTCGGACAGGGTCTCGACGGAGCCAGTCGACAGGTCGAACAACCCGTAGATAGATTCGTCGGGCTCGATTGTCGTGACTTGAGGGGTGGCCGATTGACGAGCCCATGCGTGCTTGATCCACCGCTGAAGCCGCAATCGACCGGATCGCTTGCGACAGTGAGTAGCGGGAAGCAAAGATGTTGCGGAAGCCTACCGATACGGGGTTGACGGCTGCCGCATAAGGACGCCGCGGACGCATGCGCGGAAGTGTGTCGCCCCGCGGACGGGGAGCCTCTCGATGTCGAGAGGAGCCTCTTGGAGCCACGCAGAGTCGTCGGCAATGAAAACGAGTGTGCTGAGACAGATCTTGTGGCCCTCAGCCAAGCCACCGCTGGAAACCATGATGATGGGAATCGGAAAAATTGCAACCTCACTGGAAGTCGCTAAGACACCTGCCCCAAGGTGGGCGCCAACTGTCGTGGTTCTGAGTCTGGCAATAGAAAAGAGGGGTATGTAGGAGGAGGCAAGATCCTAGATACGGTGAGGTTGTGCACGCAAGATTTACAAGTTAAGGCTCTTCTCGGAGGAAGTAAAACCCCTATGTCTCGGTGCCCTGAGGCGGTCGACTGGATTATGCGTGAAATTACAAGGGGTGCGAACCCTTGTCTCAGTGGAGGGGGTGGCTTATATAGAGTGCGCCAGGACCCCAAGCAGCCCATGTTACAAGGAGTTCAATGTACATTAAGGTCAGACATTACTGGTAATGCCAGCAATAAATACATATAAATGATCATTAACGCTACGGAGTGAACGCCTGACAATTGCCATCCTGAATGACATTAGATCTTCTGTACTCCGAGTGGTTTCTTGTACGGTCAAATGATGATATACTGGTCGAATGGAATTGGGTTATCCGAGTGGAGTTGTTGGTCGAGTGGGTTGCACTGAGGTGATTCCATACGATGGATGCTGTTGTGCTTTGAATGCTGTTGATCTTGTGGTAGTGTCCTTGGGAAGGGCGTCTAGGTCAGGCCTATTACCCTACCCTAGGTACATGTCATCGGTAGCGCGCGCCTCCCTCCTCCCCAAACCGAATTGGACAAGGGGTGGGGGCGTGGCCCCCTCCTTCCTTCTCCTTCTCCCCTCCTTCCTTTCCCTCTGGTGGAAGAAAGGAAAGGGGGGGATCCTACCTGGACTAGGAGTCCAAGTAGGACCCCCCCTGGCGCCCAACCTGGCCGGCCTCCTCGTCCCTCCCTCGTTTATATACGTGGCCAGGAGGCACCCCAATAGCACAACAGACAATCTCTTAGCCGTGTGCGGTGCCCCCCTCCATAGTTCAACACCTTGGTCATATCGTCCTAGTGCTTACGTGAAGCCCTGCGCTGGTAACTTCATCATCACCGTCGCCACGCCATCATGCTGACGGAACTCTCCCTCGTCCTCAACTGGATCAAGTGCTCGAGCGACATCATCGTGCTGAACGTGTGCTGAACACGGAGGTGCCATATGTTTGGTACTTGGATCGGTTGGATCGTGAAGACGTTCGATTACATCAATCGCGTTACTAAACGCTTCCGCTTTCGGTCTACGAGGGTATGTGGACACACTCTCCCCTCTCATTGCTATGCATCTCTTAGTTAGATCTTGCGTGATCATAGGAATTTTTTTGAATTACTACATTCCCCAACAATGGCATGCGAGCCAGGTTTATGCGTAGATGTTATATGCATGAGTAGAACATAGTGGGTTGTGGGTGATAATAGTCATACTGCTTACCACCAACGTCTTACTTTGATTCGGCGGTATTGTTGGATGAATTGGCCCGGGCCGACATTACATGACCGCGTTCATGAGACTGGTTCTACCGACGTGCTTCACACATAGGTGGCTAGCGGGTGTTTGTTTCTCCAACTTTAGTTGAATCGAGTTTGACTACGGCCGGTCCTTGTTGAAGGTTAAAATAACATACTTGACGAAAAATCGTTGTGGTTTTGATGCGTAGGTAAGAACGGTTCTTGCTAGAAGCCCGTAGCAGCCACGTAAAACTTGCAACAACAAAGTAGAGGACGTCTAACTTGTTTTTGCAGGGCATCTTGTGATGTGATATGGTCAAGACGTGATGAGATATAAATTGTTGTATGAGATGATCATGTTTTGTAAAAGTTATAGGCAACTGGCAGGAGCCTTATGGTTGTTGCTTTATTGAATGAAATGCAATCTCCATGTAATTGCTTTACTTTATCACTAAGCGGTAGCGATAGTCGTAGAAGCAATAGTTGGTGAGACGACAGCGATGCTACGATGGAGATCAAGGTGTCAAGCCCGTGACGATGGAGATTATGACGGTGCTTTGGAGATGGAGATCAAAGGCACAAGATGATGATGGCCATATCATGTCACATATTTTGATTGCATGTGATGTTTATCCTTTATGCATCTTATTTTGCTTAGTATGGTGGTAGCATTATAAGATGATCCCTCACTAAATTTCAAGGTACAAGTGTTCTCCCTGAGTATGCACCATTGCTACAGTTCGTCGTGCCAAGACACCACGTGACGATCGGGTGTGATAAGCTCTACGTTCACATACAACGGGTGCAAGCCAGTTTTGCACGTGTAGAATACTCGGGTTAAACTTGACGAGCCTAGCATATGAAAATATGGCCTCGGAACACTGAGACCGAAAGGTCGAACGTGAATCATATAGTAGATATGATCAACATAGAGATGTTCACCATTGAAAACTACTCCATCTCACGTGATGATCGGACATGGTTTAGTTGATATGGATCACGTGATCATTTAGATGACTAGAGGGATGTCTATCTAAGTGGGAGTTCTTAAGTAATATGATTAATTAAACTTTAATTTATCATGAACTTAGTACCTGATAGTATTTGCATGTCTATGTTATTGTAGATCAATGGCCCGTGCTACAGTTCCCTTGAATTTTAATGCGTTCCTAGAGAAAGCTAAGTTGAAAGATGATGGTAGCAACTACACAGAGTGGGTCCATAACTTGAGGATTATCCTCATTGCTGCACATAAGAATTACGTCCTGGAAGCACCGCTATGTGCAAGACCCGCTGCAGGAGCAACTCCGAACGTTATGAACGTTTGGCAGAGCAAAGCTGATGACTACTCGATAGTTCAGTGTGCCATGCTTTACGACTTAGAATCGGGACTTCAAAGACGTTTTGAACGTTATGGAGCATATGAGATGTTCCAGGAGTTGAAGTTAATATTTCAAGCAAATGCCCGAGTTGAGAGATATGAAGTCTCCAACAAGTTCTACAGCTGCAAAATGGAGGAGAATAGTTCTGTCAGTGAACGCATACTCAGAATGTTTGGGTACCACAATCACTTGACTTAGCTGGGAGTTAATCTTCATGTTGATAGTGTCATTGACAAAGTTCTTCAATCACTGCCACCAAGCTATAAAGGCTTCGTGATGAACTATAATATGCAAGGGATGCTAAAGGCTACGGAGGTAGAAATAAAGAAGGAGCATCAAGTGTTAATGGTGAAAAAGACCACTAGTTTCAAGAAAAAGGGCAAAGGGAAGAATGGGAACTTCAATAAGAACAGCAAGGCAGTTGCTGCTCAAGGGAAGAAACCCAAGTCTGGACCTAAGCCTGAGACTGAGTGCTCAAGGGAAGAAACATGTTATTGATGTGTACCTTACTAATGCTCGTAGTAGCGCTTGGGTATTTGATACTGGTTCTGTTGCTCATATTTGCAACTCAAAACAGGGGCTACGGATTAAACGAAGATTGGCTAAGGATGAGGTGCTGATGCGTGTGGGAAATGGTTCCAAAGTTGATGTGATCGCTGTCGGCATGCTACCTCTACATCTACCGTCGGGATTAGTTTAAGACCTAGATAATTGTTATTTGGTGCTAGCGTTGAGCATGAACATTATATCTGGATCTTGTTTAATGCGAGACGATTATTCATTTAAATCAGAGAATAATGGTTGGTCTATTTATATGAGTAATATCTTTTATGGTCATGCACCCTTGATGAGTGGTCTATTCTTGTTGAATCTCGATTGTAGTGATACACATATTCATAATATTGAAGCCAAAAGATGCAAAGTTAATAATGATAGTGCAACTTATTTATGGTACTGTCGTTTAGGTCATATTGGTGTAAAGCGCATGAAGAAACTCCATGCTGATGGGCTTTTGGAATCACTTGATTATGGATCACTTGATGCTTGCGAACCATGCCTCATGGTCAAGATGACTAAGAATCTGTTCTCTGGAACAATGGAGCGAGCAACTGGCTTATTGGAAATAATACATACTGATGTATGCGCGCGGTCCGATGAGTGTTGAGGCTCGCGGCGGGTATCGTTATTTTCTCACCTTCACAGATGATTTGAGCAGATAGGGTATATCTACTTGATGAAACATAAGTCTAAAACATTTGAAAAGTTCAAAGATTTCAGAGTCAAGTAGAAAATCATCGTAACAAGAAAATAAAGTTTCTATGATCTGATCGTGTAGGTGAATATTTGAGTTATGGGTTTGGTATTCATTTGAAATAATGTGGAATAGTTTCACAACTGACGCCACTTGGAACACCACAGCGTAATGCTATGTCCGAACGTTGTAACCGTACTTTATTAGATATGGTGCGATCTATGATGTCTCTTATCGATTTACCGCTATCGTTTTGGGGTTATGCTTTAGACGGCTGCATTCACCTTAAATAGGGCACCATCTAAATCTATTGAGACGACACCATATGAACTGTGGTTTGGCAAGAAACCTAAGCTGTTGTTTCTTAAAGTTTGGGGCTGCGATGCTTATGTGAAAAAGCTTCAACCTGATAAGCTCGAACCCAAATCGGAGAAATGTGTCTTCACAGGATACCCAAAGGAGACTGTTGGGTACACCTTCTATCACATATCCAAAGGCAAAATATTTGTTGCTAAGAATGGATCCTTTCTAGAGAAGGAGTTTCTCTCGAAAGAAGTGAGTGGGAGGAAAGTAGAACTTGCTGAGGTAACTGTACCTGCTCCCTTATTGGAAAGTAGTTCATCACAGAAATCAGTTCCAGTGATTCCTACACCAGTAAGTGAGGAAGCTAATGATGATGATCATGAAACTTCCGATCAAGTTACTATCGAACCTCGTAGGTCAACCAGAGTAAGATCTGCACCAGAGTGGTATGGTAATCCTGTTCTGGAGGTCATGTTACTTGACCATGATGAACCTACGAACTACGAGGAAGCGATGATGAGCCCAGATTCTATGAAATGGCTTGAGGCCATGAAATCTGAGATGGGATCCGTGCATGACAACAAAGTGTGGACTTTGGTTGACTTGCCCGATGATCGGCAAGCCATAGAGAATAAATGGATCTTCAAGAAGAAGACTGACGTTGACGGTAACATTACTGTCTACAAAGCTCGACTTGTTGCGAAAGGTTTTGGACAAGTTCAAGGAGTTGACTACGATGAGACCTTCTCACCCGTAGCGATGCTTAAGTCTGTCCGAATCATGTATATGATGCAACCAGGAGGATGGATGTCAAAACTGCATTCCTTAATGGATATCTTAAAAAAGAGTTGTATATGATGCAACCAGGAGGTTTTGTCGATCCAAAAGGTGCTAACAAAGTGTGCAAGCTCCAGCGATCCATTTATGGACTCGTGCAAGCCTCTCGGAGTTGGAATATACGCTTTGATAGTGTGATCAAAGCATATGGTTTTATACAGACTTTTGGAGAAGCCTGTATTTACAAGAAAGTGAGTGGGAGCTTTGTAGCATTTCTAATATTATGTGTGGATGACATATTATTGATTGGAAATAATACAGAATGTCTGGATAGCATAAAAGGATACTTGAATAAGATTTTTTCAATGAAAGACCTCGGTGAATCTGCTTATATATTGGGCATCAAGATCTATAGAGATAGATCAAGACGATTAATTGGACTTTCACAAAGCACATACCTTGATAAAGTTTTGAAGAAGTTCAAAATAGATCAGTCAAAGAAAGGGTTCTTGCCTGTGTTACAAGGTGTGAAGTGTAGTCAGACCCAATGGCCGACCACTGCAGAAGATAGAGAGAAAATGAAACTCATTCCCTATGCCCCAGCCATAGGTTCTATCATGTATGCAATGCTTTGTACTAGACCTCATATGTGCCTTGCTATAAGTTTAGCAGGGAGGTACCAAAGTAATCCAGGAGTGGATCACTGGACAGCGGTCAAGAACATCCTGAAATACCTGAAAAGGACTAAGGATATGTTTCTCGTTTATGGAGGTGACAAAGAGCTTGTCATAAATGGTTACGTCGATGCAAGTTTTGACACTGATCCGGATGACTCTAAGTCACAAACCTAATATGTATTTATATTGAATGGTGGAGCTGTCAGTTGGTGCAGTTCCAAGCAGAGCGTCTGATGCGTCTCCAACATATCTATAATTTTTGATTGTTACATGCTATTATATTATCTATTTTGGATGTTAATGGGCTTATTTATACACTTTTATATTATTTTTGGGACTAACCTATTAACCGGAGGCCTAGCCCAATTGTTGTTTTTTTGCCCATTTCAGTGTTTCACCGAAAAGGAATATCAAACGGAGTCCAAACGGAATGAAACCTTCAGGAGCGTTATTTTTGGAACAAACGTGATCCAGGAGACTTGGAGTGGACGTCAAGAAACAATCGAGGAGGCCACGAGGAAGGGGGGCGCGCCCACCCCCCTGTGGCGCGCCCTCCACCCTTGTGGGCCCCTTGTTGCTCCACCGACCTACTTCTTCCTCCTATATATATATATCCATATACCCCACAAACATCCAGGAGCACCACGAAACCCTATTTCCACCGCCGCAACCTTCTGTACCCAAGAGATCCCATCTTGGGGCCTTTTCCGGAGCTCCGCTGGAGGGGGCATTGATCACGGAGGGCCTCTACATCAACTCCATGTCCCCTCCGAAGATGTGTGAGTAGTTTACTTCAGACCTTCGGGTCCATAGCTAGTAGCTAGATGGCTTCTTCTCTCTCTTTGGATCTCAATACAAAGTTCTTCTCGATTCTCTTGGAGATCTATTCGATGTAATCTTATTTTGCGGCGTGTTTGTCGAGATCTGATGAATTGTGGGTTTATGATCAAGTCTATCTATTTACAATATTTGAATCTTCTCTTAATTCTTTTATGTATGATTGGTTTATCTTTGCAAGTCTCCTCGAATTATCAGTTTGGTTTGCCCTACTAGATTGATCTTTCTTGCAATGGGAGAAGTGCTTAGCTTTGGGTTCAATCTTGCGGTGCTCGATCCCAGTGACAGAAAGGGAAACAACACGTATTGTATTGTCGCCATCGAGGATAAAAAGATGGGGTTTACATCATATTGCATGAGTTTATCCCTCTACATCATGTCATCTTGCTTAAGGTGTTACTCTATTCTTATGAACTTAATACTCTAGATGCATGCTGGATAGCGGTCGATGTGTGGAGTAATAGTAGTAGATGCAGGCAGGAGTCAGTATACTAGTCACAGACGTGATGCCTATATACATGATCATACCTAGATATTCTCATAATTATTCGCTTTTCTATCAATTGCTCGATAGTAATTCGTTCACCCACCATAATACTTATGCTATCTTGAGACAAGCCACTAGTGAAACCTATGCCCCCCGGGTCTATTCTCCATCATACAAGTTTCCAATCTATTTTATTTTGCAACTTTACTTTCAATCTATATCATAAAAATACCAAAAATATTTATCTTATTATTATCATCTCTATCAGATCTCACTCTTGCAAGTGGCCGTGAAGGGATTGACAACCCCTTTATGGCGTTGGTTGCGAGGTTCTTATTTGTTTGTGTAGGTACGAGGTGACTCGCGCATGGTCTCCTACTGGATTGATACCTTGGTTCTCAAAAACTAAGGGAAATACTTACGCTGCTTTACTGCATCACCCTTTCCTCTTCAACGGAAAACCAACGCAGTGCTCAAGAGGTAGCAGCGTCGTGGCGGGATCTATGTGTGAAGCGGAGTACATAGATGCTTCGGAAGCAGCAAATGAAGGAGTCTGGATGAAGGAGTTCATATACGATCTAGGTGTAATACCTAGTGCATCGGGTCCAATAAAAATCTTTTGTGACAATACTGGAGCAATTGCCTTGGCGAAGGAATCCAGATTTCACAAGAGAACCAAACACATCAAGAGACGCTTTAATTCCATCCGCGATCAAGTCAAGGAGGGAGACATAGAGATTTCCAAGATACATACGGATCTGAATGTTGTAGACCCGTTGACTAAGCCTCTATCATGAGCAAAACATGATCAACACCAACACTCCATGTGTGTTAGAATCATTACTATGTAATATAGATTATTGACTCTAGTGCAAGTGGGAGACTGAAGGAAATATGCCCTAGAGGCAATAATAAAGTTGTTATTTATATTTCCTTATATCATGATAAATGTTTATTATTCATGCTAGAATTGTATTAACCAGAAAATTAGTACATATGTGAATACATAGACAAACAGAGTGTCCCTTGTATGCCTCTACTTGACTAGCTCGTTAATCAAAGATGGTTAAGTTTCCCGACCATAGACATGTGTTGTCATTTGATGTACGGGATTACATCATTAGAAAATGATGTGATGGACAAGACCCATCCGTTAGCTTAGCATTAGTTTTGTTGCTATTGCTTTCTTCATGACTTATACATATTCCTCTGACTATGAGATTATGCAACTCCCGAATACCAGAGGAACACTTTGTGTGGTATCAAACATCACAACGTAACTAGGTGATTATAAAGATGTTCTACAGGTGTCTCCGATGGTGTTTGTTGAGTTGGCATAGATCGAGATTAGGATTTGTCACTCCGTGTATCAGAGAGGTATCTATGGGCCCTCTCAGTAATGCACATCACTATAAGCCATGCAAGCAATGTGGCTGATGAGTTAGTTACGAGATGATGCATTACGGAATGAGTAAAGAGACTTGCTAGTAACGAGATTGAACTAGGTATGAAGATACCGATGATCGAATCTCGGACAAGTAACATACCGATGACAAAGGGAATAACGTATGTTGTTATGCGGTTTCACCGATAAAGATCTTCCTAGAATATGTAGGGACCAATATGAGCATCCAGGTTCCGCTATTGGTTATTGATCGAAGATGTGTCTCGGTCATGTCTACATAGTTCTCGAACCCGTAGGGTTCGCACGCTTAACGTTCGGTGACGATTTGTATTATGAGTTATGTGATTTGATGACCGAAGTTTGTTCGGAGTCCCAGATAAGATCACGGACATGACGAGGAGTCTCGAAATGGTCGACGGGTAAAGATTCATATATTGGAAGGTTGCACTTGGACATAGGAATGGTTCCGAGTGGTTCGGGCATTTTTCCGGAGTACCGAGAGGTTACCGAAACCCCCCGGGGAAGTTAATGGGCCTTTGTGGGCTTTAGTGGAGAGAGGGAAGAAGGGCCATGAGGTGGCGCGTGCCTCCCCCCTGCCCAAACCGAATTGGACAAGGGGTGGGGATGCATGCCCCTCCTTCCTTCTCCTTCTCCCCTCCTTCATTTCCCTCCGGTGGAAGAAAGGAAAAGGGGGGAGAATCCTACTTGGACTAGGAGTCCAAGTAGGACTCCCCCCCAGCGCGCCCAACCTGGCCGGCCTCCTCTCTCCCTCCCTCCTTTATATACGTGGCCAGGGGGCACTCCAATAGCACAACGGACAATCTCTTAGCCGTGTGCGGTGCCCTCCTCCACAGTTCTGAAGGAAATATGCCCTAGAGGCAATAATAAAGTTGTTATTTATATTTCCTTATATCATGAAAAATGTTTATTATTCATGCTAGAATCATATTAACCAGAAACTTAGTACATGTGTGAATACATAGACAAAACAGAATGTCCCTAGTATGCCTCTACTTGACTAGCTCGTTAATCAAAGATGGTTAAGTTTCCTGACCATAGACATGTGTTGTCATTTGATGAACGGGATCACATCATTAGGAGAATGATGTGATGGACAAGACCCGTCCGTGAGCTTAGCATTATGATCGTCGAGTTTTATTGCTATTGCTTTCTTCATGAATTATACATGTTCCTTTGACTATGAGATTATGCAACTCCCGAATACCGGAGGAACACATTGTGTGCTATCAAACGTCACAACGTAACTAGGTGATTATAAAGATGCTCTACAGATGTCTCCGAAGGTGTTTGTTGGGTTGGCATAGATTGAGATTAGAATTTGTCACTCCGTGTATCGGAGAGGTATCTCTGGGCCCTCTCGGTAATGCACATCACTGTAAGCCTTGCAAGCAATGTGACTAATGAGTTAGTCACAGGATGATGCATTACATAACGAGTAAAGAGAATTGTCGGTAACGATATTGAACTAGGTATGATGATACCGATGATCGAATCTCGGGCAAGTAATATATCGATGACAAAGGGAACAACGTATGTTGTTATGCGGTTTGACCGATAAAGATCTTCGTAGAATATGTAGGAGCCAATATGAGCATCCAGGTTCCGCTATTGGTTATTGACCGGAGATGTGTCTCTATTGGAATTTTTCATCGATTACCCTCTCAAGAAATCATCGGAAGGCCATTCACACGCCCGAACCTCCGCGGTGCGCGGCAAATTATTCTTAGGCTTCGGTGCCTTTTCCTTCAAGCTTTGGCTCAATGAGCCCCTCAATAGTCTCCTCATCATTTTCTGAAAAATTCTGAAATTTTTAGTAACTTCAAAATAAAAGTAAACCAAACTCAATAATATTGATAGCAACTACTCATACAAGTGCCTAGGGCCTATATCATGCATCAAAACTACTTTTGACCATATAAATTTGACATGCAAGCTCAAGAACAGTGTCACCTAAGCAGCAAAAATTTGCAATGAATAAAGCACCAGAACAAAAACTAATTGGACCAATGGAGGAGTCACATACCAAGAAACAAACTCCCCAAGCAGTTTTGTGAGAGATGCTTTGAGCAAGGAGATCGAAAATGGCAGCAAAGTGAGCTAGAACTCGTGCTTGAGCTGGATATTCGTGTTTGTGGGAGGAAGATGAAGTGTGTGGGTGCAGGAATAAGTGGAGGAGGGCCACCATGGGCCCACAAGGCAGGGGGGCGCGCCCAGGGGGTAGGGCACGCCCTCCACCCTCGTGGGCAGGTGGTTGACCCCCCTGCTGTGTTCTCAGTGCCAAATATTCTAGAAAAAAATCATATTTAAATTTCAGGGCATTTGGAGAACTTTTATTTTCGGGGTATTTTTATATGGCACGGATAATCAGATAACAGACAGAAAAATATTTATTTTTATTTTCTTTAATATAAATAACAGAAAGTAAAAGTGGGGTACAGAAGGTTGTGCCTTCTAGTTTCATCCGTCTCATGATCATCAAAAGGAATCCTCTAACAAGGTTGATCAAGTCTTGTTAACGAACTCATTCCGAATAACATGGAACCGGAGAAATTTCGAATAACACTATGTTACCTCAACGGGGATATGCACATCCCCAAAAATAAGAATATCATATTTCTTCTTGACGGTAGGAAGAGGAAATTCAAAACCTCCAAATATAATCGATGGAATTTTTCCAATAGTTTCATCATAAGTATCATGCATAGCAGAAGTAGCATCATCAATAACATGTGACATATCAGAACGAATAGCAGAAGAAGGTATAGGTGTCGCAAACTTACTCATAACAGAAGGTGAATCAAGTGCAGAGCTAGATGGCAGTTCCTTACCTCCCCTCGTAGTTGAGGGATAGATCTTGGTTTTTGGATCTCTTAAGTTCTTCATAATGATAAGCAGATATATATCCCAAGTGACTCAAAGAATAGAGCTATGCTCCCTGGCAACGACGCCAGGAAATAGTCTTGATAACCCACAAGTATAGGGGATCGCAACAGTTTTCGAGGGTAGAGTATTCAACCCAAATTTGTTGATTCGACACAAGGGGAGCCAAAGAATATTCTCAAGTATTAGCAGCCGAGTTGTCAATTCAACCACACCTGGAAACTTAATATCTGCAGCAAAGTGTTTAGTAGCAAAGTAATATGATAGTAGTGATAACGGTAACAAATGGTAACGGTAGTAAAAGCAATTTTTTTGGTATTTTGTAGTGATGATAGCAATAGCAACGGGAAAGTAAATAAGAAAAGAACAATATGTGGAAAGCTCGTAGGCAATGGATCAGTGATGGAGAATTATGCCGGATGCGGTTCATCATGTAACAGTCATAACCTAGGGTGACACAGAACTAGCTCCAGTTCATTGATATAATGTAGGCATGTATTCTGAATATAGTCATACATGCTTATGGAAAAGAACTTGCATGACATATTTTGTCCTACCCTCCCGTGGAAGCGGGGTCCTTACGGAAACTAAGGGATATTAAGGCCTCCTTTTAATAGAGAACCGGAACAAAGCATTAACACATAGTGAATACATGAACTCCTCAAACTATGGTCATCACCGGTAAGTATCCCGATTATTGTCACTTCGGGTTTAACGGATCATAACACATAATAGGTGACTATAGACTTGCAAGATAGGATCAAGAACACTCATATATTGATGAAAACATAATAGGTTCAGATCTGAAATCATGGCACTCGGGCCCTAGTGACAAGCATTAAGCATAGCAAAGTCATAGCAACATCAATCTCAGAACATAGTGGACACTAGGGAGCAAACCCTAACAAAACTAACTCGATTACATGATAGACCCCATCCAACCCATCACCGTCCAGCAGGCGTATGATGGAATTACTCACGCACGGAGGTGAGCATCATGAAATTGGTGATGGAGGATGGTTGATGATGACGATGGCGACAGATTCCCCTCTCCGGAGCCCCTAATGGACTCCAGATCAGCCCTCCCGAGAGGTTTTAGGGCTTGGCGGCGGCTCCGTATCGTAAAACGCGATGATTTCTTCTCTTTGATTTTTTTCTCCCCGAAACACAATATATGGAGTTGGAGTCGGAGAGGCAACAGGGGGCCCACGAGGTAGGGGGCACGCCTCCCCCCACCCTCGTGGAGAGGTGGTGGGCCCCCTGGCCTTCATGTTTTGCAGGTATTTTTCTTATTTTATGAAAAGTGTCTTCATGAAGTTCCAGGTCATTCCGAGAACGTTTGCTCCTGCACATAAATAACACCATGGTAATTCTGCTGAAAACAACGTCAGTCCGGGTTACTTCCATTCAAATCATGCAAGTTAGAGTCCAAAACAAGGGCAAAAGTGTTTGGAAAAGTAGATACGTTGGAGATGTATCAGTGATGCAGCAAAGTAGCGTAAGTATTTCCCCTAGTTTTTGAGAACCAAGGTATCAATCCATAAGGAGACTACACGCAAATCGCCTAGTACCTGCACAAACAAATAAGAACCTTGCAACCAACGCGATAAAGGGGTTGTTAATCCCTTCACGGCCACATGCAAAAGTGAGATCTGATAAAGATAATAAGATAAATATTTTTGGTATTTTTGTATAGATTGGAAAGTAAAGATTGCAAAATAAATAGTAAACTGGAATTGTAGATTGGAAACTTATATGATGTAAAGTAGACCCGGGGGCCATAGGTTTCACTAGTAGCTTCTCTCAAGATAGCATATATTACGTGGGTGAACAAACTACTACCGAGCAATTGATGGAAAAGCGCATAGTTATGAGAATATCTAGGCATGATCATAAACATAGGCATCACGTTCGTGTCAAGTAGACCGAAACGATTCTGCATCTACTACTATTACTCCACACATCGACCGCTATCCAGCATGCATCTAGAGTATTAAGTTCATAAGAACAGAGTAACGCATTAGGCAAGATGACATGATGTAGAGGGATAAACTCAAGCAATATGGTGTAAACCCCATCTTTTTATCCTCGATGTCAACAATACAATATGTGTTGGTTCCCTTTCTGTCACTGGGATCGAGCACCGCAAGATTGAACCCAAAGCTAAGCACTTCTCCCATTGCAAGAAAGATCAATCTAGTAGGCCAAACCAAACTGATAATTCGAAGAGGCTTGCAAAGATATCAAATTATGCATATAAGAATTCAGAGAAGAATCAAATATTGTTCATAGATAAACTTGATCATAAACCCACAACTCATCGGATCTCGGCAAACACACCGCAAAAAGGATTACATCGAATAGATCTCCAAGAACATTGAGGAGAACTTTGTATTGAAGATCAAAGAGAGAGAAGAAGCCATCTAGCTAATAGCTATGGAGCCGAGGGTCTGTGGTAAACTACTCACACATCATCGAAGAGGCTATGGTGTTGATGTAGAAGCCCTCCGTGATCGAATCCCCCTTCGGCAGATTGCCGGAAAAGGTCCCCAGATGGGATCTCACGGGTACAAAAGGTTGCGGCGGTGGAAAAGTGGTTTCGTGGCTCCCCTGGATGTTTTCAGGGTATAAGAGTATATATAGGCGAAAGAAGTAGGTCGGTGGAGCTACGAGGGGCCCATGAGGGTGGGGACGCGCCTGCCCCCCTGGGTGCGCCGCCCTACCTCGTGGCGGCCTCATTGCTTCCTTGACCTCCACTCTAAGTCTCCTGGATTGCGTTTGTTCCAAAAAAGATCCTCGCGAAGGTTTCATTCCGTTTGGATTTCGTTTGTTATTCCTTTTCTGCGAAACACTGAAATAGGCAAAAAACAACAATTTGCAGTGGGCCTTCGGTTAATAGGTTAGTCCCAAAAATAATATAAAAGTGCATAATAAAACCCATTAAACATCCAAAACAAATAATATAATAGCATGGAACAATCAAAAATTATAGATACGTTGGAGACGTATCAAGGATCCCCAAGCTTAATTCCTGCTCGTCCTCGAGTAGGTAAATGATAAAAACAGAATTTTTGATGTGGAATGCTACCTAATATAATTTTCAATGTAATTTTCTTTACTGTGGCATGAATATTCAGATCCGAAAGATTCAAGACAAAAGTTTAATATTGACATAAAAATAATAATACTTCAAGCATGCTAACCAAGCAATTATGTCTTATCAAAATAACATAGCCAAAGAAAGTTTATCCCTACAAATAGTTTGGCCATGCTTCATTTTCGTCACACAAAATGCTCCCATCATGCACAACCCTGATAACAAGCCAAGCAATTGTTTTGTACTTAGCCTTTTCAAACTCCTTCAATTTTCATGCAATATATGAGCGCGAGCCATGGACATAGCACTATGGGTGGAATAGAATATGATGATGGAGGTTGTGTGGGAAGACAAAAAGGGGAGAAAGTCTCACATTGACGCAGCTAATCAACGGGCTATGGAGATGCCCATCAATTGATGTCAATGCAAGGAGTAGGGATTGCCATGCAATGGATGCACTAGAGCTATAAATATATGCAAGCTCAACAAAAGAAACTAAGTGGGTGTGCATCCAACTTGCTTGCTCACTGAGGGAGTCCTGGACTAAGGGGTCCTCGGGCGTCCGGCATGTTATCTATGGGCCGGACTGATGGGCTGTGAGGACATGAAGACCGAAGACTGTACCCGTGTCCGGATGGGACTCTCCTTGGCGTGGAAGGAAAGCTTGGCGAACAGCTATGAAGATTCCCTCTTATGTAACCGACTCTATGTAACCCTAGATCCCCCCCGGTGTCTATATAAACCGGAGGGTGTAGTCCAGAAAGGATATACTCAATACCTTAGTCATACATGCTAGACTTCTAGGGTTTAGCCATTACGATCTCGTGGTAGATCAACTCTTGTAATACTCATACCCATCAATATCAATCAAGCAGGACGTAGGGTATTACCTCCATCAAGAGGGCCCGAACCTGGGTAAAACTTCGTGTCCCCTGTCTCATGTTACCATCAACCTTAGATGCACAGTTCGGGACCCCCTACCTGAGATCCGCCGGTTTTGACACCGACATTGGTGCTTTCATTGAGAGTTCCTCTGTGCTGTCGCTGACAGGTTCGATGGCACCTTCGATCCTCAGTAACGACGCTGTCTACGGAGAAACTTTCCTCCCTGGGCAGATATTCATGTTCGGTGGCTTCGCACTGTGGGCGAACTCGTTTGGCCATCTGGAGCAGATCAGAAGCTACGCCCTGGCCATCAGGTTAGATTGGAGAGCTTGAACTACGTCACGGACATCCGTGGAGACTTCATCTTCATCAGACGCGATTCCGCGGTGGCCGCTCCCGGTCACCCCGATGATCATGACCTAAATCTGTCATCGGGCCGCATCCAGGAGATCACTCCTGTAACCGCTCTGGCCCTAGAACCGGAGCAGGCCGTGCCATCCGGAGACAAAAGGATTAATGCCACCTCGGAGACTGCAGATTCCACGGTGTTGGAGCCGTACATGGACCGGGTCTCACACAAGGCCTATACCACCGGAACGCCGGACTCGTCTCTGGCCGCAGGTTCTGAACCGCGCGAGCCCGCGGACACCAAGCTTGATCGTTTATCGATCTTAAAATTCAGTGCCGCAGACATCTTCCAGCACTCGCCTTTGGGTGATATGCTGAACTCATTAGAAAACATGTCCTTGGCAGAGGACCCACAGCCGAACTATATCCGGCTCGAACTAGGGGCTGACGATGGAGAATTTTATGTCCCACCCGCCACCCACTTCATAGCCACGATCGAGGATTTGACTGACGAACTTGATTACGACTCTGAGGACATCGATGGTATGGACGACGATGCTGGAGAAGAGGAGGCCCAGAACCCGCCGTTCACCGGACGCTGGATGATCACTTCCTCGTATGACGTATACATGGTGGAGGCACCAAAGGAGCACATCGGCGACGATAAGGAAGACCCAGTTGAGGATAAACCTTCCGAAATACAGTCAAAGCGCCATCGTCAGCGGCACCACTCTAAGTCACGCTGCAGTACAGATAGCAACGCCGGCATAGGAGAAGATGGCACTCTGGAAGGTGCCGAAGACAACGAAGACCCCGTCAATAAAGCAAATGAACAAGATGAACGGTAAGATGAGCAGGTTAGCCCTATTAAACAGACCAAGCACGAAGATTCGGAGGACGACAATTACCTCCCGCTCTCCGAAGATGAGGTGAGCCTCGGCACCGAAAATTTCATCGTGCCTGAGGAACCTCTCGAGCAGGAGCACTTCAAGCACCAGCTAATAGCCTTGGCAAGGAGCCTGAAAAAGAAGCAGCAGCAGCTTCAAGCTGATCAGGATCTGCTCAATGACAAATGGACGGATGTCCTAGCAGCTGAAGAATACGGCCTCAAGCTCCCAACTAAAAGCTACCCTAAGCGCAAATTGCTACCTCAGTTCAACGAGGAGGCGCCGGAGTACATACCAGAACCGCACAATATGGCCGATTGACCACCACGTGGTCGGGACAAAACGGCAACTCATGCCGAACACCAGCCCGCCCCGCCTCATCACTCAGGTAGAGGTAAATTATCCCACAGACATACATATGACCTCCGGCAGACGCTGAACAATAAAACATGACACACCAGATCAATCTACGGATCACGAGGATGCGCCTCGACATGCGACAACGGCCACCTATTCGGACGTGACAAACCCACTCATGGGCGGGCTGAATACCGCAGACGGACTCTATCAGAGCCGCGCCATGATACGGCCCGATACAGAGGACCCGCAAATCCTCATTGCTTCACCGATGAGGTCCTAGATCACGAATTCCTAGAAGGATTCAAGCCCGTGAACGTAGAATCATATTATGGAACCATGGACCCCGCGGTATGGATCGAGGACTTCATTCTCCACATCCATATGGCCCGCCGAGATGACCTCCACGCCATAAAATACCTCCCTCTAAAACTCAAAGGGCCAGCTCGGCATTGGCTAAACAGTCTGCCTGAAAATTCCATTGGCAGCTGGGAGGACTTGGAAGAGGCTTTCCTCGATAACTTCCAAGGTACATATGTTCGACCACCGGACGGTGATGACTTAAGCCATATAGTTCAGTAGCCCGGAGAGTCCGCCAGGAAATTCTGGACAAGGTTCTTAACTAAAAAGAACCAAATTGTCGATTGTCCGGACGCCGAAGCTCTAGCAGCTTTCAAGCATGGCATCCGCGACGAATGGCTCGCTCGCCACCTCGGCCAAGAAAAGCCAAAATCCATGGCAGCCCTCACGGCACTCATGACCCACTTTTGTGCGGGCGAGGACAGTTGGTTGGCCCGTAGCAAAAACAATGCAAGCGACGCCGGCACCCCTGAAGTTCAAAGCAACAAAGACAAGTCTCGACGCAATAGATACAAGCGCCGAAACAACAGTGACAACACCGATGATAGGGCGGTCAACGCGGGATTCAGCGGCTCTAAGTCCGATCAGCGGAAGAAGCCGTTCCAAAAGAAATATTCGGGACCATCCAGCTTGGACCGCATACGTGATCGTCTGTGCCAGATTCACGGCACCCCCGACAAGCCTCCTAATCATACAAATAAAGAGTGCTGGGTGAGGGAGTCCTAGATTAGGGGGTGTTCGGGTAGCCGGACTATACCTTCAGCCGGACTCCTGGACTATGAAGATACAAGATTGAAGACTTCGTCCCGTGTTCGGATGGGACTTTCCTTGGCGTGGAAGGCAAGCTTGGCAATGCGGATATTCAAGATCTCCTACCATTGTAACCGACTCTGTGTAACCCTAACCCTATCCGGTGTCTATATAAACCGGAGGGTTGTAGTCCGTAGGCAATCAACTCCATACACAACAATCATACCATAGGCTAGCTTCTAGGGTTTAGCCTCCTTGATCTCGTGGTAGATCTACTCTTGTACTACCCATATCATCAATATTAATCAAGCAGGAGTAGGGTATTACCTCCATCGAGAGGGCCCGAACCTGGGTAAAACAAAGTGTTCCCTGCCTCCTGTTACCATCCGGCCTTGACGCACAGTTCGGGACCCCTTACCCGAGATCCGCCGGTTTTGACAGCGACATTGGTGCTTTCATTGAGAGTTCCTCTGTGTCGTCGCCTTTAGCCCCGATGGCTCCTTTGATCATCAACAACGATGCAGTCCAGGGCGAGACTTTTCTCCCCGGACAGATCTTCGTCTTCGGCGGCTTCGCACTGCGGGTCAATTCGTTTGGCCACCTTGAGCAGATCGAAAGCTACGCCCCTGGCCATCAGGTTAGGTTTGGAAGCCTAAACTACACGGCTAACATCCGCGGGGACTTGATCTTCGACGGATTCAAGCCACAACAAGGCGCGCCGCACTGTCTCGATGGGCATGATACAGCTCTGCCGCCGAGCAGCGCCTTGGAGGCCGCACACGCATTGGTTCCGACCATTGATTTGGAGCCTACTGCGCCGATCGAGGATCAGCGGTTGGACGCTGCCTCAGGGGCTGCGATCTCAGAGGCGATCGAGCCGAACTCCAGCCCCGCACTCCACATGGCCCGTGACTCCGAGGAGCCGGATTCCTCTCCGAACTCCGAGCCCCCCGCGCCCCTGCCGATCGAATCCGATTGGGCGCCGATAATGGAGCTCACCACCGCGGACATCTTTCAGCACTCTCCCTTCGGCGACATCTTGAATTCTCTTAAGTCTCTCTCTTTATCAGGAGAGCCCTGGCCGGACTACGGTCCGCAAGGTTGGGATACGGACGATGAAGAAATTCAAAGCCCACCCACCACCCACTTGGTAGCCACTATCGACAATTTAAACGACGTGCTCAACTTCGACTCCGGAGACATCGACAGCATGGATGACGATGCAGGAGATACTGCCCATAGGGAATTGGACAGCCACCTCATCTCACGATGTGTACATGGTGGCCACCCCAAAAGGAAGCGACAACGAGGAAACCCAAGCCCCGCCTCGACAAAAACCCAGCCATAGAGCAGGACGACCTCACGCCAAATAAACCTATGGAGCAGAAGAATCTCCATGAGAGGCTCGTTGCAACTGCATGCAGCCTAAAAAAGCAGAAGCGAAAAACAGCGGAAGATGCACTCCGGATCAGATGGAGCAAGGTAATCAATGCCACAGATAAGTACGGTGATAGTCGCCGCACTAAAAGCTATCCGAAAAGAAAGCTACTGCCTGAATTCGACGAAGAGGCCTTAGAGCCCTCGCATTCAAAAAATGAAAAAGCCACACGGTCGGATAGACGACCCCATAAAGCGGCAAGCGGCGCCGCACCTAAATCGGAATGCGACCCTCTTAAGGATTCGCATCATGGCCCAGTCAGGTCCATTTACGGGCCAAGAAAGCAAGCTCCCGTAAGCAACGCTATGAAGCCATCATCAGAATCCGGCACACCCAAATACAGGGGCGCCGCACACCCTCTATGTTTCACCGATGAGGTCCTAGACTATGAATTCCCAGAGGGACTCAAACCCATAAACATAGAGGCATATGATGGAACAACAGACCCTGGAGTCTGGATCGAGGATTATATCCTCCACATACACATGGCTAGAGGAGATGATCTCCACGCCATAAAATATCTACCCCTTAAGCTTAAAGGGCCAGCTCGGCATTGGCTTAAAAGCCTTCCAGAAAACACAATCGGAAGCTGGGAAGAGATCGAGGATGCTTTCCGAGCAAACTTTCAAGGGACCTATATCCGTCCCCCGGATGCAGACGATCTTAGTCACATAACTCAACAACCCGGAGAATCAGCTCGGCAGTTCTGGAATAGATTCCTCACTAAAAAGAATCAGATAGTCGACTGTCCGGACACCGAAGCCTTAGCAGCTTTCAGGCATAATGTCCGAGGCGAATGGCTCGCCAGACACCTTGGCCAAGAAAAGCCAAGGACAATGGCCGCACTAACAAGCCTCATGACCCGCTTTTGTGAAGGGGAAGACAGCTGGTTGGCAAGGTGTAGCCCCAGCGACCCAAGTACATTCGAAACCAGGGATGGAAACGGAAAATCGCGACGCAACAAGGACCGTCGCTGGACTAAGGACAAAAGTCCGAAGAGCACGGCAGTCAATGCCGGATTCAAAGGCTCACGGCAAAATCAGGAAAAATCACCCCCAGGATAACAGGGATGATCCATCCAACCTAAATAAAATCCTGGACAGGATATGTCAGATACACAGTACTCCCGGGAAACCTGCTAACCATACCCACAGAGACTGTTGGGTTTTCAAACAATCCGGCAGACCCAATGCCGAACACAAGGGGCTCGACACACCAAGCGAAGACGAGGACGAACCCCAAAAGCAGAACACCAAGAAACAAAAGAACTTCCCACAAGAAGTAAAAACAGTGAACTCACTTCACATAACAAAACGTGCGGTGCCCGTAAAGGTACGCACCACACGGCCCAAAGGGTCCTGCCACTGGTTGTCAAACCGATCATCTTCGATCAGCTAGATTATTCTAGGAATATTGAGAATGTAGGCTGGACTGCCTTGATACTCGATCCAATAATTGGCGGACTCAAGTTTTCAAATGTCCTTATGGACGGCGGCAGTGGACTAAACCTAATATATCAGGATACAATCCAGCACATGGGGATAAACCCAGCAAGAATCTGCCGCAGCAAAACCTCCTTTCAAGGGGTAATACCTGGTCCGGACACCCATTGTACGGGTTTTCTCCGGCTCACAGTCACATTCGGCTCTACCGATAACCTCCGCCGTGAAAAGCTGACCTTCCACATCGTCCCGTTCTCAAGTCGCTATCAAGCACTACTAGGACGCGAAGCTTTCGCTCGCTTTAACGCAATACCGCATTATGCATCTCTTACGCTTAAGATGCCCGGTCCACGAGGCATCATCTCTTTGAAGGGGAAGCACTAAAGTGCGCCTCCCCAAGCGGAGGATTGTGCGGCCGCTTTGACAGCCCCACAGCAAAATGGCCTCACCGGCCAAAAAACTTCAAAACAGGTCATTTAAAGACCATGAACGTGGATAGACGAGTTCGGCGCAAAATCATCATTGATGCAGGCCTAGAAGCCGTATACGCCCGCACTAGGGGCTCCACGCATATACAATAAGAGACAATAAAGCTCAAACTTATATATCTTACTTTATACTTTGCTTATTTTAAACTTTTTCAGCACGACCCGTTTTCAACTTAGTTCCTCTCTTTTACAGATGAACGTCATGCGGCGCCCGTCCAGGATATGGCACAACGGAGACACAGGCGCAGACGTGCAGTAGGGACCCGTCCTAAAGGATTCTTTTTAGATCAAGACCCTGCGTAAACCTTTTTTACTGTCTCTTGTTGATACACATCCACTGGTTTTTTCCTTTCTAATATAACCAAGGAAGAGGCTGGCGTCTTGGCATATGGCCACGTCAGAATTTTTGCATGTACCTGGACACTAGGGGCTTCTTTCATAAAGAGTGTTGTTTGGCCCACACTCATAAAGACCGAACACCTTAGGGAGTGTTCGGTGTCGCGAGTTTTGGCATTATATGCATCAGCTCCGAATCATGTCTTTGGTCAAATGTTGGGTTGCCCGGCTCCTGAGTTCGGCTACCTTACGTTCCGCTCTATCGGCTAAGGTAGCACCAGGAGAACTACTGCGATTGTGCCCCCGGTTCGGCCAGGGCGAGCACCTCAGTAGAGAAAGCCGAAAACTGACTGTCATGATGTAGCGTGAGACTGGTCAGCCACTCGATGACCGATCGGAATCTATCGGATTCCTCCACTTTAACGAAGGGCCGCTTCCCGGCCAGGCACATACGCGCCCCGAATTCGGACGAGCGCAGTTGCCACCAAGGAGCTACCTAAAGAGTCTCATTTTCAAACTCCTATGGCTAAGTAAAAGTGTTAAAGCATTATAGTCCGGTTGCCTGGCCCGCTGCGCTATCACCTCCTTTGTAGGACCAAGACGTTGGGTTAAGTGTGAAAATGCATCTTCTGCGAGCACCCCCGCACTATGTGCGTGGGGGCTGAAGCCAACGACTGCCATCTTTCAGATTCTATATATATAGATACACACACACACACACACACACACATATATATATATATCTTAAAATGACCGCATAGAAGGTGTTAACAATACTTGGGGGCTCAAGTATAAAAAAGGCCACTACAATTTATCAAAATATTACTTTATAATTACATATGCTATCATAACATAGCATCTTTCGGGCACTGTGTCTCTATTACACGAGCGCCTTCAAGAACTTCCTGAAAATAGTGCTCGGAGGGTACTCGGCTTTTGTCCGAATCTTGGGACGCAACAACGGTGGTCTCTATCTCTGCCCAGTATGTATTAACACGGGCAAGAGCCATCCTAGTGCCCTCTATGCATGCTGACCTCTTCATTGCATCTATACGCGGCACCACGTCAAGGAATTGCTGCACCAAGCTGAAATAACTTTTCGGCTCCGATCTCCCAGGCCACAGATGACCCATGACGTACTTCATGGCGAGTTCGGACAATCTATTCAGCTCGGCCCATTGAGCCAGGCGATCGTCCACTGCTAGTGGACGCTCTGGATTGTGAAATTGTGACTAGAAAAGCTTTTCCACTTCGCGATCTTCCAGATCTCGAAAGTGTTCGGTCGCATCAGCAGCACTTGCTGCCAAATCCAGATAGGTGTCCTCCACACTCCACATTCGGTCCAACGGAGCAAACTTCGGATCACAAACCTTCCTCCGCAGCATAAAGGGCTTTCCAGCCGCAATCTGTTCGGCCTGACGCAGCTCCTCTTTCGCAGCTCTCATCACAGAGCGAGCGTCCTTGGCATCGGCAACGGCCTTCTCTAAATCCGTCTGTCTCGCCCGGTCTTCTTTCTCAAGAAGTTTGCAACGGTCTGCAGCGCTCTTTAACTTCTCGGCCATCTCGGCCATCTCTGCTTTGCTTCGGCAGTGAGCAGCCTGTTCGGCTCTCAGCTCTTCAAGGGCCTTCTTGGCAGCCGCATCGCTTTTTCTGGCTTGCTCCTTAGCTCGGGCAAGTTTTGCCCTAAGATTCTCCACGCCGGCCATACCATCTGCGTCAACCACACACATTGTAAGACACTGGCATGAAGCTTCTCTTACCTGATGCCGCCCGAAGAATTACATACCGTGAGCCTCATCAAGCCGCTTGATGACAAGCGCGATGTCAGCATCTTCCACGTCCAGTTGCCGCTTTAGTTCGACCACATCATCAGTTCGGCTTGATTCCGGACACCTCGCCACCTACATTCAAAGGCGACATCTTAGACCTGGGATTATGATCCTCTGCCTATCGTCATTTCTTGACAACGCGCAGAGTCTCAGGGGCTACTATCTACACAGGGCGCACCTTACTTATGCGCAACTGACAAAAGTGTACATTATCTAATGTACCTCAAAACCCGTCAGTAAATTTTTGACGGCCTCATGCAATCCGCTTTGTGCGGATGAAATCCTTTCAATCACCGTGCCCATCAAAGCACGGTGCTCCTCTGAGATAGAAGCTCGCCCCAGCAGAATCTTTAGCTCCTCCGGCCGAGCACCAGACGGTGCCAGACTTGTCCTATGGCCTCTTTCGAAGACCGGACACGGAGAACTTCGGGGGGCGGCACAGCCACCTTCCGCCCCTGCCAGATTTGGAGAAACCCTCCGCGACGACACCTCAGGGTCGCCCGCCTCGCTGGGTGGTACGGCAGGGGGAGGCGTCCCGCTCTCCATCATCTCCGGAAGAAGATCCCCCGAAGACGAGCTCTGCTGCGAAGGGCTGAGGTCCAAGCTACAAGGTAAAATTTCGGTTAATCTTCTCAAAAATAAAATCAAGGGTTTCTCTCATCCCTCAAAAGGAAAATATTTTCTCCACTTACGGCTCATTGGAGGGCTGATCCCCTTGAGGGTGTAGTCCGGCCGAGGAACTCCCTGGCGTCGGACCCTCTGACGAGGATTTTCTCCCCTGTTTTGAGGCCATGGTTTCCGGGTCGTCAAAGGTGGCTCTCTTCTTCCCCTTAGGAGAGGAATTGTCGGTTCCTCCCTTCGGAGCAGCCTCCTTCGAGGAGGCCATAGCTTCCTTGTCCTCCCCCTCCAAAGGCATTATCTCCAGCATCCTGACCAACACGCGATTCGGCCTGGTTTCAGGAAGGGGAGCCGGACACCTGATCAGCTTTGCCTTCGCTATCCACTCCTGTTTAAAAGGACGGCTCTCTTAGGGGCAAGTTTATGACAATTATACGGATAGACGGTCCGGGCACAGGGTTGCTTACTTGAGTATCCGGACGATTGCAGCTTAGGCCTGCGTCCTCGGTTAAATCTAGACACGTCTCTTGTGATCCGAAGAACATTCTATACATCTCCGCGGGCGTTGCGCCCATAAAATTCTGGAGAGCTCACGGTCCCTCTGGATTAAACTCCCACAGGCGAAGCGGGCGACGTTTGCCGGGCAATATTCAGTGAATCAGCATGACCTGCGTCACCTTGACCAAACTGAGGTCTCCTTCCAAGAGATCCTTAATTTGGCCCTGTAATAGGGGCACGTCTTTGGGCAAACCCCAATCTAATTCTTTGTTGACCCATGACGCTAGCCGTGATGGGGGACCCGAGCGAAAGGCAGGAGGCGCCACCCACTTGGCGCTCCTGGAAGCGGTGATATAGAACCATTCTCGTTGCCACAACCCGAGCTCCTCTTGAAAGGAGCCTTCGGGCCATGGAGCATCAACATTCTTACTTATGATAGCACCTCCGCACTCTGCGTGCCATCCCTCGATCATCTTCGGCTCCAATCCAAAAGTCTTGAGCCATAATCCAAAGTGAGGAGTAACACGTAGGAACGCTTCGCACACAACGATGAATGAGGAAATGTGGAGGATGGACTCCGGAGCTAAGTCGTGAAATTCCAGCCCGTAATAAAACAGCAGCCCCCTCACGGAGGGATCCATCGGGAAGCCTAACCCCCGAAGGAAGTGAGACATGAACACTACGCTCTCACCGGGCTGGGGACTGGGAATAGCCTGCTTTTGAGCAGGCAACCTATGCGGAATTTCGGCGGTCAAGAACTTAGCCTCTCTCAACTTTAGCACGTCCTCCTCCGTGACGGAGGAGGGCATCCATCGGCCTTGAAGGTCGAAACCGGACATTGTCGAAGGTCCGGAGCGCCTGGAATCTGGGGCCTAGGGTGTTGGAACTCGAGGCGACGGGCGAACTCGTTTGAGATTGGAGAAAAGAGTAAGGCCCTGGTCTCTTTATAAGAGGTTGAATACCAGGGGCCCTCCCTGTAACCGTCTGGGACTCGCCTTTAATCGAGAAAACATGCTAAGGGGCACGATTGGGTTACCCATGTCCGTATTGATGAGAATCCCGTAAAAGGGGGGCACACGATCTCTGCTTCGACAAGACGTGCCAAGGAAACCGCCTCGCAAAACATGCTGAGGTGGAAAAGTAAAAACGATTCGAGTAAAGAACTTGGCCGTAGTGTGATGACGCACTGCGGAATACGTCAGCAGATTTGATTTGTGTTAATATTATTCTCTCTATGGCAATATGTGGAAACTTATTTTGCAGAACCGGACACTACTCTTGGTGTTTATAATCTTCTATGAAGGACTTGGAGGAGGAACCCGCCTTGCAATGCCGAAGACAATTTGCGCGCCGGACTCGTCGTCATTGAAGCCTGGTTTAGGGGCTACTGAGGGAATCCTGGATTAGGGGGTGTTGGGGTAGCCGGACTATACCTTCAGCCGGACTCCTGGACTATGAAGATACAAGATTGAAGACTTCGTCCCGTGTCCGGATGGGACTTTCCTTGGCGTGGATCTCCTACCATTGTAATCGACTCTGTGTAACCCTAACCCTATCCGGTGTCTATATAAACCGGAGGGTTGTAGTCCGTAGGCAATCAACTCCATACACAACAATCATACCATAGGCTAGCTTCTAGGGTTTAGCCTCCTTGATCTCGTGGTAGATCTACTCTTGTACTACCCATATCATCAATATTAATCAAGCAGGAGTAGGGTATTACCTCCATCGAGAGGGCCCGAACCTGGGTAAAACAAAGTGTTCCCTGCCTCCTGTTACCATCCGGCCTTGACGCACAGTTCGGGACCCCCTACCCGAGATCCGCCGGTTTTGACACCGACACTGGGTTTTCAAACAGGCCGGCAAATTAAACGCCGAGAACAGGGAAAAGGGATCGCAAAGAGAGGACGATGACGAAGAGCCACAACAACCGAACACAGGGGGACAGAAGAAGTTTCCCCCTCAGGTCAAAATGGTGAACATGATATATGCTACCCACATCCCCAAGAGGGAGCGCAAGCGCGCGCTCAGGGACGTCTATGCGATTGAACCAGTTGCCCCAAAATTCAATCCATGGTCGTCATGCCCGATCACCTTTGATCGCCAGGATCACCGGACCAGTATCCGTGACGGGGGCTGATACGTTCATTTTGCATCATGCTTTTATATCGATATTTATTGCATTATGGGATGTTATTACACATTATGTCACAATACTTATGCCTATTCTCTCTTATTTTACAAGGTATTGTCTTGGGGCATAAAATTTCTGAAAGAGGCATTGAAGTCGATAAAGCTAAAGTTGATGCTATAGAAAAGATGCCATGTCCCAAGGACATCAAAGGTATAAGAAGTTTCCTTGGTCATGCTGATTTTTATAGGAAGTTCATTAAGAAATTCTTAAAAATTTCTCAGCCTCTGACTAATCTATTACAAAAATATATTCCTTTTGTCTTTGATGATGATTGTGTGGAAGCATTTGAAATACTTAAGAAAGCATTGATTTCTGCACCTATTGTTCAGCCACCTGATTGGAATTTACCCTTTGAAATTATGTGTGATGCTAGTGATTGTGCTGTAGGGGCTGTTCTAGGACAAAGAGTTGATAAGAAATTAAATGTTATCCAATATGCTAGTAAAACCCTAGACGGTGCCCAAAGAAATTATGCTACTACTGAAAAAGAATTTTTAGTAGTTGTTTTTGCTTGTGATAAGTTCAGACCTTATATTGTTGATTCTAAAGTAACTATTCACACTAACCATGCTGCTATTAAATACCTTATGGAAAAGAAAGATGCTAAACCTAGACTTATTAGATGGGTTCTCCTGCTACAAGAATTTGATTTGCATATCATTGATAGAAAGGGAGTTGAGAACCTCGTTGCAGACAACTTGTCTAGGTTAGAGAATGTTCTTGATGACCCACCACGTATTGATGATAGTTTTCCTGATGAACAACTAAATGTCATAAATGCCTCTCGTACTGCTCCATGGTATGCTGATTATGCTAATTATATTGTTGCTAAATTTATACCACCTAGTTTCACATACCAGCAAAAGAAGAAGTTCTTCTATGATTTGAGACATTACTTTTGGGATGACCCACATCTTTATAAAGGAGTGGATGGTATTATTATACATTGTGTACCTGAGCATGAACATGAATACATCCTACTCAAGTGTCACTCCGAGGCTTATGGAGGACACCATGTTGGAGATAGAACTGCACATAAGGTATTGCAATCCGGTTTTATTGGCCTACTCTCTTCAAGGATGCTCGTAAGTTTGTCTTGTCTTGTGATGAATGTCAAAGAATTGGTAATATTAGTAGACATCAAGAAATGCATATGAATTATTCACTTGTTATTGAACCATTTGATGTTTGGGGCTTTGATTATATGGGACCTTTTCCTTCCTCTAACAGGTATACATATATTTTAGTTGCTATTGATTACGTTACTAAGTGGGTAGAAGCTATTCCAGCTAGTAGTGTTGATCATAACACCTCTATTAAAATGCTTAAAGAAGTTATTTTTCCGAGGTTTGGAGTCCCTAGATATTTAATGACTGATGGTGGTTCACATTTTATTCATGGTGCCTTTCGTAAAATGCTTGCTAAGTATGACGTTAATCATAGAATTGCATCTCCTTATCACCCACGGTCTAGTGGTCAAGTAGAATTGAGTAACAGAGAGCTCAAATTAATTTTGCAAAAGACTGTTAATAGATCCAGAAAGAATTGGTCCAAGAAACTTGATGATGCATTATGGGCTTATAGAACTGCATATAAAAATCCTATGGGTATGTCTTCGTATAAAATGGTTTATTGAAAAGCATGTCACTTACCTCTCGAACTAGAACATAAGGCATATTGGGCTATTAAAGAGCTCAATTATGATTTTAAACTTGCCGGTGAGAAGATGTTATTTGACATTAGCTCACTTGATGAATGGGGAACCCAAGCCTATGAAAATGCCAAATTTTTTATAGAAAAAGTTAAAAGATGCATGATAAAAGGATAGAAAAGCGTGAGTTTAATGTAGGTGATTATGTATTGTTATACAACTCTCATTTAAGATTTTTTGCAGGAAAACTTCTCTCTAAATGGGAAGGTCCTTATGTTAACGAGGAGGTCTATCGTTCCGGTGCCATAAAAATCAACAACTTCGAAGGCACAAATCCAAAGGTGGTGAACGGTCAAAGAATCAAACATTATATGTCAGGTAATCCCATAAATGTTGAAACCAATATTACTAAAACCGTAACCCTGGAGGAATACATAAGGGACACTTTCCAGAATGTTTCAGACTCCAAAAAGGGATAGATATGTGGTACGGTAAGTGAGGGAGTCCTGGATTAGGGGGTGTCCGGATGGCCGGACTATACCTTCAGCCGGACTCCTCGACTATGAAGATACAAGATTGAAGACTTCGTCCCGTGTCTGGAAGGGACTTTCCTTGGCGTGGAAGGCAAGCTTGGCGATACGGATATGTAGATCTCCTACCATTGTAACCGACTTTGTGTAGCCCTAACCCTCCCCGGTGTCTATATAAACCGGAGGGCTTTAGTCCGTAGGACAACATACAGAACAACAATCATACCATAGGCTAGCTTGTAGGGTTTAGCCTCTCCGATCTCGTGGTAGATCTACTCTTGTACTACCCATATCATCAATATTAATCAAGTAGGACGTAGGGTTTTACCTCCATCAAGAGGGCCCGAACCAGGGTAAAACTTCATGTCCCTTGCCTCCTGTTACCATCCAGCCTAGACGCATAGTTCGGGACCCCCTACCCGAGATCCGCCGGTTTTGACACCGACATTGGTGCTTCATTGAGAGTTCCTCTGTGTCGTCGCCGTTAGGCTTGATGGCTCCTACAATCATCAATAGCGATGCAGTCCAGGGAGAGACCTTCCTCCCCGGACAGATCTTCGTCTTCGGCGGCTTCGCACTGCGGGCCAATTCACTTGGCTATCTGGAGCAGATCGAAAGCTATGACCCTGGCCGTCAGGTCAGATTTGGAAGTTTAAACTACACGGCTGACATTCGCGGGGACTTGATCTTCGACGGATTCGAGCCACTGCCGAGCGTGCCGCACTGTCACGACGAGCATGATCTAGCTCTGCCGCCGAATAGTGCCCTGGAGGCCGCACCCGCATCGGCTTCGACCCTTAATTTAGAGCCAACTGCGCTAATCGAGGATGGGTGGTTGGACGCCGCCTCGGGGGCTATGATCCCAACGGCGATCGAGCTGAACACCAGCCCCGCACTCCGCGAGACTCATGACTCCAAGGAGCCGGACTCCTCTCTGGACTCCGAACCCTCCGCGCCCCTGCCAATCAAATCCGATTGGGCGCCGATCATGGAGTTTATTGTCGCGGACATCTTTCAGCACTCGCCTTTCGGCGATATTCTGAAGACACTAAAGTCTCTCTCTTTATCAGGAGAGCCCTGGCCGGACTACGGTCGGCAAGGTTGGGATACGGACGATGAAGAAATTCAAAGTCCACCCACCACCCACTTTGTAGCCACTGTCGACGATTTAACCGACATGCTCGACTTCGACTCCGAAGACATCGACGGTATGGACGCCGATGAAGGAGACGATGAAGAACCAGCACCTATTGGGCCCTGGAAAGCCACCTCGTCATATGACGTATACATGGTGGACGCACCAAAAGATGACGACGAGGAGCGGAAGGACGCACCGAAGGCTTGTTCCCTCGAGAAGCAGCCAAAGCGGCGACGCAAGCGCCGCCCCAAATCCCGCCTCGACAGAAATAACGATCACACAGACCCAGCGTTGGAGCAGGGCGAACCACTGCCGGACAACGGCAATCCGGATAATCAAACCGAACAAACAAATTCTATCAAAGATAAATGGTCCGGACGACATAACGCCGGACAGGCACCCGGAGCAGCAGAATGCCCGTAAAAGGCTAGTTGCCACCGCGAGGAGTCTTAAAAAGCAGAAGCAAAGGCTCAAGGCTGCGCAAGACACACTCCAAATCAGATGGAGTAAAATACTCAACACAGCAGCAAGGTACGGCGACAATCGCCCCTCCAAGAGCTACCCAAAGCGGAAGCTGCTACCTGAATTCGATGAGGAGGCCTCAGACCCCCCACAACCAAATATCAAAGCAGCCACCTGGCCGGATAGACGACCCCTCTACCAACACAGAGCGGCATATAACGCCACTCACAATACAACATGTGAACCATGCGAGGGCTCGCACCCAAAGGACAGCGCAACAAGATCCATCTATGGACCACGTAAGCGCGCCCCAGCATACAATGCAACACAACAAACATCCGAACAACGTGGTACACCCAGCTACAGGGGTGCTGCACACCCCCTATGTTTCACCGATGAGGTGCTGGACCATGAATTTCCAGAGGGATTCAAACCCGTAAACATAGAGACATACGACGGAACAACAGACCCCGGGGTCTGGATTGAGGACTACATCCTTCATATCCATATGGCTCGAGGAGATGATCTCCATGCCATCAAGTACTTACCCCTCAAGCTCAAAGGGCCAGCTCATCATTGGCTTAAAGGCCTCCCCGAAAGCTCCATTGGAAGTTGGGAAGAGCTCGAAGACGCCTTTCGGGCAAATTTTCAAGGGACTTATGTCCGACCTCTGGATGCGGACGATTTGAGTCATATAACTCAACAGCCCGGAGAGTCAGCCCGAAAGTTTTGGAACAGGTTTCTTACTAAAAAGAACCAGATTGTCGACTGTCCAAACGCCGAAGCCTTGGCAGCTTTTAAGCATAGCGTCCGTGACGAATGGCTCGCCAGACACCTCGGCCAAAATAAGCCGAGAACGATGGCCGCATTAACAAACCTCATGACCCGCTTTTGCGCGGGTGAGGACAGCTGGCTAGCCAGATGCAGCACCAGCGACCCCAGTACATCTGAAGTTAGAAATGGAAACGGGAAATCACGGTGCAACATCAATAACAAACGCCGGAATAAAGAAGACAACACGAAGGGCATGACAGTAAACACCGGATTCAAAAGCTCTCGGCCAGGTCAAAAGCCGCCCTCTAAAGGCACCAGGGATGAACTGTCCAGCCTCAACAAAATTCTGGACCAAGTATGTCAGATCCATAGTACCCCTGGTAAATCTGCTAATCATACCCACAGAGAATGTTGGGTCTTCAAGCAGTCCGGCAAGCTCAACGCCATACACAAGGGGGAGGACAAACCAAGTGAAGGCGAGGACGAGCCTCCCAAGCAAGACACTGGGGAACAAAAGAAATTTCCACCAGAAGTCAAAACAGTAAACGTGTTACATGTGATCAAGGGAAAAAACAACGCGGCACTCCCAGGAAAATATACCCAAGTGCCTGTCACCGCGAAGTCCTGCCACTGGTCGTCTCAAACGATCACTTTCGACCATCGCGATTACTCAGCAAGTATCCGACGCGCAGGATGGGCTGCCCTGGTATTAGACCCAGTAATTGGCGGATATCACTTCACACGAGTCTTGACAGATGGTGGCAGCAATCTAAACCTAATATATCAGGATACAATCCGCGGGATGGGGTTAGACCCAACAAAAATTCGCCATAGCAATACTACCTTTAAAGGAGTAACGCCAGGCCCAGGGGCTCGTTGTACGGGCTCCCTCCTACTACAAGTTATATTCGGCTCCCCCGATAACTTCCGTCACGAGCATTTAACCTTCCACATCGCTCCGTTCCAAAGTGGCTATCAAGCACTGCTCGGACACGAAGCTTTCGCTCGCTTTAATGCAATACCACACTACGCCTCCCTCACACTCAAGATGCCCGGTCCATGTGGCATCATTTTCAGTGAACGGAAATATCAAGCGATCTCTGCGCGCCGAAGAGAGTGCGGCTGCCTTGGCAGCCGCACACTAAAGGCGCCCGGACCAGTGAAAGCATCCAATAGGTCGTCAAGACCTCAGACACAACTAATCAAGTCCGGCGCCCCTATTTGATACAAGGGGCTCAACGCGCGCAGACAAGTGGCAATTTCTTCTCATCTTGAATTATACATGGTTTCTTTAAAAACTATCTTTTTGCACGACAACTTTTTCACCTAAATTCCTCTCTTTTACAGACGATCATCGTGCTACACCCGTCCAGGATACGGCACAACGGAGACACAGGCGCAGATGTGCAGCAGGGACCCGCTCCAAGGATTCTTTTTAGATTAAGACCCTGCGTAAACCTTTTTTACTGTCTCTTGTTGATACATATCCACCGTTGAGAAGGATGCTGACGTCTTGGCATGTGGCCACGCCAGAACAATGCACGTACATGGACACAAGGGGCTTCTTACAAAGGCCATTATTTAGGCCCGGTTTATACCACAAAGACCGAATACCTTAGGGAGTGTTCGGCGTCGTGAGTTTGGCCCTATATGCATCAGCTTCGAATCATTGTCTTTGGTCAAATGTTGGGTTTGCCCGGCTCCTGTGTTTTGGGCCTTACGTTCCGCTTTACCTACTAAGGTAGCACCAGGAGAACTACTGCGATTGTGCCCTGGTTCATCCGGACGAGCACCTCAGTAGAGAAAGCCGAAAACTGACTATCATGATATAGCGTGAGACTGGTCAACCACTCGATGACCTATTGGAATGTTAGAATTCCTCCGCCTTAACGAAGGGCCGTTTTCCGGCCAGGCATGTACGCACCCCGGGATCGGGAGAGTGCGGAGCCACCAGGGGCTATCTAGTAGCCCCACTGTCAAACTCCTATGGCTAAGTGAAAGTGCTAAAGCATTATAGTCCGGTTGCCTCGCTCGCTCCGCTATCACCTCCTTAATTGGACCAAGACGTTGGGTTAAGTGTGAACGCGTGTTTTTTGCGAGCACCTCCGTATTATATGCGTGGGGGTTGAAGCCGACGGCTGCAATCTTTCAGGTTATACACATGTATACATAAACGGCCGCCCAGGAGGCATCATATTACTTTCAGGCAAAAGTATAAAAATAGCCTTATAAAAATTTATAAAAGCATTTCGCTTACAATGAGATTACATATCACTCAAACATAATATCTTTTGAGCACTGGGTCTCTATCAAACGAGCACCCTCAAGAACTTCTTCAAAGTAGTGCTCAGCAGCCATTCGACCTATGGCCGAATCTCGCGCTGCAACAGTGGTAGCATCCATCTCCGCCCAGTATGCTTTAACACGGGCAAAGGCCATCCGTGAGCCCTCTATGCACGCCAACCTCTTCATCGCATTAATGCGCGGCACCACGTCAAGGAACTACTGCACCAATCTGAAATAGCTGTTCGGTTTTGGCCTTTCCGACCATAGCTGATCCACAACAGACCTCATGGCGAGTCCGGACAACCTATTCAGTTCGGCCCATTCGGCTAATTGGTCAGTCAATGAAAGCGGACACTCGGGAGAATGGAATTGTGTCCAAAACAGCTGGTCCACTCCACGGTCCGTCTGACCCTGGATGTACTTGGCCGCATCGGCAGCGCTCGCCGCCAAATCCATATACACATCCTCCGAACTCCACAACCGATCCAGAGAGGCATACCGTGGATCTCCGAACTTCCTCCGCAACATAAAGGATTTCCCAGCTACAATATCCCCGGCTTCCCGCAGCTCCTCCTTCTTCGCCCTCATAGCAGAGCGGATGTCTTTTCTCGTCGCAGCAGCCTTTTCAAGGTCCGATGCCTTCGCTAGGTTTTCCTTTTCAAGAACCCGGCAACGGTCGGCGGCGGCTTTTAATTCTATGGCCATCTTGGCCATCTTATCTCGGCTCTCGCCATGCACGGCCTTCTCGGCTTTCAACTCTTCGGCCGCCTTCAAAGCAGCCGCATTACCAAACCTCGCTTGTTCCTTGGTGTCGGAGTAAATGACCACGGGTAGCCTAGCCGGCTCCCCCTGGCCCTTCTGAAAAAATTACGAGCCGATCTGGCCCTCAAGAATCCAAGACGCGGGGCTGCCTTCCCCTTGCCGGCTGTCTCCCAGGCCGACTGTCGGAAGGCGGCCCGACTTTAGCCCTCATGAAGAAAGCCGCGGGAGGGCCGGCTCCAAGAAGCCGGCCACGAGAAGACCGACTCCAAGAGGCCGGCTCCCACCAAGCGGTCAAGATCGTACCCTCGAAGTCTGCATCCACATAACGGCGATGTGACGGGGCGTGGCTACAGTAAAGCCTGCCACCCCCGAATCCCGGAGCACGCCTGGCACAGTGCGCCGTACGGGGTGGCCATGACCCGTCCGGCGCGACACTATTGCCATGTTGACCCTGACGTCACCCACGACGGGCTGCCAGCGTGGCCCACGGGCGGTGGGCCCCTTCAGGCAGAGAGACACCCGAAGGCGGCCAGGCCTCCCCTAGTCGGCCCGAGACGGGGCCGGCTCCCCGCAGCCGGCTTGCCCCCTCCCTCGAAGGAGACGCCCCATTAAGGAGACAAGACGCAGTGAGGCTACAGCGATCGCCCGCCGGGCGGCGGCGCTGTAGCCACGCCCACCTCAGCGAAGCCCTAGTCACCAGGTTGAGGCAACAGTAACCAGCCATCGACAAGGCCCTGGACAGTGGGGCCTGCCTGTCGACCAAGGAGCCGGCAGCCGGCGGGACCCACCAGCCGGCGGGCCCCAGCAGCCGGCGCAGAAGCTGGCGAGCGTAGACACAGACGGTTGGGGCCCACGCCTAGCCGGATTACCATTGTACCCCCGGGGGGTGAGCCTATATAAACCCCCCGGGGCACCCATGCAAAGGATTGATCTGAGCTAGTGTTAGACACCACATAGAGAGGGGAAGAGAGCTAGCCGTGCCCTTCTTCTTCCTCTCGCCAAGCAGCTCAAGGAGCATCTTGTAGCCACTCGTTCATCTAGTGATCATGCGGAGACCCCGCAGAGCAGCAATAGGGGTGTTATCTCCTCGGAGAGCCCCGAAGCTGGGTAAGATTCGCCGGCATGCATGTCTTCACCTCATCCCGCTTCCAGGCACCGGCGACGTCTTACTGGCTCCCACAATGATAAGCCACCCGTTGGCATATGTCGCACCTACCACCCGACATTTGGTGCCCACCGTGGGGCCAGGTGCACCGTCGTACAGAGACCTATTCTGGACGGGAACCCTCTTCCGCCCCAGCGAGCGTAGCCAGCCCGGCATGCCCGATGGCGCTTGCCACGACGCGCTGCAAGGCGTCGCCAACGTCTGCGCAGCGAGCGGCCTCGCCGACCTCCTTGACGAGACCCTCATCTCCGACGAGCTCGCCTCTGACGCGGGCACCGACCACCTCGTCAACCTCCTCGGCCAGCTCCACGTCTCCGACGAGCTTGCTGTGGACTTGGAGTCTGTTGGCTCCACCGATCCGATGCCTGTCGACTCCGACACGGCCTTGCTCGACGCTTTCCCCACCAACGTCGCGATCTACAATGACCCTCTTCCCCGGGCCGATGGCTGTGACGGCGCCACCGCCGAGGTGATGGTCATCGGCCACGGCGGCGCTTCTGGCGAGAACGCCTTTGACACCCCGCATGCAGCGGTCCACGATTTGTCCATCCCCCTCCCGGCCGATGCCGATGCCGAAGCACTGGAGGCTCGCCGCCTCGCCCTCCTCGCGGAGGGCCGGAAGTTGGCCTCCATGAGACGCCTCACTGAGGCCCACCAGCGCGAAGCCGACCGCGCCGCCTTTGGCACGCCGCCCCCAGGCGGGCCAAGCCGAGCCAGCGTTGTCAGACAGCGCGGTGCTACCCTCGCCGACACGCTAGGAGTCGACCGCCTAGTCTACGTAGCTCCACTCGAGAACTTGCGTGCCGCCCAGGTGGCCGTAGACGAGCTGGACGGACTGGGGGCCGAAGATCTCCCCCACTTGAACAGACGCATCCAGCAACTAATCGATGCAGCCGCACAGCGGCACGAAGCCGACGCCCGCGCGGGAAGCCCTCCCCCGCGCCGAGAGCACGGCGCGACGTCCCGGACGCCGACTGCGGGTAAAACTCACACGCGACACGAGAAGGAGCCGGCTGCCAGCCGAAGCCGAACCCGGACCTCCATCGAGCGAGACGCGGAAGGCCGTCCCAGGGCCGTGGAGCGGCGGGGCAACCCACCTCCGCCTCCGCCTCGCGGGGAGAGATATCCCACCCCACCGCCTGTCACACATCCGACTCTCAGCGGCCGACTAGGTCTCCGTGAAGGAGTCGGCGAGAACGACGCCCGCCATCGGATCGACCGCCTAGCGCGATCACTGGCGCTAGAAGAAGAAGATGATGTCGGCCCGCCTTGCTTCGGCCCCCGCATCCGCGACGAGCCTTTCCCCAAAGGGTTCTCGCTCCCGAGAGACACGCCCAAGTACAACGGCTCCGTGAAGCCGGAAGATTGGTTGATTGACTACTCCACCGCGGTTCACATAGCAAACGGCAACAGGTGCGTTGCCGTGAAGTACATGCTCCTCATGCTGCAAGGCACGGCGCGGACCTGGCTCAATAGCCTCAGGCCCTACAGCATCAACAGCTGGCTAGACTTCACGGAAGCCTTCGTCTGCAACTTCACCAGCACCTACAAGCGGGCTCCCAAGCCCAGACAGCTCTCCTTGTGCGTACAGGGCCCTGCCGAGTCCACTCACGACGACCTCACGCGTTGGGCCGAGCTCCGCAACTCTTGCGAAGGGGTGCATGAGGTGCAAGCCATAGAATACTTCACTGTCGGGTGCCGAGAAGGCACCCTCCTTAAGCACAAGCTCCTCTGCGACGAGCCGACTACCCTCGACGAGCTTCTGGTCATAGCGGACAAGTACGCCACCGCCGACTCCTCAATGAAGACTGAACTCCGGGTAGACGCGTCCGGGAAGGTAATCAACCCGGCGCCCAAGACGCCGGCTGGGGACTCCGGCCGACGCCCGTACCAGAACGACCACAAGCGCAAGGGCCCCGTGCCGCTCTCCACCAGCCGGCAGGTGGCCACCGTCGAGGACGAGCGGCCCGAAGGGCGGCCCGCGCCCAAGAAACCGAAGAGCGGCAGGCCGTCTTGGCAGCCGGCCTTCTCCTACGAGCAGACTCTTGACGCCCCATGCAAGTTCCACAGCGGCGCGAAGCCGTCCAACCACACAACCCGGAAGTGCCACTGGCTCACCCGAATCTCCAAAGGCGAAGGGCTCGCGCTGCCTCCGCCTGCTGGTCCGCCGCCTCCGGCTCCGCAGCTGCCGACCACTCGGCCAGCAGTCGGAGCTGTGCGCGATGAGTTCCCCGACGAGCATGCTGCCTATGTCATCTTTACAAGCCAGCCCGAAGGCCGGCGTAGCAAACGCCGAGAGTACCAGGAAGTCAGCGTGGTCGCTACCAACCCCGCCGAACACATGCACTGGTCAGAAAAGCCTATCAGCTGGAGCCGGGCCGACCACCCAGAGGTGATGCCATCACCCGGCTCTTATGCGTTGGTTTTGGATGCCACCCTTGCAACGGACAGACGCGCCGCCCGTTTCTCCCGAGTGCTGATAGACGGCGGGAGCAGCATCAACATCCTGTACCGTGACACCCTGGAGAAGCTGAACGTCAAGACGAAGCAACTCATGCCTACTCGGACTGTGTTCCATGGCATTGTACCTAGCCTGTCTTGCGCCCGCATTGGCAAGATCAAGGTTGATGTACTCTTTGGGGACAAGGAGCATTTCCGCCGAGAAGCGATCTGGTTTGAAGTGGTGGACCTGGAGAGCCCCTACCATGCATTGCTTGGCCGTCCTGCCTTGGCCAGGTTCATGGCTGTTCCCCACTATGCTTACCTCAAAATGAAGATGCCGAGCGCCAAGGGCATCCTCACCGTAGCCGGCGATTACAAGAAATCTTCCGAGTGCACTGCAGCCAGCAGCCGGCTGGCCGAGTCCCTTGTGATTGCCGAAGAAAAGAAGATGTTGGACCGAGTCGTGGCCATGGCCAGCAAACAGCCGGCCCTGTCCCCCGATCCCAGGGAGTGTGATGCCCAAGGATCTTTCCAGCCGGCCAAGGAGACGAAGAAGATACCTCTTGACCCCGAGCACCCAGGAAGGTTTGCCGTCATCGGGGCAAACCTAAACAGCAAATAGGAAGGCGAGCTCGCCGACTTTCTCCGTGAGAATCGGGATATCTTTGCATGGTCCCCTAAGGACATGCCAGGTGTTCCAAAGGAATTCGCCGAGCACAAGCTACACGTCCGAGAAGGCGCAAAACCCCTCCAACAACCCCTCCGCCGACTGTCAGAGGAGAAAAGAAGGATTGTGGGAGAGGAGATAGCCCGGCTTCTGGAAGCCGGCTTCATTATGGAGGTTTTCTTTCCAGAGTGGCTCACCAACCCGGTCCTTGTGCTAAAGAAGAACAACAAGTGGCGCATGTGCATAGACTACACGAGCCTCAACAAGGCCTGCCCCAAAGATCCCTTTGCCCTGCCAAGGATTGATCAAGTGATAGACTCCACGGCCGGATGCGAGCTGTTGAGTTTCTTGGATGCTTACTCAGGATACCACCAGATAAAGCTAGATCCGGCTGACCGCCTAAAGACCGCCTTCATCACGCCATTCGGAGCTTTCTGCTACCTGACTATGACATTCGGCTTGAGAAATGCCGGTGCCACTTTTCAGCGTTGCATGCAGAAGTGCCTCCTCAAGCAGCTCGGCTGAAATGCCCACGTCTACGTAGACGACATTGTGGTGAAGACGGAGAAGCGCGACACCTTGCTGGAGGACCTCAAGGAAACATTTGAGAACCTGCGCCGGTTCCAGGTCAAGCTCAACCCCGAGAAATGCGTGTTCGGAGTGCCAGCCGGCCAGCTCCTAGGCTTCCTGGTCTCCGAACGCGGCATCGAATGCAACCCAATAAAGATCAAGGCCATTGAGAGAATGGCGATTCCCACCAAACTTCGAGACGTCCAGAAGTTCACCGGGTGCTTAGCCTCCCTGAACCGCTTCATCAGCCGGCTCGGAGAGAAAGCTCTCCCCCTCTATCGCCTCATGAAGAAGACCACTCACTTCGAGTGGAACGACCAAGCCGACCAAGCTTTTCACGAGCTAAAGAAGATGCTGGCCACGCCGCCTGTCCTGGCGGCGCTGACTGAGAAAGAGCCCATGCTCCTCTACATTGCTGCAACCAGCCAGGTGGTCAGCACCGTCATCGTAGTCCAGCGCCCAGAAGAGGGCCGAGCCCAGCCGGTCCAAAGGCCGGTGTACTATTTGAGCGAGGTGCTGTCTACCTCGAAGCATAACTACCCGCACTACCAGAAGATGTGCTATGGCGTGTACTTCGCTGCCAAGAAGCTGAAACCCTACTTTCAAGAGCACCCCATCACGGTCGTATGCACCGCCCCGCTTGCCGAGATCATAGGCAGCCGGGACGCATCCGGTCGGGTGGCGAAATGGGCCATCAAGCTGGCCCCCTACACGATCTTCTACCAGCCTCGCACCGCCATCAAGTCCCAAGCATTGGCCGACTTCCTTGTCGACTGGGCCGAGACCCAGTACCTACCGCCAGCTCCCGACTCCACTCATTGGCGCATGCACTTCGACGGGTCCAAGATGCGCACCGGCTTGGGAGCCGGCGTCATCCTCACCTCTCCCAAAGGCGACAAGCTCAGATACACGCTGCAAATTCACTTTGCCGCCTCCAACAACGTGGCCAAGTACGAGGCGCTCATACACGGGCTCCGGCTTGCCAAAGAGCTCGGCATACGCCGGATCCTGTGTTACGGCGACTCGGACTTGGTAGTCCAGCAATCATCCGGCGACTGGGACGCCAAGGACGCAAATATGGCAAGCTACCGCTTCCTTGTTCAGCAAATCAGCGGGTACTTTGAAGGATGCGAGTTCCTCCACGTACCGCGAGCCGACAACGAGCCAGCTGATACCCTGGCTCGAATAGGCTCCACTCGGCAGGCAATACCAACCGGAGTCTCTCTGCAATGCCTCCTCAAGCCGTCTATCAAGCCGTCTCCAGAGTCCGATTCCATCTTCGTGCCGCCTAACCCCGACGCGGCCGGGTCCGGCTCGAAGAACCAAGCAGGTGACCCGGGGACTTCGATAGTCGGCCCGGGGACGTCAGTAGGCGGCTCGGGGACTTCCGTAGTTGCGCCCGACCCGAGGACTGCCACACCCGGCTCGGGGACTGTGGTAGTCGGCCCGGGGACTGCACCAACACAACAGGTGGCGGCCGACTCCAGCATTTCACCACCCAGCCCGCCCGCCCTGGTCGCAGTAGCCGTGTTGGCAATAGAAGAAGTCACAGCTCCATCATGGGCTCAGTCCATCCTCAACTTCCTAATAAACCAAGATCTACCGGCTGACGAAACAGAGGCAAGACAAGTCCAACGCCGAGCCGGAGCATACACAATTGTCAACAGAGAGCTCGTCAGGCGCAGTGTCACTGGAGTCTTCCAGTGATGTGTCGAGCAAGAAAAGGGCATTGCAATCCTCAGAGACATCCACCAAGGAGAATGCGGCCACCATGCGGCCTCAAGATCGCTCGTCGCCAAAGCTTTCCACCATGGGTTCTTTTGGCCGACTACTTTGGATGATGCCAAGGAGTTAGTTAAATATTGCAAAGGGTGCCAAGTCTTCAGCTCCAAGCAACACATGCCGGCTTCGGCACTCAAGACCATTCCCCTCACTTGGCCCTTTGCTGTTTGGGGACTGGACACGGTGGGCCCATTCAAGACGGCGCGCGGCGGCATGACACACTTGCTTGTCGCCGTGGACAAATTCACCGAATGGATCGAGGCAAAGCCGATCAAGAAGCTGAATGGGCTGACTGCCGTGACATTCATCGCATATATAACAACTCGCTACGGCGTGCCACACAGCATCATCACCGACAACGGCATGAATTTCGCCAAGGGAGCATTGGCACGTTTCTGCGCGACGCAGGGCATCCGGTTGGATTTAGCGTCCGTTGCCCACCCGCAGTCAAACGGCCAAGTTGAGCGAGCCAACGGCCTCATCCTCTCCGGCATCAAGCCCCGACTGGTCGTGCCACTGGAACGTTCGGCCGGCTGTTGGCTCGATGAGCTGCCGGCCGTCCTCTGGAGTCTGCACACTACCCCAAACAAGTCAACCGGCTTCACTCCTTTCCTCCTCGTGTACGGTGCCGAGGCGATCATCCCAACTGACATCGAGTTCGACTCGCCTCGGGTAACCATGTACACGGAGGCGGAGGCCAAGGAAGCACGAGAAGACGGTGTCGACCTGCTGGAAGAAGGCCGGCTGTTAGCCCTCAGCCAGTCCGCCATCTACCAGCAGGGCTTGCGCCGCTACCACAGCCGGAAGGTCAGACCAAGATCTTTCCAAGAAGGCGACCTCGTGCTCCGGCTGATCCAGCGAACAGCCGGCCAGCACAAGCTCTCGGCCCCTTGGGAAGGCCCCTTCGTCATCAGCAGAGCGCTGGGAAATGACTCCTACTACCTGATCGACGCACAGAAGCCGAAGGCATGAAAAAGAGACGACTCTGGCAAAGAGTCGGAACGACCATGGAACGCCAACCTCCTCCGAAGATTTTACAGTTGAAATGCAGTATGTATCACGCTAACTTTTGTACTAAGTACGAGACAATAGGCCCCCCGAGGAGAGCTCGGGGACTGCCATCTTTTATCTATAAATGAATAGTATCATGCTTATGATCATGTCATTACATTCACTTTTTTCGTCCGGCACCGGGTTCGACTAGTCGGCCCGGGGACTGGCCGCCTTGAGTTATATTAGAAGTCCTACCCGCGGTCAGACAAGTAGTGTGCCGGCACCCAAGCCTTCTCTTTCCAAAAGTCGCAGTGCGAAGAACCGGCTGTCCGGCTGGCAAGAGTTAAAGGCAGGAAAGGACGCCCACATGAAAAACGGCTAGGGACTAACGGACTAATATAACAAAAGCTGGTTTTTCTCCCACCACCGACCGACTACCAGAGTAGCCAGCCGGCCGGCTTCCATTCACCTCGCTTCAATCTAAGAAAGCTCGAGTACTTACCTTCCCCCAAAATAAAAAAAATATAGCCAAGTTCTTCCTTAGCCGCAGGCTGCAGAGCAGCTGCCGGTTGGGAAGGCAGCAGCTAGGGGAAGGCGGCAAAGGAAACAGCCTAAAGATAAAAAGCATACGCGAATGGAAGCCAAACACACACACGATCATATTTACACAAAAGGCCTTCGAAAGGCCAGCATTCAACATAGTTTGAATACACCCCCAGTGGGTGGAACTGTGCAAGTTTAACAAAAATTGTTCAAAGAGTAACAAGCAGGAAAAGCAAGGATGGCAGATTAAGCCAAGGGAGCGACTGGAGAGTCGGGCAGGTCGGTAGAGACAGCAGTGCCGACTAGCGAATCTCGGCATGATCACCACCTCCCGCAGAGGGCGCGCGAGCACGCGCCTCGTTGCTAGAGGCATGGTCAGGCTGGGGCTGGCTTGCCGCTTCACCGGCCGGCTCGACGTCTTCGCCTTCATTCCCTTCGTCATCTTCACCTTCATCGCTGGAAGTGATCTCCTCTGCCGAGTCCTCACCCGCTGCCGGGTCCAGCCCAAACCATTCCTCCGGCTGGGCAATGCCGTCGTCATTTATTTCAGGAGCGAAGACACTGATGTCAGTGCACTCAGCGATCGTCGAGGCACGCTGAGCGATAGCCGGCCGCACCTCCTCCAACTCCTCGTCGGCCTCCAGCCGCCAGGTGCGCAGCTGGTCCAGGTTCAGCCCGGGATACTAGGCTCGGACGAACTCCAGCGCCTGCCCAGCTCCAAGCCGGGCCGCCGATGCCTTCCAGGCCTCGAAGCGGCCAACCGCAACCTCCAGCCAGTCGGCAGTCCGACTTGGGGTGCGGGGAATCATTTCTCCTGGCCAGAGGGCGGCCAACACCTGCGCCCCGGCGCGCTGGAGGCGGTGGAGCATGCGGTGAGCCGGCTGCAGCCGGGCTTGGACCGCCAAGAGTTGCTCCTGAAGCGTCCGGCTCGCGTCCGGCGCGATTTCAGCCCCCGCCTGCCGGTGCGCCTCGCGGTGGGCCTCGATGGTTTGGGTGGCGAAGACGGAGTAGCCGGGGAAGTAGTCTGCATAGAGAACAAAAAGCAGCACAAGTCAGAACACAAATCAAGGGGCAAGGGGTAAGCAAGGAGTGAGGAAGGCGGCTTACCATCGATCAGATCCTCAATCCGGCCGAAGCCCTTGCTCAGTGCTTGTTTCGCCTAAGCCCAGCCCGCCGCTTCGGTCTCGAACTCGGCCTTCAGGGCGTCCTCGCTGTCCTGCTCCTTCTTCAGGGCCGCCTTGTGGCTCTCCTCCTGGTCGGCCAACTTCTTGGCCAGGCGGTCACGCTCCAGGACCAAGGCGTTGTACTCGGCTTCCTTGGCACGAAGGGCGGCCTGGGCCCCGCTGAGCTGCCCCCTCAAGTCGGCATTGGCTCCTGCAAACATGAAGACAAAGGAAAAATCAATAAGGAAGAAGTCGTCAGGGAAGATCCGACCCGACTGCTTCGCAGTCGGCCCGAATCTCGGGGACTACACCCAGTGGGTGCGCTGACGCGCCCCCACAGGAGATGAACGAAACAAAGCACACACTCCAGCTGCTGGTCAGGTCCTCGGTTTTCCGGCCCAGCTCCTGAGCCTGGGAGTTGAAGGCAGCAGCGCGGAGGTTATGATACTCCTGGAAGATCAGACAGGATACGAGGATAAGATAGTTGTCAGGACTTAGTATGTTCCAAGCCGCCTACTCAGTAGCCAACTCGGAACTCGGGGACTACACCCAGTGGGTGCGCTGACACGCCCCCACGGAAGAAATCAAAAAAGCAAAAACAACCAAGGCTAGAGGGCTCACCCGGATGACGGCCCGCGTCATGAGGAACTCTTGGGTGTATCGCTGTAGCGAAGCGGCCTGGGCTTGAAGCCGGTTCCGGACGTCCTGGGCTGCCGCGTTCAGCTCGCCCGTCCCCCCACTGGGAGTCCACTCGGACGTGCTGGCGCTGGCCGCCTCCAGGGCCTCCGCCGTCTGGCTGGCGCCCGCAGCTCGGTGCGGCTCCGGTGCGGAGGTACCTCCCCCTGCGCGCCGGCGCAATGCCGGCTGCACCTCGAGGCCGGCCCCTGCCTCCGGCTCGCCCCCGGTCGGCTGCTCTGGCGCCGCAGCTGGTTGGCCGCTTTGGCCCGCTCCAGTCGGTGCCGTCTGCGGCACCCCCTCCACGAAGACCACGTGGTCCTCCCTCCTCTCCATCACCGGCGGGTCTTGTTCGACCTCCTCCGACGGGGGGGACGGGGATGTCGGGGGGCCACGACATGGAGGGGAACGACGAGCAGCGGATGCTGGTTGTGTGAGTCCTCCACCTCCGTCTCTGCGGCTGCCGCCTCCGCCCGGGCCTTGGCCGCCGCGTCGGCCTGCTCCTTCGCCGCCTGGGCGGTCCTTCGCTCCGCCGCCTCCCGCTCCTCCCGCGCCTCCCGTGCGTTCCGCTCCATGGCCTCCCTAAGGTCGGCGCGGGGATCCACGCGGCGGGAGCCTGAGGACCCTCCAGTCGGCCCGACTACGGAGCCGACAGGACCTCGCTTAAGGGAAAGCGGTGCCCTGCCCGACGTGCAAAGAAAGGTTTAGAAGAGCTTCAATCGAAGAGGACAACAAAAAAATATACAAGATGTTCGACGACTTACGCCGAGATCGCCTGCGGCTGTTTCACCGCCTTGCGGAAGCGGGCCGCCTTCACGGCCGCCTCATCCCGCTTGGTCGCCGCCGTGGAACCCTTGGATTTCTTCGGCCGGCTGCCGAAGAAGGTCGACGTGGCCCGGCGTTTCTGCGCGCCGCCACGGGCAGCTGGCATGGCAGACGGGCCCGCTCCTTGATGATCAAGCGCCGGCTGGCGGTGCGGGGCGGCTTCGACCTCGTCGTCGTCCGCCCAGTCCTCGAGGCCGGCCCCGAGCCCCGCGCCCCCTGCCTCGTCACCTTCCCCCACAATGGCATCTTCCATGGCGGCCGCTCCCAGGTCCGGATCATCGGCGTCATCCACCGTGCGGTCGGGGAGGAGCTGGCGCTCTACCCCTGCGGCCCCGGCCATCGGTGGAAGAAGAGGGTTCTGCCGAGGGCAAACCAATTGATCAGAAGTCGGCCATCATGAGGCCGGCTACAAAAAGGAAGAAAAGAAGAAAAACTTACGGCAGGCGGAGGGTTGGCGCGAGAATACGGCCCCTTGCCGTATCGCCAATCCTCGGCGAGCTTGCAGTTGGAGATGTAGTTCACCATGTAAGACACCTCTGCATGAGGCATCTCCCTGGTGCTCAGCCGGCACGGGTCGAAGCAGCCGCTCATCTGGCAAATCATGTGAGGCCGGCCTTGGAGCGGAAGTACTCGGCGCTCCACGAAGGCGGCCACCAGGTCGGCTCCGGTCAGGCCCTCCGACTGGATCATCACCCGGAGACGGGAGACGGCTGCGTTCCCGGCCTAAGACAACGACCTGGCCTGGTAGCTCCACGAGGGTTGCCTCCCAGCCGGCGGGCCGGCTACGTAAGCCGGTAGGTTGACGTAGTCGCCTTGCTGGGCGACGTTCTTCACGTAAAAGTAGGACTTCTGCCAGAGCTTCACCGACTGGATCAGCAGGATGGGCGGGAATGGATTGTTCTCGCCCGTCCGCCTCATGGCAATGAAGGCTCCGCAGGGGGCGGGCACGCCCGCGACAACGGTGCTGAGCTTGCTCTGGAAGAATTCTTCCCAGGCTCGAGAGTGGGGAGAACCCCAAGAAAGCCCTCGCACAAGGTGACGAAAGCCGACAGCAGCATCACCGCGTTGGGCGTGAGGTGATGCGGCTGGAGGTGGTAGAATTCAAGAAAAGCGCAAAGGAATCCGCTCACCGGGAGGCCGAAGCCGCGCAGGCAGTGCGAGCGGAAGATTACCCGCTCGCCCTCCTCCGGTGCCGGCAAAATCTCCCTCGCCGGCGCCTGACGAACCCGCACGTAGTTCTCGCCCGGCAGGCGCCGCGTCCCGTGGAGGAACTCGACGTGGTCCTCGTGGACGTTGGAGCCATCCCACGAGCTCGACAACGCCATGGGAACGACGCGGCGAGGAGCAAGACGATGCAACGGCGGAGACGTGCACGACCCCGCTACGGCGGGACCAAAGGAATCGAGAGGTCCGACGGTGGAGCGGCGCGGCAATGGGTTGCTGCGGCGGCGTAGGGAAGAAGAAGGAAGGTGAGAAGGGGCAGAGCGAGGGAGAGCGTGCGAGCCTCTGCCGCTCCCCCTCCTCCCCCTACTTATAGACCCGCGCGGCGGAGCCGAGGAGGCGTGGTGTGGGGGAACGTGGGGTCAACTGCGCCCACTCCCCCACGTCCCGCGATTATTGCGCCCTGATGGCGTAATAAAACTGCCGCGGGAAGGCAAGCGGTCCATGTGGGCCGCAGAAGATCCGCGCTCGGGCCGAGGCCTAGGAGTGGCGGGCCCGGGCCTGCGGTGGCGTCCCATCACACGCGTGCGTTGGCAGGTTTTCCTTGCCACGTGGCCCGCGGGATGGCGCGCGGTCAGCTCGCAGGCCGACCCACGTTCCCGCCTACGAGAAACGGAGCTTTCCGAAGACGGCGCGCATGAGCAAAGCCGGCTCCTCAGGATAGGAAGCTGACCAAGCTTCTCGTCCCTTTGTTAGCCTCGAAGCTCGATCAGCTTCGGGGACTACTGTCGGAGTAAATGACCACGGATAGCCTAGCCGGCTCCCCCTGGCCCTTCTGAAAAAATTACGAGCCGATCCGGCCCTCAAGAATCCAAGACGTGGGGCCGCCTTCCCCTTGCCGGCTGTCCCCCAGGCCGACTGTCGGAAGGCGGCCCGACTTTAGCCCTCATGAAGAAAGCCGCGGGAGGGCCGGCTCCAAGAAGCCGGCCACGAGAAGACCGACTCCAAGAGGCCGGCTTCCACCAAGCGGTCAAGATCGTACCCTCGAAGTCTGCATCCACATAACGGCGATGTGACGGGGCGTGGCTACAGTAAAGCCTGCCACCCCCGAATCCCGGAGCACGCCTGGCACAGTGCGCCGTACGGGGTGGCCATGACCCGTCCGGCGCAGCACTGTTGCCATGTTGACCCTGACATCACCCACGATGGGCTGCCAGCGTGGCCCACGGGCAGTGGGCCCCTTCGGGCAGAGAGACACCCGAAGGCAGCCAGGCCTCCCCTAGTCGGCCCGAGATGGGGCCGGCTCCCCACAGCCGGCTTGCCCCCTCCCTCGAAGGAGACGCCCCATTAAGGAGATAAGACACGGTGAGGCTACAGCGATCGCCCGCCGGGCGGCGGCACTGTAGCCACGCCCACCTCAGCGAAGCCCTCGTCACCAGGTTGAGGCAACAGTAACCAGCCACCGACAAGGCCCTGGACAGTGGGGCCTGCCTGTCGACCAAGGAGCCGGCAGCCGGCGGGACCCACCAGCCGGCGGGCCCCAGCAGCCGGCACAGAAGCCGGCGAGCGTAGACACAGACGGCTGGGGCCCACGCCCAGCCGGATTACCATTGTACCCCCGGGGGGTGAGCCTATATAAACCCCCCGGGGCACCCATGCAAAGGATTGATCTGAGCTAGTGTTAGACACCACATAGAGAGGGGAAGAGAGCTAGCCATGCCCTTCTTCTTCCTCTCGCCAAGCAGCTCAAGGAGCATCTTGTAGCCACTCGTTCATCTAGTGATCATGCGGAGACCCCGCAGAGCAGCAGTAGGGGTGTTATCTCCTCGGAGAGCCCCGAAGCTGGGTAAGATTCGCCGACATGCATGTCTTCGCCTCATCCCGCTTCCAGGCACCGGCGACGTCTTAGTGGCTCCCATAATGATAAGCCACCCGTTGGCATATGTCACACCTACCACCCGACACTTGGCTTGGGCAAGTTCTGCCCGCAAGGCTTCAACAGTGGCAGCCCCATCTGTAGTCACAACATATTAAAGATACTGGCATCATGCTGCTCTTACTATGTGGCGTTTACCAGATAATGACACTTACCCTGTGCCTCGTCAAGCCTTTTGTTAACAAGCTCGATGTCGGCGTCTGCCGCATCCAACTGCCGTTTTAAGTGGGAAAACTCGCTAGTCCGGCTAGCCACCGGAGCTTCCATCACCTGCACATAGAGGCAGTATGGTTATTACCTGGGAATATGATCCTCTGTTCGTCGTTGTTTCCGATGACCACCAGAGTCTCAGGGGCTACTATCTACACAGGGCACACCTAGCATGTGCAGGACTATCATACATTATTTTACGTACCTCAAAGCCTGTCAGTAGACTCATAAAAGCTTCATGCAATCCGCTTTCGGCGGACGAGATTCTCTCCATCACCGTATTCATCAGCACACGGTGTTCATCTAAGATGGCCGCTCGCCCCACCAACTCCCTCAGAACATCCGATCGCACACCAGACGGTGCCGGACTCTTTTGTCCGCTCTCTTTGGGATCCGGACACTGGGAGCTTCGGGGGTCAATGGGATTATCTTCTGGCCTCACCGGACTCGGAGAGGCCCTCCGCGACGACACTTCGGGGTCGCCCGCTTCCGGAGTGGAGGAGTCCGGGGGAGGCGTTTGGCTCTCCATCATCTCTGGAAGAAGATCCCCCGAAGATGAGCTCATTTGAGAGGGGCTAAGGCCCGAACTGCAAAGATATATGCGGTGGTTATTTTCTCAGAAGAAAAAGATGGCATACCTGTACTATTAAAGTATTTCGGGTCACTTACGACTCGCTGGAGAATTGATCCCCCCCGCGGACTTTGTGCGGCAAAAGCACCCTCCAAGGTTGGACCCTCTGTGGGAGACTTCTTCTCCCGTTTGGAAGCTTCGGCTTCCGAATCCGTGGGCGCAGTCCTTTTCCTCCTCCGGTCGTCTTCCTTCATGGAGAAGCTCGCTCCCTCGGTTAGAATGGGCAGCGTTGGGGGCCCGCGTCCGCCCGTATTATCCTCCCCAGTATCTTCCTTCAAGGGCTCTGGGCAAGGTGCGATCTGGAGCATCTTTTCCAATACCGGATTGTCCAAACCCTCAGGGAGGGGGGCCGTACACCGAATCAACTTCGCCTTTGTTAGCCAGTCCTGGTCAAAAAGCGAACTCTCAGAAATAACTTCGTAACAAATGAGAGATAGTATGTTTAGCCGGAAGATTCCTTACCTGTTCGGCGGCGCGGTTACTGCTCAGGCCCACGTCCTCGGTGATTTCCGAACACTCTACCTGAGGTCCGAAGAATGACTTGTACATCTCCTCGTGCGTCAGGCCGAGGAAATTTTGAATGACACGCGGTCCCTCGGGATTGAACTCCCACAAGCGAAGGGGCCGGCGTTTGCAAGGCTGGACTTGACGAACCAGCATAACTTGTATTACCGCAACCAAACTAAAATCTCCATTGAAGAGATCTCGAATGCGGCTTTGCAGTATAGGCACGTCCTTGGCTGGACCCCAGCTCAGACCTCTGCTGATCCATGACATCAGTTGTGGTGGAGGGCCCGAGCGAAAAACAGGGGCGGCCACCCACTTGGCACTTCTAGGAGCCATGATGTAGAACCACTCCTGTTGCCACAATCCAGACACCTCTGGAATGGAACCTTTGGGCCATGGAGCTCCCGTCATCTTGCATATTGAGGCACCTCCACACGCTGCATGTTGCCCCTCGATCATCTTCGGCTTTACTTCAAAGGTCTTGAGCCACAGGCCAAAGTGAGGGGTAACCCGAAGGAAGGCCTCACACATGACAATAAATGTCGTGATATGAATAAAGGAGTCCGGAGCTAGATCATGGAAATCTAGACCGTAATAAAACATCAAACCCCTGACGAAAGGATCCATAGCAAGGCCTAGACCTCAGAGGAAGTGGGAGACGAACACGATGTTCTCATTGGGTTCGGGGGAGGGGACGGCCTGCCCTCGGGCAGGCAACCGATGCAAATCCTCAGCGGTCAGATATCTGGCCTCCCTCAACTTTTTGATGTCTTCTTCCATGACGGAGGAAGGCACCCATCGGCCTTGAAGGCTAGATCCGGACATGACTGAAGGTTCGGAGCACCTGACCTGAACTTTGGGTGTTTGAGCTTGAGGTGGGGGAAGGATTCGATTGAGCACGGGAGGGAAAAAATAAAAGCCTTGTCCCTTTATAAAGAGGGTGAATATCAAGCGTCCTCTCCGTGGTCGTTTGGACTTGCCAATAGTCTAGGAGTCCTAGAAGCGGTTGGGTTACCCACGCCCGTATTGATGAGAATCCCAGAATAAGGGGACACGATCTCTGCTTCGACGAGACATGCCAAGGAAACCGCCTCGCATGACACGCTGAGGTGGGACAATAAAACGAATAAAGGCTTGACCGTGGTGCGTCACACTACGGAATACGTCAGCAGATTAGATTTGTGTAAATATTATTCTCTCTATGGCAATATGTGGAAACTTATTTTGCAGAGCCGTACACTATCTTTGTGTTCAAAATCTTCTATGAAGTACTTGGAGGAGGAACCCGCCTTGCAATGCCGAAGACAATCTGCGCGCCGGACTCGTCGTCATTGAAGCCTGGTTCAGGGGCTACTGAGGGAGTCCTGGATTAGGGGGTGTCCGGATGGCCGGACTATACCTTCAGCCGGACTCCTGGACTATGAAGATACAAGATTGAAGACTTCGTCCCGTGTCCGAAAGGGACTTTCCTTGGCGTGGAAGGCAAGCTTGGCAATACGGATATGTAGATCTCCTACCATTGTAACCAACTTTGTGTAACCCTAACCCTCTCCGGTGTCTATATAAATCGGAGGGCTTTAGTCCGTAGGACAACATACAGAACAATAATCATACCATAGGCTAGCTTCTAGGGTTTAGCCTCTCCGATCTCATGGTAGATCTACTCTTGTACTACCCATATCATCAATATTAATCAAGCAGGACGTAGGGTTTTACCTCCATCAAGAGGGCCTGAACCTGGGTAAAACTTTGTGTCCCTTGCCTCCTGTTACCATCCGGCCTAGACGCACAGTTCGGGACCCCCTACCCGAGATCCGCCGGTTTTGACACCGACAGTAAGTAAACCGACTCCAAAACAGTTCTAATGGCAATTTTTCTCCGTTTTGGAATATTTAGAAAAATAGGAAAATAAGAAGCAGACCGGAAAGGACACGAGGCTTCCACGAGGGTGGAGGGCGCGCCCTACCCCTTGGGTGCGCCCCCTGCCTTGTGGGCACCTCGTGCGCTCTCCGGACTCCATTTTCTTGCACGATACTTCTTTTGGTCGGTAAAAATTCATTATATAATCTCCCGAAGGTTTTGACCACCGTATCATGCAAATATATCTTGTCTTTGTTTCGAGCTATTTTTCTGACAAATCTAGGTCGTCATGTTGTCTTCAAGTGCCCCCAAGGACAAGTTCTTCGAGAAGGTCATCAACCCCTACCTCGCGGAGGTGCTGCAACACCCTCAAACCATTGAGATGCGTGAGGGGTTGTTGCACATCCACGATGTTGAGGGACCAAGGAAGACCAGAAGCACGGAGGCAAGGCTCGAGGCATTGGAGCAACAAGTTTTCAAGTGTCAGGAGATGGTGGAGCTTGGACTCGACTCCAATCACATTATGATCACAGAGTTCACCAACACCCACAAGCTGGACGTCAAGGACATTGGGGAGGCCATCTTCAAGCTTCATGAGAAAATCGAGCACCTCCAAGCCCAGATCTATGGCCTGCAAAGTCAAAACTGTGAGTATGAATATAGATTCAAGAGGATGAGTTTGGCTGTAGATTTGAGGATTCAGGAGACTCGATCATCCTTCTATGATGGTGAGCCTGTGCCTTGGAAGAGGGACGACAAGCCTACATCATCAACAACTCCACCTTCTTCACCAACAAAGAAGAACTAAGTATCTGGTATGGGCACTCCCCTTGGCAACTGCCAAGCTTGGGGGAGTGCCCTGGTATCGTATCACCATCACTTTTATCTTTACTGTTTTTCTTAGTTCGATCCTTTTGATAATATCTTGATCGAGTAGAATAAAGTTTTAGTATGATCTAGTTGTGAGTTTGCTTTATGATCCTTCTATGTAATCGAGTCCGTGAGCTATATATAATAAAGATTAGTGTTGAGTCAAGGGCTTGATGATTTTGCTATGATCTTGAGGGAATAAAATAAAAGAGAAGAAAAAAGAAAGAAAGAGATCATATGGATCTTGTGGAGAGTAATGAGCTCACATATAAAGAGTATGATGAATAAAAGTTGTTGAGAGTTGACAAACGTAGTTTTGGTCATCGTTGCAATGAATAGGAAGTAATAAAGAAAGAGAGGTTCACATATAAATATACTATCTTGGACATCTTTTATTATTGTGAGCACTCATTAAAGTATGACATGCTAAGAGTTGACGTTGGACAAGGAAGACAACGTAATGGGTTATGTTTTCTTACATCTGAGATAAATTATATTGTCATGGATCATCCAACATGTTGAGCTTGCCTTTCCCTCTCATGCTAGCCAATTTCTTTGCACCAAGTAGAGATACTACTTGTGCTTCCAAATATCCCTAAACCTAGTTTTTCCATGAGAGTCCACCATATCTACCTATGGATTGAGTAAGATCCTTCAAGTAAGTTGTCATCGGTGCAAGCAATAAAAATTTCTCTCTAAATATGTATGACTTATTAGTGTGGAGAAAATAAGCTTTATACGATCTTGTGATGTGGAAGAAATAAAAGCGACAGACTGCATAATAAAGGTCTGTAGGATCTAGAAGTAGATGTGTCTAGAGGGGGGGTGATTAGACCCTTAGTGCTAAAGTTGCAATTTTTAAGCTTTTTCGGTTTAAGTAGAGTTTAGGCACAATTTCAACACACACAATACATATCAAGCAAGCATGCAAAGAGTATATAGGCAGCGGAAAGTAAAGCATGCAACTTGCAAGAATGTAAAGGGAAGGGTTTGGAGAATTCAAACGCAATTGGAGACACGGATGTTTTTCCCGTGGTTCGGATAGGTGGTGCTATCCTACATCCACGTTGATGGAGACTTCAACCCACAAGGGGTAACGGTTGCGAGAGTCCACGGAGGGCTCCACCCACAAAGGGTAATGGTTGCGCGAGTCCACACAGGGCTCCACCCACGAAGGGTCCACGAAGAAGCAACCACCCACAAAGGGTCCACGAAGAAGCAACCTTGTCTATCCAACCATGGCCATCGCCCACACAGGACTTGCCTCACTAGCGGTAGATCTTCATGAAGTAGGCGATCTCCTTGCCCTTACAAACTTATTGGTTCAACTCCACAATCTTGTCGGAGGCTCCCAAGTGACACCTAGCCAATCTAGGAGACACCACTCTCCAAGAAGTAACAAATGGTGTGTAGGTAATGAACTCCTTGCTCTTGTGCTTCAAATGATAGTCTCCCCAACACTCAACTCTCTCTCATAGGATTTGGATTTGGTGTAAAGAAGATTTGAGTGGAAAGCAACTTGGGAAGGCTAGAGATCAAGATTCATATGGTAGGAATGGAATATCTTGGTCTCAACACATGAGTAGGTGGTTCTTTCTCAGAACATGTGAGTTGGAATGGTGTGTGTGTTCTAATGGCTCTCTCATCGAATGAGAAGGAGGTGGAGGGGTATATATAGCCTCCACACAAAATCCAACCGTTACACAGTTTTCCAATCTCGGTGGGACCGAATCAATAAACTCGGTCGGACCAAAAATGTAAACCTTGTGACCGTTAGAGATTTTCGGTGGGACTGACATGCAACTCGGTAGGACCGATATGGTTAGGGTTTGGGCATAACATAATCTCGGTGAGACCGATTACACAAACTCGGTGAGACCGAATTTGGTAATTAGCTAACTAGAGAGTTGGTCAGGCAAACTTGGTGGGACCGATTTGCTCTTTCGGTGAGACCGAGTGGAACTCGGTGAGACCGAAAAGTTACAAAGGGGAAACACTGAGTTTACATTGCAATCTCGGTGGGACCGATTCGCTCTTTTGGTGAGAGCAAAAAGTTACGAAAGGGAAACGGAGTGTTTGCAATCCCATCTCGGTGAGACTGAGATCCCTATCGGTAGAACCGAATTGCTAGGGTTTGTCAGTGGCTAATGACAAGTGAAACTCGGTGGCGCCAGATAGGAAGAATCGGTAGGACCGAGTTTGGCTTAGGGTTTAGGTCATATGTGGAAATGGGAAAGTAGCTGAGGGTTTTGGAGCATATCACTAAGCACATGAAGCAAGAGGCTCATTAAGCAACACCTCATCCCTCCTTGATAGTATTGGCTTTTCCTATGGACTCAATGTGATCTTGGATCACTAAAATGTAAAATGAGGAGTCTTGAGCTTGAAGCTTTAGCCAATCCTTTGTCCTTAGCATCTTGAAGGAGTTCCCACAACCTTTAGTCCATGCCACTCCATTGTTGAACTTATCTGAAACATGCTAGATAGAAACGTTAGTCCAACAAGAGATATGTTGTCATCAATTATCAAAACCACCTAGGGAGCACTTGTGCTTTCAATCTCCCCCTTTTTAGTAATTGATGGCAACATACATCAAAGCTTTAGATAAAGATATAAAGAACAGCAAGTAAAGCTTTGGAAGGACATGTAACAAGCATAGGCTCCCCCTACATGTATGCACTTATGTAAATATGAAATACAGAGGCATGTGAGAGCATAGCCATGCAGAGTAGGCAATGTGTTACATGTATCTTGGCCATATGCATCAGAGCAAAAGATTATCAAGGAAAATACCTTCATGCTCATGAGTCCTTCTTGCAAACAGTATGTACATAAGCAAGAACTCCTCATACTCATGATTTTGATGCATATACTTACCTTGTGGTCTTGAGTTGGCTTAGGATGAAATGAACCTGCACAAACAAGGTTAGATAACACAGGTACGTCCACTAGCTAGAGCAAACAAAAGAAACCACAAGAATACCAAGACTGGGATGACATGTAGAGAGTGAGTACAAGGTACCACATTGAATTCAACATGTCCCCAAAAATAAAGATATGCAATGAATTTGACTGATTTCTTTCCCTTAGGTGTCTTGCTCCCCCTAAATCTTACATGGGATATTGGGAGAAGATAGGAACCAGAAAATCAGAGCTGAAAGATATGAATAGAACTTAATTCAAATGAGTTCATATGAACATGTCTTTCCCCCAAAAAGACATGTGGCATCTCTCCTCTTGAACATCAAGCATCTGGGATCCTTGAGTATTCTCTCCCCCTTGGAGATTTCTTTCTCCCCCTTTATATATGGGATCCTTGAGTATTCTCTCCCCCTTAGTACTTTCTCTTTTGTAGGTGATAAGCTTTTTGATGTGATCTCTCTCCCTGATAATAAGCTTTGATGTGATCTCTCTCTCCCCCTTTGACATCAATTTCCAAGAAGGTTTTTCCTGGAATCCGTCAAATAGGTTTGGTCCTTGAGATTCAGTACAAAGCAGGGAATAAAACTGTGATGCATGTAGAGGACAAGATTCATTGAGTGAGGCTGGATCAGAAGAAATATAGAATATGTGGCAAACTGTTTTTCCTGTTGCGAAATCGGTGGCACCGAGTGGCATGTTTCGGTAGTACCGAAGGGATTCGGTTGGACCGAAAATGGCAATTCGGTGAAACCGAGTTCATCACAGAGAAAAACACTTGTCACCTCAGCTCACTAGTCATGTAAGATCTCACAAAGATTTGCAATGAATTAGCTGAAAGATTTGCAAGGAATTTGATGCAGAAATATGCAGAACAAAAATCAAAAGGAAAAAGGGTGAAAGTTTCTAGATGAAGTTTTTTTTTGATTGAAAAAGAAAGAAACAAATATGCAAGGGACAAATGTAATAACTCAGAAAAGAACACAAGAGAACTTCATCTAGAATTGGGCGGTGACATAGTCACCTATGTTAGAGTATATTGACTTAGGAGTCAAGTGAGGACACTTGATCGTAGGTCATACTCATCGTTTTAAGCTCAAAATGGGGTTACCATTTTTCGTTTAAGCATCTTGATGTATTCTCACCTTGTTAAGTTGCTTTGACTCATGTCTTGGAGTAAAGCTTCTCTAAGATGGAATAACATACCTTGGGTGGTGATGTGGTTCTTGCTCATGTAGTTGAACTTGTGTGGGTGCTCAAGGTTGATGTAGCTCATCAAGAGTTGGGAGCACCACTTGGAGTTTAAGTTCATCTACCTACATGGGTTAGTTCTTGCAAGGAAGAGCACTTGTGTATCCAAAAGTGACAATCATGAAGCTTAACATAGAATTTGTCAAAGGATATATTTGAATGGTTTTGTGCTTCCTTGTCTTCAACCACTATTGTGTAGAGTCTTGGTCTTGTAGAGATTGCTCAAGATGTGAGTGAGTCGCAATCTCATGGAATTAGATTCAACCAAGCACCTACATGGGTTAGACAACATGCAAGGTGCAAATGTATCCAAGACATAAGATAGTTATCATAAGAGATATATCATGGATTGGTCATAAGCTCATGTCTTGCATGTATCCAATGGAGTTTCTACTCCAAGTTCGAAGCATCAATGATATTCAATTCTCCTCTCAACCTGCAAAACACTTTCTCGTCAAGTGGTTTAGTGAATATATCCGCTAATTGCTTGTCAGTGCGAACATGCTTAAGATTGATGTCACCTTTAGCAACATGATCTCGAATGAAATGATGACGAACTTCAATATGCTTAGTTCGAGAATGTTGTACAGGATTATGACCAATTTTGATAGCACTTTCATTGTCACAAAGCAGTGGAACATGTTTCACATAAATCCCATAATCTTTAAGAGTTTGGGTCTTCCAAAGTAATTGAGCACAACATGAACCAGCGGCAATGTATTCCGCTTCGGCGGTGGATAAGGATACCGAGTTTTGTTTCTTGGAAGACCAAGACACAAGGGACCTACCAAGAAATTGACAAGTACCCGAAGTGGACTTTCTATCAACCTTGTCTCTGGCATAATCCGAGTCAGAATAGCCAACAAGATCAAAAGAAGACCTCTTAGGATACCAAATGCCAAAATTTGGTGTATGGATTAAATATCTCACTATCCTTTTCACAGCCTTAATATGATAATCTTTAGGAGTAGCTTGATATCATGCACACATGCACACACTTAGCATAATATCGGGACGTGAAGCACATAGGTATAACAATGAACCAATCATAGAGCGATAAACCTTTTGATCAACCGGTTCACCATCTTTGGTTAAATCATTATGTCCACTAGTAGGCATGGGTGTAGACATACCTTTGCATTCTTGCATATTGAACTTCTTGAATAAGTCCTTGGTGTACTTTGTTTGAGAGACAAATGTACCTTCCTTAGTTTGCTTGATTTGCAACCCGAGAAAGAATTTGAGTTCACTCATCATAGACATCTCAAACTTCTCTGACATTAGCTTTCCAAACTTTTCACTAAAGAGAGGGTTAGTTGAACCAAGTATGATATCATCAACATAAATTTGGCATACAAATAGTTCTCCATTAACCCTTTTAGTAAAAAGAGTAGAATCAATTTACCAATTTCAAAACCACTTGTAGTAAGGAACTTGGTCAAGCATTTATACCATGCTCTAGGAGCTTGTTTAAGACCATAAAGAGCTTTGTGAAGTTTGTAAACATGATTTGGTTTCTTAGGATTGATAAAGCCGGGAGGTTGTTTGACATAAACTTCCTCCTCTATTTCACCATTTAGAAAAACACTTTTAATGTCCATTTGGTACAAGGTGATATTATGGTGATTAGCATAGGCAAGTAAGATGTGAATGGACTCAAGTCTAGCAACGGGAGCATACGTCTCACCATAGTCCATACCTTCGACTTGTGTGTACCCTTGGGCGACGAGACGTGCTTTGTTGCGAACCACTTGTCCAATTTCATCTTGCTTGTTGCGGAACACCCATTTGGTACCAATGATGTTGTGGTTGTTATCGGGCTTCTCGACCAATGTCCAAACTTGGTTTCTCTCAAAATTATGTAGCTCTTCATGCATAGCGTTTATCCAATCCGGATCTTCCAATGCTTCTTCAACCTTCATAGGTTCAATGCTAGAGATGAATGAATAGTTTTCACAAAAGTTAGCTAAACGAGTTTTTGAGCGAGTGATTCTCGCGGTTTGTATATCATTGAGGATTTGCTCGATGGGATGATCTTTGGCAATTCTTGCTCGAACTTGTGAGAGCTTTTGCTTGGGTCTTTGTTGAACATCTTCTTCATCTTGTTCTTCTTCTTGGCCTTCTTCATTGTTGACGTCGTCGTTCTCTTGTCGTGGTGGAGAAGGAGGTTGTTGATGTTCATCTTGACGTACTTCCTCGTTTTCTTCATCTTGGTGTGTCCCACTTGTGGATGCTTCCGTGTCGATCCTTGGTTCACCTTGTCGTGAAGTAGAAGCTTCCACTTGGACGTATGAAGTACTCTCCTTCACCTCCGTTGGACGAATTTTGCCAATGGACAAGTCTTGAATTGCTTCTGAAGGATCTTTGTCTCCTACATCAATTGGCAATTGCTCTACTTGCGAGCCATTAGATTCATCAAACTTCACATCTACCGTCTCTTCAACCTTTCGGGTGAAATTGTTGTAGACACGGTAAGTGTGAGAGTTTGAGCCATAACCAAGTAGAAAACCTTCATGAGATTTAGGAGCAAACTTTGAACGACGATGCTTATCAAGAATGTAGCACTTTGAGCCGAATACTCGAAAGTATCCAACTTGGGGTTTGTTACCGGTGAGAAGCTCGTATGCCGTCTTGCCGAGTAGCTTGTGAAGATATAGGCGATTTGTTGCGTGACAAGCTGTCTCAACCGCTTCTGCCCAAAAGTGCTTTGGCGTCTTGTATTCATCAAGCATCGTTCTTGCCATTTTGATGAGCGTCCGGTTCTTCCTCTCAACAACTCCATTTTGTTGAGGTGTGTACGTAGCCGAGAACTCGTGTGAAATCCCTTCTTCGTCAAGAAAGGTGTCCACATTTGCATTCTTGAACTCCGTTCCGTTGTCACTCCGAACCTTCTTGATCTTCACATCAAACTGATTTTGGGCCTTCCTAGCGAAATTTCTGAAGATCTTCTGGACCTGCGACTTGTCATTAAGAAAGAACACCCACGTAAATCTTGAAAAATCATCAACTATAACTAGACCAAAAGAATTTCCACCAAGACTCTTGTAGGCATTGGGACCAAAAAGATCCATGTGAAGCAGCTCGAGTGGCCTCCTTGTGGTCATGATGTTCTTCACGGGATGTCTTCCTCCAACCTGTTTACCTGCTTGACAAGCACTGCAAAGTCTAACCTTATCAAATATGACATCGTTAACTCCAAGGATATGATTTCCTTTAATAAGCTTGTCAAGGTTTCTCATGCCAACATGACCTAGTCGTCTATGCCACAACCAACCTTTTGAGGATTTAGCAACAAAGCAAGTTTTAGGTTGTGCCTTTTTAGAGAAATCGACAATGTAAAGATCTCCTCTACGCATACCCGTGAAGACCATTTTGTGATTGTCTCGACGAAATACTTGGCAATCTACTTCAGTAAATAGGACATTCAAACCGAAATCAGCAAGTCTAGATACTGAAAGTAAGTTGTAGCCAAGAGATTCAATGAGCATGACATTTTGAATGGAACTATCATGTGAGATGGCCACCTTACCAAGGCCAACCACTTTACCCTTTGAATTATCACCAAAGGTGACATATTTTCGAGGGCCGTCATTTTCAGCAAGCTCACGAAACATCTCTTCATCTCCGGTCATATGATCAGTACATCCGCTATCAAGAACCCATTCCTTTCCTCCTGATTCATATCCCCGAAGATTTGCCATAAGACCAAAATGTCTCATTTCATCATCAAGATCGAAGTCACTGTCGTCATCATCATAATATTCATGTTCATCATGATCTTGTGACTCATCATTTCCTAGAGAGGGTAATTCATTAGATAAACGACCATCAAAGTGGTTACTTTTATGAATTCTTATAGCTTTGAATATGATATCATTAATGATTCCAACATCTCCTTTAGCATGCTTAAGATTGGCAAGTTCAAAAAGACATTTACCAAAACTAGGATCACTAGAGTTCATCTTACTCAAGGCAATAGATTTATGGAGAATTTCATCCAAAGTTTTCAAGGAATAATCGGGAAATAGTTCCTCAAGAAATTTCCATATGGTATATGCACAATTGTGAGTAGGCAAACTAGCAATCAAATTTTTGGGCAATCCTCTAATGATGAGCTCAATAGTTCTAAGATTGCGAATCATGAAAATATCTTCATCTAGGGTAGGATGCAAAGGATCAATATGAGGTGCACAAGGGCTAGCAATATACTTGTTCAAATGATATTGATTGAAGATTACAAGCATCTCATTTTTCCACTCATGAAAATACTCTCCATCAAGAATAGGCACTCTATGTCTAAGACTCCCTAATGTAGACACATCCATCTTCCTCCAATGGTGATTAAACCAAGGCAATGGAGACCAAAGCTCTGATACCACTTGTAGGATCTAGAAGTAGATGTGTCTAGAGGGGGGGTGATTAGACACTTAGTGCTAAAGTTGCAATTTTTAAGCTTTTTCGGTTTAAGTAGAGTTTAGGCACAATTTCAACACACACAATACATATCAAGCAAGCATGCAAAGAGTATATAGGCAGCGGAAAGTAAAGCATGCAACTTGCAAGAATGTAAAGGGAAGGGTTTGGAGAATTCAAACGCAATTGGAGACACGGATGTTTTTCCCGTGGTTCGGATAGGTGGTGCTATCCTACATCCACGTTGATGGAGACTTCAACCCACAAGGGGTAACGGTTGCGAGAGTCCACGGAGGGCTCCACCCACAAAGGGTAATGGTTGCGCGAGTCCACACAGGGCTCCACCCACGAAGGGTCAACGAAGAAGCAACCACCCACAAAGGGTCCACGAAGAAGCAACCTTGTCTATCCCACCATGGCCATCTCCCACACAGGACTTGCCTCACTAGCGGTAGATCTTCACGAAGTAGGCGATCTCCTTGCCCTTACAAACTTCTTGGTTCAACTCCACAATCTTGTCGGAGGCTCCCAAGTGACACCTAGCCAATCTAGGAGACACCACTCTCCAAGAAGTAACAAATGGTGTGTAGGTAATGAACTCCTTGCTCTTGTGCTTCAAATGATAGTCTCCCCAACACTCAACTCTCTCTCATAGGATTTGGATTTGGTGGAAAGAAGATTTGAGTGGAAAGAAACTTGGGAAGGCTAGAGATCAAGATTCATATTGTAGGAATGGAATATCTTGGTCTCAACACATGAGTAGGTGGTTCTTTCTCAGAACATGTGAGTTGGAATGATGTGTGTGTTCTAATGGCTCTCTCATCGAATGAGAAGGAGGTGGAGGGGTATATATAGCCTCCACACAAAATCCAACCGTTACACAGTTTTCCAATCTCGGTGGGACCGAATCAATAAACTCGGTCGGACCAAAAATGTAAACCTTGTGACCGTTAGAGATTTTCGGTGGGACTGACATGCAACTCGGTAGGACCGATATGGTTAGGGTTTGGGCATAACATAATCTCGGTGAGACCGATTACACAAACTCGGTGAGACCGAATTTGGTAATTAGCTAACTAGAGAGTTGGTCAGGCAAACTTGGTGGGACCGATTTGCTCTTTCGGTGAGACCGAGTGGAACTCGGTGAGACCGAAAAGTTACAAAGGGGAAACACTGAGTTTACATTGCAATCTCGGTGGGACCGATTCGCTCTTTTGGTGAGACCGAAAAGTTACGAAAGGGAAACAGAGAGTTTGCAATCCCATCTCGGTGAGACCGAGATCCCTATCGGTAGAACCGAATTGCTAGGGTTTGGCAGTGGCTAATGACAAGTGAAACTCGGTGGCGCCGGATAGGAAGAATCGGTAGGACCGAGTTTGGCTTAGGGTTTAGGTCATATGTGGAAATGGGAAAGTAGCTGAGGGTTTTGGAGCATATCACTAAGCACATGAAGCAAGAGGCTCATTAAGCAACACCTCATCCCTCCTTGATAGTATTGGCTTTTCCTATGGACTCAATGTGATCTTGGATCACTAAAATGTAAAATGAGGAGTCTTGAGCTTGAAGCTTTAGCCAATCCTTTGTCCTTAGCATCTTGAAGGAGTTCCCACAACCTTTAGTCCATGCCACTCCATTGTTGAACTTATCTGAAACATGCTAGATAGAAACGTTAGTCCAACAAGAGATAAGTTGTCATCAATTATCAAAACCACCTAGGGAGCACTTGTGCTTTCAAGGTCCATATCACAAGTGGCAATATAAAGTGACGTTCTTTCGCATTAAGATTTTGTGCATCCAACTATAAAAGCGCATGACAACCTCTGCTTCCCTCTGCAAAGGGCCTATCTTTTACTTTTATCTTCTACCTTACATAGGAGTCATGGTGATCTTCACCTTTTCTTTTTACATTTTATCCTTTGGCAAGCACAATGTGTTGGAAAGATCCTGATATATAGCTAATTGGATGTGAGTCTTCATGAACTATTATTGTTGACATTACCCTTGAGGTAAAATGTTGGGAGGCAAAACTATAAGCCCCTATGTTTCTCTGTGTCCGATTAAAACTTCATACCCATAAATATTGCATGAGTGTCGACAATTGTGAAAGACTAAAAGATGGTTGAGTATGTGGACTTGCTGAAAAGCTCTTATATTGACTCTTTCCTATGTTATGATAAATTGCAATTGCCTCAATGACTGAGATTAGAGTTTGTTGGTTGTCAATGAAGTTTATGATTCATACTTGAAATTTTGATTGAATTGTTACTTTAGCATAAGAGATCATATGACAATATATATGTGTGTGTGTGTGTGTGTGTGTTGTTGTTGTTCTAAGAATGATCATGATGCCCTCATGTCCGTATTTTATTTTTATCGACACCTCTATCTCCAAACATGTGGACATATTTTTCGATTTCGGCTTTCACTTGAGGACAAGCGAGGTCTAAGCTTGGGGGAGTTGATACGTCCATTTTGCATCATGCTTGTATATCGATATTTATTGCATTATGGGCTGTTATTACACATTATTTCACAATACTTATGCCTATTCTCTCTTATTTTACAAGGTTTACATAAAGAGGGAGAATGCCGGCAGCTGGATTCTAGGCTGGAAAAGGAGCAAATATTAGAGACCAATTCTGCACAGCTCCAAAAGTCCTGAAACTTCATGGAAGTTATTTTCGTAATATATAAAAAATACTGAGCACAAGAAGTACCAGAGGGGGGACACCCACCAGCCACGAGGGTGGGGGGCGCGCCCTACCCCCTGGGCGCGCCCCCCTGCCTCGTGGGCCCCCCCGGTTTATGCGTTGCTTCGTAAGGGGCTGATTTGGATCCATATGTTTCATGCTATGGTTAGGTTTACCTTAATACTTCTGTTGTAGTTGCGGATGCTTGCAATGGGGGTTAATCATAAGTGGGATGCTTGTCCAAGTAAGGACAGCACCCAAGCACCGCTCCACCCACATATCAAATTATCAAAGTACCGAACGCGAATCATATGATCGTGATGAAAACTAGCTTGACGATAATTCCCATGTGTCCTCGGGAGCGCTTTCCTTCATATAAGAGTTTGTCCAGGCTTGTCCTTTGCTACAAAAAGGATTGGGCCATCTTGCTCCACTTTATTTACACTTGTTATTGTTACTCGTTACCAATTACCTTATCACAAAACTATCTGTTACCGATAATTTCAGTGCTTACAGAGAATACCTTGCTGAAAACTGCTTATCATTTCCTTCCGCTCCTCGTTGGGTTCGACACTCTTACTTATGGAAAGGACTACGATAGATCCCCTATACCTGCGGGTCATCAGGGGCTCAGCAGAACTGGTCTTAGACCCGATATTTGATGTGTTCCACCTGACTCGTGTCCTTATGGACGGCGGTAGCAGCCTCAATCTGCTCTATCAGGATACAGTGCGAAAAATGGGCATTAACCCATCAAGGATCAAGCCTACAAAGACCACCTTTAAAGGAGTCATTCCAGGCATAGAGGCCCGTTGTACGGGCTCAATCACATTAGAGGTTGCCTTCGGATCTCCGGACAACTTCCGAAGCGAGGAGTTAGTCTTCGACATCGTCCCATTCCGTAGCGGCTATCAGGCACTGCTCGGATGAACTGTGTTTTCTCAATTCAACACAGTGCTACACTATGCTTATCTCAAGCTCAAGATGCCTGGCCCACATAGCGTCATAACAGTCAATGGCAATACGAAACGCTCTCTCCGTACAGAAGAGCACACAGCCGCCCTAGCAGCAAAATTACAAAGCGGCCTTTTCAAGTAGAACCTTCATTCGGCTGCCGAGCCCTCGACACCCTGAAGAGGGTCCGGACTACTCTGTGGCAGGAGAGCTCGGCTTGTCAGGAGCTCGACTAGCAATTCAGCCTCCGTCTCAGTACCGATCAAGCGGTGGCCTGTGTGTCGTGCATACATAACTACGCGCTCAAAATTCCATGGGCATCGACGGAGGCATGGCTAGCTTGTGATCCGAGGCATGGCTTAACTGACATCGGATACACATATACTTTCACTTTTGCTTGTTTTATTTCAGGTTTCAATCCCACAGACCCCATCTGGTGGTCTGATTATCGATCCTCTTGAAGGACAAACACACCAAGATGGCGAGGAGCGCAAACATACAGGGACTTTTTTAGGTGATTCCGTTAACGATAACTCTACCTGTCTTCCAGGACCCACATGCAGCTCTTCCCTGGTTTTGGCATGTTAAATAGCCTGTCGCTTATTGCACTACTTGTATCAATGTGCCTTAACATACTAATTACATTACAGTGAAAACAGTTTGTAGCTGGAGCTATAGGACCCCAGCTTTTTACCTTTACATCTTTTCTGTTTTCTTTCTCTCTTTTCTTTATTTTTTCAGTTTCCCTATGGATAACCCCATCAGGTAGCACCCGTCCACTTTGGTACGTTTTGATGTTTGCCAGGGGCTTTATAGCACCCCGCATTACGACAACAAAAGTGCGAACACTTCTTGTAAGTATAGTTCGGCACCCCGAATTTAGCATTATATGCATTGGCTCCGAATCATGTCTTTAGTCAATAGTTGGGTTGCCCGGCTCCTGTGCTTGCTATCCTATGTTCCGCTACATCGGCTAGTGTAGTAAAGGGAGAACTACGCGATTGTGCCCTGGTCTAAACCGGATGAACACCTCAGTCGAGAAAGCCGAAAACTGACTGTCATGATGCGGCGAGAGCCGGTCAGCAGTTTGGAGGTCTCAAATCGTTGGAGGTATTTCCGCATTTTGTGAAGGATCGGTACTTCCCGATCAGAAGCTGACAGCACCCTGGTTCGTATACCAGGGGTTGCGCCTATGTTTTATTATAATACTCCTATGGCTAAGTGAGGGTGTTCAAGCCATATAGTCTAGTTGCCTGGTTCGTTGCGCTAAACAACTCCTTCAAGGACCATATAATTGGATCAAGATTGTTTAGATACCATCTCGAACACCTCCGTACTACCTACGTGAGGGCAGAAGCCGACGACTGGCCAACCCTCAGATTTCATACAACACGGCCGCACAGGAGGATACAATTAAAACATAATAAAAAAATATTACACAGCGGATTTGTTTTCATCATACAAGGCAAAATATGAAATTATTTATTCGAGAATAACATCCTTCTCGCACTGCATTGCTACAAGTCGAGATCCCTCCAGGACATCCGCAAAATATCGCTCGGGTGTGCGGTGCTCCTTGCCCTCCGGCGGCCCCCGGGCCACCTCGACGGCATCCATCTTCGCCAACCACATCTTGCAACGAGCGAAGGCCATGCGGGCACCCTCGATGCAGAATGATCGCTTGACGATGTCTAGCAGCGGACAAGCCCCCACAACCCGCTTCACGAGGTCAAAATAACTGCTAGGTATAGCTTAGGCTGGCCATAGTCGGATTATTAAATCCTTCATGGCCAGTTCGGCCATCCTGTGTAGCTCGACCAACTGTTTCAGTTGATCGGCAAAGGCCACCGGATGTTCTGGCACAGCATACTGCGACCAGAACAGCTTCTCCGGAGAATCCCCCTCCCTGGCTCGGAAGAACTCCGTAGCATCGAATACACTGCATGGCAGATCCACAAAAGCCCCTGGGCAACTCCGAATTCGGGTTAGTAAAAGGTACTTCCTCTTCGCATACTTGCTTTGCATGTTAAACACCTTACCCGCTGCGATCTTCTTCGCCTTCTGGATCTCTTGGAGAGCGTCCTGGGCCTCATTTAGTGTGGCCTCTATGCTCTAACGAGCTTTGGTAAGTTTGGCTTCTCGAGCCGACACCTCGCGCTCCAAGGCTTCACACTTCTTCACCATGTCCTGGAGCTCCTGCTGGACCTCATCGACCCAGGCCTTGAGTTTCTTACGGGCGGCTTGCTGTTGGACAGCCTTCCCCTTGGCTTCGGCCAGGGCCTTTCTCAGGGCCTCGACCTCGGTCGTCGCTTCTGTACAAATCATGGCATTTTGGTCATCGCATAGAATTTTCTTATTTTCGAATATATAACAGGTTATTTCTTACCTTGTTTGTCCTGGAGCTGCCCCTTCACTTGGCTCAGCTCTCCCTCGGTCTCCTCCAATTTCTTCTTCAGTCCGGAGACTTTGGTAGTATGCCAGGCTGCGGCCAGCAATGACGCCTGTATTTACGAAAATTTTAGTTAGTTTCCTGTCATAGGAGATTGATCATCTGTCCGGTTTTTTCTTTCCGAACACCGGACAGTGTCTCCGGGGCTGCTGTCTACACTGGGATTCTCTCCTTTTGGCTTTACCTAACTCAAAACCTGTCAGCAAGTTGCCGCAGGCCTCAGTTAGTCCGCTCTTGGCGGACCAAACCTTTTCAATCACCGTGCCCATAAGGACACGGTGCTCATCCATAATGGAAGCGCCTCGCAGTGCTTCCAGCAGACTATCCGATGCCCCTGGTTGGACAGGGGCCACCAGCGGAACAGGCATCCCCCTTCTTTCAAAGGAGGGTGCCTGCTGGATTCCGGAGCCCCCTCGGTCTCCGGAATTGAGTCTGGTTGAGGGCCGAATTGTATACAACCCTTCCCGCCAGTCTCCGGGGGATGGGTTCCCCTTGGTGTCCGGTGACGGGGGTTACGCCTTCGGGCGCCTCTTGAGCCTCTCCCCCACCGGGAACAGTCCTTTGGGATAGCACCTCTGCATCATCCCTGTTCTTGGGGGAGTGTGTGTTTGGCGGGCAGTTGCTGCCATCGCCTTGGAATCCAGCGAGCCTCCTGACGAGGATCGCGGAGGGCTGTTGTGGGCCGGACTACAATAACATAATCAATCATCTCAGCACAATAAAGAGGGGAAACTCCATGGCCAGATAAGGTGTTATTACTTACGATGCGGCCCGAGACTTAGCACGGGGGCGTCTCTCCGGACTGTCCTCGACGTCCCATGCGCAGTTATCCGCGAGGGAGCCCTTCCCCCTTTTGGGCGCCTCCACCTCCAGAGTTGCGGAGGCCGCCCTCTTCTTCCTCCCCCCATCAGGGAGAGAGCCACTCTCCTCCTCCTCCTCATCCGCGTTGTCTTCAATGGCAGGGGAAGGGGTCTTGTCTTCGGACGTTGCGTCCAAGGTACCCTTGCGTCGGAGGCCGCTCCGGGCCCCCTTGGCCTTCCCCGTGGCTTTCTTCTCTGGTGCCTTATAAGGTGCAGCTCCAGCATCTTTGCTAAGCGTGGGATGACTGGATCCTCGGGCAGGGGAGCCGGACACCGGATCTGCTTCGCCTTCTTCAACAAGTACTAAAAAAGCAATGGTAATGGAAGCTTAGATATCATCCTTGAAAAAAGCAAGTAAGGGATGTGCTGAAAACAACATACCTCATTGGGAGGGTGATTTATATCATGCCCCCGGTCCGAGCCAGTGGCCGGCGGTATCTCGTTGCCCTTGAAAAGCAACTTCCAGGCCTCTTCGTGAGTTGTTTCGAAAAGCCTCACCAGGGTATGGTGTTTCTTCGGCTCTGACACGGAAGGATTCGGCGCACCAATATCACTTGATTATGTCGACAAGCTTGATGTCCTTATCGGTCATACTTTGGATACGCGTTTGCAGTGCAATCAGCTCGTTCGACGAACACTAGTTTGGGATCTTCTCGACCTAGGAGGTGAGCCGCACGGGGGCCCATAATTGAATTCGGCAGCCGCGGCCTAGGTGGCATCGCGGGGTTCGGTGATATAGAACCATGGCTTCTGCCATTCCTTGACAGATTCCACAAATGTGCCTTTTGGCCAGGGGACATTGGTGAGCTTGCTCACCATGGCGCCCCCGCACTCTGTGTGCTGTCCATCCACCACCTTGGGCTTCACATTGAAGGTTTTGAGCCACATCCCGAAGTGGGGGTGGATGCGGAAGAAGGCCTCGCACACGACGATGAACACTGAGATATTGAGGAAGGAGGTCGGGGATAGATCGTGGAAGTCTATCCCGTAGTAGAACATTATCCCGAGAATGAAGGGGTGGAGTGGAAACCCTAGCCCGCGGAGGAAATGAGGGATGAACACTACCCTCTCATTGGGCTTCGGTGTGGGGATGATTTGTCCCTGGGCTGGAAGACGGTGGGCGATTTCCTTCGCCATGTAACCGGCCACCCGAAGCTCGGCGATGTCCTCCTCCTTAACTGAGGAGGCCATCCATTTGCCTTAACCTCCGGATCCTGACATGGTTGGGTGTTTGTTTGAATGGGAGTGGATGTGGACTTGGGCGTTGGAGCTCAAGAACGGAGAGGCAGGAAGAAAGCGTGGGAGAAGAAAGGGGAATCTTATCTTCTTATAAGGGCGGTGAATATCGAATGCCCCCCCATTCGCCTTAAAATTTGCCTGCTCCCAAGGGCTGTGTAAACGGTGCGATTGGGTTACCCACGCCCGTATTGATGAGAATCCTGTAATAAGGGGACACGATCTCTGCTTTGACAAGACGTTTCAATGACAACCGCGTCTCAAAACTTGGAGTGAAAAACGGTTCGAAATTATGACCGGACAGGCGTGACGTCGCATTACTAAAGTTGTCAGCAGATTGGACTAGTGTGTTATTATATTCTCTCTACAGTTGTGTGTGGTGTGTGTTACATGTCTGGACACGATCAATTCGTCTGGAGACTATTCGGGAGTTCTGAAGGAGGAACCCACCTTGCAATGCCGAAGACAGCACTACGCGCCGCATACCTTGTCATTGAAGCCAGGTTCGGGGGCTACTGAGGGAGTCCTGGACTAAGGGGTCCTCGAGCGTCCGACCTGTTATCTATAGACCGGACTGATGGGCTGTGAGGACATGAAGACCGAAGACTATACCCGTGTCCGGCTTGGCGAACAACTATGAAGATTCCCTCTTATGTAACCGACTCTATGTAACCCTAGATCCCCCCGGTGTTTATATAAACCAGAGGGTGTAGTCCGGAAAGGATATACTCAATACCTTAGTCATACAGGCTAGACTTCTAGGGTTTAGCCACTACGATCTCGTGGTAGATCAACTCTTGTAATACTCATACCCCATCAATATCAATCAAGCAGGACGTAGGGTATTACCTCCATCAAGAGGGCCCGAATCTGGGTAAAACTCCGTGTCCCCTCTCTCCTATTACCATCAACCTTAGACGCATAGTTTGGGACCCCCTACCCGAGATCCACCGGTTTTGACACCGATACTCACGAGACCTAGGGCATTTTGAGGAAGCCCATCGTTGGAATATACAAGCCAAGTTCTATAATGAAAAATTCCCACTAGTATATGAAAGTGACAAAATAGGAGACTCTCTATCATGAAGATCATGGTTCTACTTTGACGCACAAGTGTGGAAAAGGATAGTAACATTGCCCCTTCTCTCTTTTTCTCTTATTTTTTCTTTTTTCTCTTTTTTATGGCCTCTTCTTTTTTTCTTCGTCCGGAGTCTCATCTCGACTTGTGGGGGAATCATAGTCTCCATCATCCTTTCCTCACATGGGATAATGCTCTAATAATGAAAGTCATCACACTTTTATTTACTTACAACTCAAGAATTACAACTCGATACTTAGAACATATTATGACTCTATGTAAATGCCTCCGGCGGTGTACCGGGATATGCGATGAACAAGAGTGACATGTATGAAAGAATTATGAAGGTGGCTTTGCCACAAATACGATGTCAACTACATGATCATGCAAAGCAATATGACAATGATGGAGCGTGTCATAATAAACGGAACGGTGGAAAGTTGCATGGCAATATATCTCGGAATGGCTATGGAAATGCCATAATAGGTTGGTATGGTGGCTGTTTTGAGGAAGATATAAGGAGGTTTATGTGTGGTAGAGCATATCATATCATGGGGTTTGGATGCACTGGCGAAGTTTGCACCAACTCTCGAGGTGAGAAAGGGCAATGCATGGTACCGAAGAGGTTAGCAATGATGGAAGGGTGAGAGTGTGTATAATCCATGGACTCAACATTAGTCATAAAGAACTCACATACTTATTGCAAAAATCTACAAGTCATCAAAAACCAAGCACTACGCGCAAGCTCCTAGGGGGATATATTGGTAGGAAAAGACCATCGCTCGTCCCCGACCGCCACTCATAAGGAAAGCAATCAAAGAACACATCATGCTTCAAATTTTTCACACAACGTTTGCCATACATGCATGCTATGGGACTTGCCAACTTCAACACAAGTATTTCTCAATTCCATAATTACTCAACTAGCACAACTCTAATATTACCACCTTATATCTCAAAACAACTATCAAGAATCAAACTTCTCATCGTATTTAATGCACTCTATATGAAAGTTTTTATTATACCCATCTTGGATGCCTATCATATTAGGACCAATTTTATAGCCAAAGCAAATTACCATGCTGTTCTAAAAGTCTCTCAAAATAATATAAGTGAAGCATGAGAGATCAATAATTTCTATAAAATAAAACCACCACCGTGCTCTAAAAAGATATAAGTGAAGTACTTGAGCAAAATTATCTAGCTCAAAAGATATGAGTGAAGCACATAGAGTATTCTAATAAATTCTGATTCATGTGTGTCTCTCCAAAAGGTGTGTACAGCAAGGATGACTGTGGTAAACTAAAAATCAAAGACTCAAATCATACAATACGCTCCAAGCAAAACACATATCATGTGGTGAATAAAAATATAGCCTCAAGTAAAGTTACCGATAGATGAAGACGAAAGAGGGGATGCCTTCCGGGGCATCCCCAAGCTTAGGCTTTTGATTGTCCTTGAATTTTACCTTGGGGTGCCTTGGGCATCCCCAATCTTAGGATCCTGCCACTCCTTGTTCCAAAATCCATCAAATCTTTACCCAAAAATTAAAAACTTCACAACACAAAACTCAACAGAAAATCTCATGAGCTCCGTTAGTATAAGAAAACAAACCATCACTTTAAGTGTAACGACCCGAGACTGATGTGCCAGTTGTCGTCCAATTATTCGCCATCGTTGCCATGTCATTCGCTTGTGTGTTGCGTCTTCTCATGTCATCATGTGCATTGCATCATCATGTTTTCAAAACTTGCATCTGTCCCGGCCTCCTCGTTCCATCCGTTGTCCGTTCTGAGTCCAGACACACTTGCACGCGCCCGCGGCATGTCCGAAATATTATTTTATAAGTGGCCGGAAAATGTTCTCGGAATGGGATGAGAGTTGACGTGTGGTCTTATTATAGTGTAGATAGACCGCCTGTCAAGTTTCATCGCATGCGGAGATTGTTTGATGCCCCAACGGATAACTATAGCGACATTATAGCCGGTCTAACGTCGGTCGTTTTTGGGCTCCGGAAACAGTCGCCGGGCCTCCCTCTCTTCTCTTCTCTCAGCTCGAGACCGTCTACACAGCCCACTACCTACCGCCAGGCCCTACCTAACCTCTCTCGTCAGCCCGCGGACCTCCTCCCGCGCGCGTCCGAAATCTGTCCCGGACCCGACCCGGGCAGTCGTTACCGTTGTGTCCGGATCATCCCCAAACATCTACAAAACATCACCGTTTTCTTATTTGGACTCCCTAGCCTATTCTTTCTGAACCGTCCAATTTCGATAGGATGATCCAAACTCCCCTCTTTCCATATATGTATATAGGACCTCTAGTCTAATTTGAGACAAAACCCTAAAACCTAGGGGATGTCCCATCCATTCCGTGTCCGCCGCCGCCACCAACTCACAAGCTACCTCGGGATCCTCTCATTCTCCCCTGCCCAATCCTTAGATCCCCACCAACCAGAGCCTCCCATGGCTTCCTTCGAATCCATCCCCTCCAGCGATCCAATCCGTGAGGCCGCCGGCAGCAGCAGCTGAACCCTCGCGCACGAGCTCCTCCCTCCTCACGCCATTCCTCTCTGACCGTGCCTCCCTGTCCCATTGTTCCTCGCAGGGAACCATGGCTGCCGCCTGGAGCAGCAGCAGCGCCCGAGGGCTCCGCCACTGGCGATCCGCGAACCAGGCTGCTTCCGCACCCCACTTCCTTCCTCTCCCTTCCCTGTCTTTCACCCTCACCTCACATCTCTCCCTCTCTGTGTGCTCGAACAGGAGACCACCATAACCGCAGCTTCAAGCTCCGTCGCCGTTGTTTCATGCCGGCCGCTCGCGAAGACCACGACCAGACCCGCCGCCCTGTGCCAAGTCCGTTCCGCCGGAGTCCCTTGAAGCGGCCGCCCTGGATCTCATCTCCGGCCCCTTCCGCGACCTCCCCGACCCCACGCCGTCGCGAGCCGCCTCCTTCCCTTGGATCCTCGCCGCCCCTTCGCCCTGCTCGCCTCCTCTGCTTCGTTCGAGCAGGGAGGACGACGCACCTCTGCTGGCTGCGTTGACCCGTTCTAGTGCCAGCATGGACAAGCGCCAAGGCCCAACGCCCCTTCCAGCCTCCCTCTCCACCGACCGGCCTATTGGCCCAATGTGAGCAGTTGCCTCCTGTGCACTATCGGGCCAGCCAGATTCGGCCCGATCCATGTTTTTTTTTCTGCAGTACGATCTTGCCATTTTCTAGAGACTGCAGTTTTTACAGAAAAACCCTCATTGTCATGCATATAATAACTCACAATTCGTGCATCGAATTAAAATGATTTATATATGAAACTTGCTCAGAATTTTGTCTAGTTTAATAATATGTCATTTTCAACCATGTTTAAAATGTTGTTTGATTAAATTTGCTCCTATGCCATGCTAAAATGCTTTATTTTATAACTAAATAACCGTAGCTCGGATTTTAATAATCTTTATATGTAAATGGGGTAGAAAAATGCCTAGTTTAACATGGTGACCTTTATTTGCATGTTAAACAACTCTAAAATTGTGTTTAGGGCAGAACAGTACCAAACCTAATATATGTATATGAGGCGTTTCCGGAATTGTTGTTCGTTGTTTCCGGCCTCATTTAAACTTGACTAGATAGGTAGTTTTATTTGCTTCACCCTCTTGCCATGTTCATCAACATTTAATATTGTTGAGTACATAACCGGGAGAGAAATAAATAATTGATGTGGCGTTTCGTCGATATGCAACGGAGTTGCATATTGACCTCCACTTAATTTCTAGGATTGTTTGTGCACTTTGCCATGCCATGCTTCATTAAACCGGACATGCATCATTCTTGGTTGTGCATCATGCCATGCCTATGTGGTGGTTGTTCACTATGTTGTTTGCTTCTTCCCGGTGTTGCTTCTTCGGGTTGGTTCCGATAACGTCGTGTTGTGAGGATTCGTTCGACTACATCTGTTTGTCTTCTTCATGGACTCGTTCTTCTTCCTTGCGGGACCTCAGGCAAGATGATCATACCCTCGAAATCACTACTATCTTTGCTATGCTAGATTTGCTCGCTCTTTTGCTATGCCAATGCTACGATGCCTACCACTTGCTTTCAAGCCTCCCAAATTGCCATGTCAAGCCTCTAACCCACCTTGTCCTAGCAAACCGTTGTTTGGCTATGTTACCGCTTTGCTCAGCCCCTCTTATAGCGTTGTTAGTTGCAGGTGAAGATTGAAGTTTGTTCCTTGTTGGAACTTGGAGATGTTGTTCCTTGTTGGAACATGTTTACTTGTGGGGATATCACAATATATCTTATTTAATTAATGCATCTATATACTTGGTAAAGGGTGGAAGGCTCGGCCTTATGCCTGGTGTTTTGTTCCACTCTTGCCGCCCTAGTTTCCGTCATATCGGTGTTATGTTCCCGGATTTTGCGTTCCTTACGCGGTTGGGCTATTATGGGAACCCCTTGACAGTTCGTCTTAAGTAAAGCTCTTCCAGCAATGCCCAACATTGGTTTTACCATTCGCCACCTAGCCGCTTTTTCCCTTGGGTTTCGCGGACTCAAGGGTCATCATTATTTTACCCCCCCGGGCCAGTGCTCCTCTGAGTGTTGGTCCAACCTGTCAGCTGCCGGTGGCCACCAGGGGAAACTCTGGGCTGGCTTACCCGTACCTAAGACAATCTGAGTGTGCCCTGAGAAAGAGATATGTGCAGCTCCTATTGGGATTTATCGGCACATTCGGGCGGTGTTGCTGGTTTAGTTTTACCCTGTCGAAATGTCTTGTTGTACCGGGATACCGAGTCTGATCGGAATGTCTCGGGAGGAGGTCTATTCCTTCGTTGACCGTGAGAGCTTGTCATGGGCTAAGTTGGGACACCCCTGCAGGGATTTGAACTTTCGAAAGCCGTGCCCGCGGTTATGGGCAGGTGGGAATTTGTTAATGTCCGGTTGTAGAAAACCCGAAGTTGACCTTAATTAAAATGAATCAACCGCGTGTGTAACCGTGATGGTCTCTTTCCGGCGGAGTCCGGGAAGTGAACACGGTGTGTGAGTTATGCTTGACGTAGGTTGTTATAGGATCACTTCTTGATCATACTTTCTCGAACGTGCTTTGCCTTCTCTTCTCGCTCTCATTTGCGTATGTTAGCCACCATATATGCTAGTCGCTTGCTGCAGCTCCACCTCCTAACTTTACCTTACCCATAAGCTTAAATAGTCTTGATCGCGAGGGTGCGAGATTGCTGAGTCCCCGTGGCTCACAGATACTTCCAAAACCAGCTTGCAGGTGCCGATGAGTTCGTGCAGATGACGCAACCAAGTTCAAGGAGGAGCTCGATGAAGATCTTGTCCTTTGTGTTGCTTCGTTCTAGTTGATCAGTAGTGGAGCCCAGTTGGGGTCGATCGGGGACCTTTGTCGCATTTGGGGTTCTTCTTTTATTTTGGTTTCGTAGTCGGACCTTGATTGTATCTGGTTGATGTAATGCTTTATTTATGTAATTGTGTGAAGTGGCGATTGTAAGCCAACTATGTATCTCTTTTCCCTTATGTATTACATGGGTTGTTTGCGAAGATTACCTCACTTGCGACATTGCTTTCAATTCGGTTATGCCTCTAAGTCGTGCTTCGACACGTGGGAGATATAGCCGCATCGAGGGCATTACAAGTTGGTAATCAGAGCCTTCCCCGACCTTAGGATCCCCCACTGCTTGATCGTTTTTAGCAGCCGTTGTTGAGTCTAGAAAAATGCTTTGAGTCATTTAGGAATTATATATCGGAGAGTTTAGGAATTCTTTTTACTTCCCAGTCTCCTCATCGCTCTGGTAAGGCATCCTTACATAGAGTTTTGACTCTTCTCTTCTCAAATTTCACTAAAAAAAAATTTAGGATCACGCGGGTATCTTGGAATCGTTTCGATGGTTTTGTGACGAGAACATTGTCATGGTGCCTCCTGTCAGGGGTTTAGTGGAAGTGTCCCGGGGAGTTGAGCTCCGAGGTGTTGTCATCATAATTTTATCGTTGCAGTTCTGGAATACCTGAGTTTAGTACGCCGACATCGAAAATCTCTTTTATGCAGTTCGTTGGTGAGATAACCTCGACGCCACCCAGTACTGGGGCAGGAGTTCGGGAGTATCGCCATAACTTGTATAACGGATGCTTTTCGAAGGTTGAGGTAGATGATTTCCGAAGGTTTCTTGGTTATGTGTTGAAGGATGGATACAGCTGGATGTAGGATTTGCTAGTTTGGGTGAGATATTATGCTTCCCCTGTATCCCCAACACCTAATTGCATAACCGGAAAGGTTCGGGAGTTTATAAGTGGGAATTCAAGTAGCTCTTAGGATATCTTTCCGACAGATGTATGATATGAAATTGGGGTTCGACGTCTAGTGGTCCGCCTATTCACGGTCGGTTTTACAGTGGTCTCGTTGTGTCTTAAAGAGTCCTTGGCTATGCCGACTCGGGGACGCTTCGTATGTCATGTGCACTGCCTTGTACATGATGGTGCTCTATGATCGAGCATGTGTAAGCCCCACCACGAAAACTTCGGACGAAATCTCTATCATATGTTTGTTCCGTCTTATTCTGCAAGCCAATCCTTGTTTTGTT